>NC_091220.1:2780153-2985153 GCF_040958095.1 Procambarus clarkii
CCCATACTCCCAGGAGCAACGCAACTGGTATGTACAAGACGCCTTAATCCACTTGACCATCACGACCGGACAAAATGAGGTGATAGCCGAGGCTATTTGAACCACCCCACCGCCGGCACTCTGATAGTAATCTTGGGCATAGCATTTTACCAAATCACCTCATTCTTTGGGGCACACGTGAGGAACACAAATGCGAAACAAGCCTGAATGGTCCCCAGGACAATATGCAACTGAAAACTCACACCCCAGAAGTGACTCGAACCCATACTCCCAGGAGCAACGCAACTGGTATGTACAAGACGCCTTAATCCACTTGACCATCACGACCGGACCAAAATGAGGTGATAGCCGAGGCTATTTGAACCACCCCACCGCCGGCACTCGGATAGTAATCTTGGGCATAGCATTTTACCAAATCACCTCATTCTTTGGGGCACACGTGAGGAACACAAATGCGAAACAAGCCTGAATGGTCCCCAGGACAATATGCTAACTGAAAACTCACACCCCAGAAGTGACTCGAACCCATACTCCCAGGAGCAACGCAACTGGTATGTACAAGACGCCTTAATCCACTTGACCATCACGACCGGACAAAATGAGGTGATAGTCGAGGCTATTTGAACCACCCCACCGCCGGCACTCGGATAGTAATCTTGGGCATAGCATTTTACCAAATCACCTCATTCTTTGGGGCACACGTGAGGAACACAAATGCGAACAAGCCTGAATGGTCCCCAGGACAATATGCAACTGAAAACTCACACCCCAGAAGTGACTCGAACCCATACTCCCAGGAGCAACGCAACTGGTATGTACAAGACGCCTTAATCCACTTGACCATCACGACCAGACAAAACGAGGTGATAGCCGAGGCTATTTGAACCACCCCACCGCCGGCACTCGGATAGTAATCTTGGGCATAGCATTTTACCAAATCACCTCATTCTTTGGGGCACACGTGAGGAACACAAATGCGAACAAGCCTGAATGGTCCCCAGGACAATATGCAACTGAAAACTCACACCCAAGAAGTGACTCGAACCCATACACCCAGGAGCAACGCAACTGGTATGTACAAGACGCCTTAATCCACTTGACCATCACGACCGGACAAAATGAGGTGATAGCCGAGGCTATTTGAACCACCCCACCGCCGGCACTCGGATAGTAATCTTGAGCATAGCATTTTACCAAATCACCTCATTCTTTGGGGCGCACGTGAGGAACACAAATGCGAACAAGCCTGAATGGTCCCCAGGACAATATGCAACTGAAAACTCACACCCCAGAAGTGACTCGAACCCATACTCCCAGGAGCAACGCAACTGGTATGTACAAGACGCCTTAATCCACTTGACCATCACGACCGGACAAAATGAGGTGATAGCCGAGGCTATTTGAACCACCCCACCGGCCGGCACTCGGATAGTAATCTTGGGCATAGCATTTACCAAATCACCTCATTCTTTGGGGCACACGTGAGGAACACAAATGCGAACAAGCCTGAATGGTCCCCAGGACAATATGCAACTGAAAACTCACACCCCAGAAGTGACTCGAACCCATACTCCCAGGAGCAACGCAACTGGTATGTACAAGACGACTTAATCCACTTGACCATCACGACCGGACAAAACGAGGTGATAGCCGAGGCTATTTGAACCACCCCACCGCCGGCACTCGGATAGTAATCTTGGGCATAGCATTTTACCAAATCACCTCATTCTTTGGGGCACACGTGAGGAACACAAATGCGAACAAGCCTGAATGGTCCCCAGGACAATATGCAACTGAAAACTCACACCCAAGAAGAGACTCGAACCCATACACCCAGGAGCAACGCAACTGGTATGTACAAGACGCCTTAATCCACTTGACCATCACGACCGGACAAAATGAGGTGATAGCCGAGGCTATTTGAACCACCCCACCGCCGGCACTCGGATAATAATCTTGAGCATAGGATTTTACCAAATCACCTCATTCTTTGGGGCGCACGTGAGGAACACAAATGCGAACAAGCCTGAATGGTCCCCAGGACAATATGCAACTGAAAACTAACACCCCAGAAGTGACTCGAACCCATACTCCCACGAGCAACGCAACTGGTATGTACAAGACGCCTTAATCCACTTGACCATCACAACCGGACAAAATGAGGTGATAGCTGAGGCTATTTGAACCACCCCACGGCCGGCACTCGGATAGTAATCTTGGGCATAGCATTTTACCAAATCACCTCATTCTTTGGGGCACACGTGAGGAACACAAATGCGAACAAGCCTGAATGGTCCCCAGGACAATATGCAACTGAAAACTCACACCCCAGAAGTGACTCGAACCCATACTCCCAGGAGCAACGCAACTGGTATGTACAAGACGCCTTAATCCACTTGACCATCACGACCGGACAAAACGCGGTGATAGCCGAGGCTATTTGAACCACCCCACCACCGGCACGCGGATAGTAATCTTGGGCATAGCATTTTACCAAATCACCTCATTCTTTGGGGCACACGTGAGGAACACAAATGCGAACAAGCCTGAATGGTCCCCAGGACAATATGCAACTGAAAACTCACACCCAAGAAGAGACTCGAACCCATACACCCAGGAGCAACGCAACTGGTATGTACAAGACGCCTTAATCCACTTGACCATCACGACCGGACAAAATGAGGTGATAGCCGAGGCTATTTGAACCACCCCACCGCCGGCACTCGGATAGTAATCTTGAGCATAGCATTTTACCAAATCACCTCATTCTTTGGGGCACACGTGAGGAACACAAATGCGAACAAGCCTGAATGGTCCCCAGGACAATATGCAACTGAAAACTCACACCCCAGAAGTGACTCGAACCCATACTCCCAGGAGCAACGCAACTGGTATGTACAAGACGCCTTAATCCACTTGACCATCACGACCGGACAAAATGAGGTGATAGCCGAGGCTATTTGAACCACCCCACCGCCGGCACTCGGATAGTAATCTTGGGCATAGCATTTTACCAAATCACCTCATTCTTTGGGGCACACGTGAGGAACACAAATGCGAACAAGCCTGAATGGTCCCCAGGACAATATGCAACTGAAAACTCACACCCCAGAAGTGACTCGAACCCATACTCCCAGGAGCAACGCAACTGGTATGTACAAGACGCCTTAATCCACTTGACCATCACGACCGGACAAAATGAGGTGATAGCCGAGGCTATTTGAACCACCCCACCGCCGGCACTCGGATAGTAATCTTGGGCATAGCATTTTACCAAATCACCTCATTCTTTGGGGCACACGTGAGGAACACAAATGCGAACAAGCCTGAATGGTCCCCAGGACAATATGCAACTGAAAACTCACACCCCAGAAGTGACTCGAACCCATACTCCCAGGAGCAACGCAACTGGTATGTACAAGACGCCTTAATCCACTTGACCATCACGACCGGACAAAATGAGGTGATAGCCGAGGCTATTTGAACCACCCCACCGCCGGCACTCGGATAGTAATCTTGGGCATAGCATTTTACCAAATCACCTCATTCTTTGGGGCACACATGAGGAACACAAATGCGAACAAGCCTGAATGGTCCCCAGGACAATATGCAACTGAAAACTCACACCCCAGAAGTGACTCGAACCCATACTCCCAGGAGCAACGCAACTGGTATGTACAAGACGCCTTAATCCACTTGACCATCACGACCGGACAAAATGAGGTGATAGCCGAGGCTATTTGAACCACCCCACCGCCGGCACTCGGATAGTAATCTTGGGCATAGCATTTTACCAAATCACCTCATTCTTTGGGGCACACGTGAGGAACACAAATGCGAACAAGCCTGAATGGTCCCCAGGACAATATGCAACTGAAAACTCACACCCCAGAAGTGACTCGAACCCATACTCCCAGGAGCAACGCAACTGGTATGTACAAGACGCCTTAATCCACTTGACCATCACGACCGGACAAAATGAGGTGATAGCCGAGGCTATTTGAACCACCCCACCGCCGGCACTCGGACAGTAATCTTGAGCATAGCATTTTACCAAATCACCTCATTCTTTGGGGCGCATGTGAGGAACACAAATGCGAACAAGCCTGAATGGTCCCCAGGACAATATGCAACTGAAAACTCACACCTCAGAAGTGACTCGAACCCATACTCCCAGGAGCAACGCAACTGGTATGTACAAGACGCCTTAATCCACTTGACCATCACGACCGGACAAAATGAGGTGATAGTCGAGGCTATTTGAACCACCCCACCGCCGGCACTCGGATAGTAATCTTGGGCATAGCATTTTACCAAATCACCTCATTCTTTGGGGCACACGTGAGGAACACAAATGCGAACAAGCCTGAATGGTCCCCAGGACAATATGCAACTGAAAACTCACACCCCAGAAGTGACTCGAACCCATACTCCCAGGAGCAACGCAACTGGTATGTACAAGACGCCTTAATCCACTTGACCATCACGACCGGACAAAACGAGGTGATAGCCGAGGCTATTTGAACCACCCCACCGCCGGCACTCGGATAGTAATCTTGGGCATAGCATTTTACCAAATCACCTCATTCTTTGGGGCACACGTGAGGAACACAAATGCGAACAAGCCTGAATGGTCCCCAGGACAATATGCAACTGAAAACTCACACCCAGAAGTGACTCGAACCCATACTCCCAGGAGCAACGCAACTGGTATGTACAAGACGCCTTAATCCACTTGACCATCACGACCGGACAAAATGAGGTGATAGCCGAGGCTATTTGAACCACCCCACCGCCGGCACTCGGATAGTAATCTTGAGCATAGCATTTTACCAAATCACCTCATTCTTTGGGGCGCACGTGAGGAACACAAATGCGAACAAGCCTGAATGGTCCCCAGGACAATATGCAACTGAAAACTCACACCCCAGAAGTGACTCGAACCCATACTCCCAGGAGCAACGCAACTGGTATGTACAAGACGCCTTAATCCACTTGACCATCACGACCGGACAAAATGAGGTGATAGCCGAGGCTATTTGAACCACCCCACCGCCGGCACTCGGATAGTAATCTTGGGCATAGCATTTTACCAAATCACCTCATTCTTTGGGGCACACGTGAGGAACACAAATGCGAACAAGCCTGAATGGTCCCCAGGACAATATGCAACTGAAAACTCACACCCCAGAAGTGACTCGAACCCATACTCCCAGGAGCAACGCAACTGGTATGTACAAGACGCCTTAATCCACTTGACCATCACGACCGGACAAAATGAGGTGATAGCCGAGGCTATTTGAACCACCCCACCGCCGGCACTCGGATAGTAATCTTGAGCATAGCATTTTACCAAATCACCTCATTCTTTGGGGCGCACAGTGAGGAACACAAATGCGAACAAGCCTGAATGGTACCCAGGACAATATGCAACTGAAAACTCACACCCCAGAAGTGACTCGAACCCATACTCCCAGGAGCAACGCAACTGGTATGTACAAGACGCCTTAATCCACTTGACCATCACGACCGGACAAAATGAGGTGATAGCCGAGGCTATTTGAACCACCCCACCGCCGGCACTCGGATAGTAATCTTGGGCATAGCATTTTACCAAATCACCTCATTCTTTGGGGCACACGTGAGGAACACAAATGCGAACAAGCCTGAATGGTCCCCAGGACAATATGCTAACTGAAAACTCACACCCCAGAAGTGACTCGAACCCATACTCCCAGGAGCAACGCAACTGGTATGTACAAGACGCCTTAATCCACTTGACCATCACGACCAGGACAAAATGAGGTGATAGCCGAGGCTATTTGAACCACCCCACCGCCGGCACTCGGATAGTAATCTTGAGCATAGCATTTTACCAAATCACCTCATTCTTTGGGGCGCACGTGAGGAACACAAATGCGAACAAGCCTGAATGGTCCCCAGGACAATATGCAACTGAAAACTCACACCTCAGAAGTGACTCGAACCCATACTCCCAGGAGCAACGCAACTGGTATGTACAAGACGCCTTAATCCACTTGACCATCACGACCGGACAAAATGAGGTGATAGTCGAGGCTATTTGAACCACCCCACCGCCGGCACTCGGATAGTAATCTTGGGCATAGCATTTTACCAAATCACCTCATTCTTTGGGGCACACGTGAGGAACACAAATGCGAACAAGCCTGAATGGTCCCCAGGACAATATGCAACTGAAAACTCACACCCCAGAAGTGACTCGAACCCATACTCCCAGGAGCAACGCAACTGGTATGTACAAGACGCCTTAATCCACTTGACCATCACGACCGGACAAAACTGAGGTGATAGCCGAGGCTATTTGAACCACCCCACCGCCGGCACTCGGATAGTAATCTTGGGCATAGCATTTTACCAAATCACCTCATTCTTTGGGGCACACGTGAGGAACACAAATGCGAACAAGCCTGAATGGTCCCCAGGACAATATGCAACTGAAAACTCACACCCAAGAAGTGACTCGAACCCATACTCCCAGGAGCAACGCAACTGGTATGTACAAGACGCCTTAATCCACTTGACCATCACGACCGGACAAAATGAGGTGATAGCCGAGGCTATTTGAACCACCCCACCGCCGGCACTCGGATAGAAATCTTGAGCATAGCATTTTACCAAATCACCTCATTCTTTGGGGCGACACGTGAGGAACACAAATGCGAACAAGCCTGAATGGTCCCCAGGACAATATGCAACTGAAAACTCACACCCCAGAAGTGACTCGAACCCATACTCCCAGGAGCAACGCAACTGGTATGTACAAGACGCCTTAATCCACTTGACCATCACGACCGGACAAAATGAGGTGATAGCCGAGGCTATTTGAACCACCCCACCGGCCGGCACTCGGATAGTAATCTTGGGCATAGCATTTTACCAAATCACCTCATTCTTTGGGGCACACGTGAGGAACACAAATGCGAACAAGCCTGAATGGTCCCCAGGACAATATGCAACTGAAAACTCACACCCCAGAAGTGACTCGAACCCATACTCCCAGGAGCAACGCAACTGGTATGTACAAGACGACTTAATCCACTTGACCATCACGACCGGACAAAACTGAGGTGATAGCCGAGGCTATTTGAACCACCCCACCGCCGGCACTCGGATAGTAATCTTGGGCATAGCATTTTACCAAATCACCTCATTCTTTGGGGCACACGTGAGGAACACAAATGCGAACAAGCCTGAATGGTCCCCAGGACAATATGCAACTGAAAACTCACACCCCAGAAGATGACTCGAACCCATACATCCCAGGAGCAACGCAACTGGTATGTACAAGACGCCTTAATCCACTTGACCATCACGACCGGACAAAATGAGGTGATAGCCGAGGCTATTTGAACCACCCCACCGCCGGCACTCGGATAGTAATCTTGAGCATAGCATTTTACCAAATCACCTCATTCTTTGGGGCAGCACGTGAGGAACACAAATGCGAACAAGCCTGAATGGTCCCCAGGACAATATGCAACTGAAAACTAACACCCCAGAAGTGACTCGAACCCATACTCCCACGAGCAACGCAACTGGTATGTACAAGACGCCTTAATCCACTTGACCATCACGACCGGACAAAATGAGGTGATAGCTGAGGCTATTTGAACCACCCCACGGCCGGCACTCGGATAGTAATCTTGGGCATAGCATTTTACCAAATCACCTCATTCTTTGGGGCACACGTGAGGAACACAAATGCGAACAAGCCTGAATGGTCCCCAGGACAATATGCAACTGAAAACTCACACCCCAGAAGTGACTCGAACCCATACTCCCAGGAGCAACGCAACTGGTATGTACAAGACGCCTTAATCCACTTGACCATCACGACCGGACAAAACGAGGTGATAGCCGAGGCTATTTGAACCACCCCACCGCCGGCACTCGGATAGTAATCTTGGGCATAGCATTTTACCAAATCACCTCATTCTTTGGGGCACACGTGAGGAACACAAATGCGAACAAGCCTGAATGGTCCCCAGGACAATATGCAACTGAAAACTCACACCCAAGAAGTGACTCGAACCCATACTCCCAGGAGCAACGCAACTGGTATGTACAAGACGCCTTAATCCACTTGACCATCACGACCGGACAAAATGAGGTGATAGCCGAGGCTATTTGAACCACCCCACCGCCGGCACTCGGATAGTAATCTTGGGCATAGCATTTTACCAAATCACCTCATTCTTTGGGGCACACGTGAGGAACACAAATGCGAACAAGCCTGAATGGTCCCCAGGACAATATGCAACTGAAAACTCACACCCCAGAAGTGACTCGAACCCATACTCCCAGGAGCAACGCAACTGGTATGTACAAGACGCCTTAATCCACTTGACCATCACGACCGGACAAAATGAGGTGATAGCCGAGGCTATTTGAACCACCCCACCGCCGGCACTCGGATAGTAATCTTGGGCATAGCATTTTACCAAATCACCTCATTCTTTGGGGCACACGTGAGGAACACAAATGCGAACAAGCCTGAATGGTCCCCAGGACAATATGCAACTGAAAACTCACACCCCAGAAGTGACTCGAACCCATACTCCCAGGAGCAACGCAACTGGTATGTACAAGACGCCTTAATCCACTTGACCATCACGACCGGACAAAATGAGGTGATAGCCGAGGCTATTTGAACCACCCCACCGCCGGCACTCGGATAGTAATCTTGGGCATAGCATTTTACCAAATCACCTCATTCTTTGGGGCACACGTGAGGAACACAAATGCGAACAAGCCTGAATGGTCCCCAGGACAATATGCTAACTGAAAACTCACACCCCAGAAGTGACTCGAACCCATACTCCCAGGAGCAACGCAACTGGTATGTACAAGACGCCTTAATCCACTTGACCATCACGACCGGACAAAATGAGGTGATAGCCGAGGCTATTTGAACCACCCCACCGCCGGCACTCGGATAGTAATCTTGAGCATAGCATTTTACCAAATCACCTCATTCTTTGGGGCACACGTGAGGAACACAAATGCGAACAAGCCTGAATGGTCCCCAGGACAATATGCAACTGAAAACTCACACCCCAGAAGTGACTCGAACCCATACTCCCAGGAGCAACGCAACTGGTATGTACAAGACGCCTTAATCCACTTGACCATCACGACCGGACAAAATGAGGTGATAGCCGAGGCTATTTGAACCACCCCACCGCCGGCACTCGGATAGTAATCTTGGGCATAGCATTTTACCAAATCACCTCATTCTTTGGGGCACACGTGAGGAACACAAATGCGAACAAGCCTGAATGGTCCCCAGGACAATATGCAACTGAAAACTCACACCCCAGAAGTGACTCGAACCCATACTCCCAGGAGCAACGCAACTGGTATGTACAAGACGCCTTAATCCACTTGACCATCACGACCGGACAAAATGAGGTGATAGCCGAGGCTATTTGAACCACCCCACCGCCGGCACTCGGATAGTAATCTTGAGCATAGCATTTTACCAAATCACCTCATTCTTTGGGGCGCACAGTGAGGAACACAAATGCGAACAAGCCTGAATGGTCCCCAGGACAATATGCAACTGAAAACTCACACCCCAGAAGTGACTCGAACCCATACTCCCAGGAGCAACGCAACTGGTATGTACAAGACGCCTTAATCCACTTGACCATCACGACCGGACAAAATGAGGTGATAGCCGAGGCTATTTGAACCACCCCACCGCCGGCACTCGGATAGTAATCTTGGGCATAGCATTTTACCAAATCACCTCATTCTTTGGGGCACACGTGAGGAACACAAATGCGAACAAGCCTGAATGGTCCCCAGGACAATATGCTAACTGAAAACTCACACCCCAGAAGTGACTCGAACCCATACTCCCAGGAGCAACGCAACTGGTATGTACAAGACGCCTTAATCCACTTGACCATCACGACCGGACAAAATGAGGTGATAGCCGAGGCTATTTGAACCACCCCACCGCCGGCACTCGGATAGTAATCTTGAGCATAGCATTTTACCAAATCACCTCATTCTTTGGGGCACACGTGAGGAACACAAATGCGAACAAGCCTGAATGGTCCCCAGGACAATATGCAACTGAAAACTCACACCTCAGAAGTGACTCGAACCCATACTCCCAGGAGCAACGCAACTGGTATGTACAAGACGCCTTAATCCACTTGACCATCACGACCGGACAAAATGAGGTGATAGCCGAGGCTATTTGAACCACCCCACCGCCGGCACTCGGATAGTAATCTTGGGCATAGCATTTTACCAAATCACCTCATTCTTTGGGGCACACGTGAGGAACACAAATGCGAACAAGCCTGAATGGTCCCCAGGACAATATGCAACTGAAAACTCACACCCCAGAAGTGACTCGAACCCATACTCCCAGGAGCAACGCAACTGGTATGTACAAGACGCCTTAATCCACTTGACCATCACGACCGGACAAAACTGAGGTGATAGCCGAGGCTATTTGAACCACCCCACCGCCGGCACTCGGATAGTAATCTTGGGCATAGCATTTTACCAAATCACCTCATTCTTTGGGGCACACGTGAGGAACACAAATGCGAACAAGCCTGAATGGTCCCCAGGACAATATGCAACTGAAAACTCACACCCAAGAAGTGACTCGAACCCATACACCCAGGAGCAACGCAACTGGTATGTACAAGACGCCTTAATCCACTTGACCATCACGACCGGACAAAATGAGGTGATAGCCGAGGCTATTTGAACCACCCCACCGCCGGCACTCGGATAGAAATCTTGAGCATAGCATTTTACCAAATCACCTCATTCTTTGGGGCGCACGTGAGGAACACAAATGCGAACAAGCCTGAATGGTCCCCAGGACAATATGCAACTGAAAACTCACACCCCAGAAGTGACTCGAACCCATACTCCCAGGAGCAACGCAACTGGTATGTACAAGACGCCTTAATCCACTTGACCATCACGACTGGACAAAATGAGGTGATAGCCGAGGCTATTTGAACCACCCCACGGCCGGCACTCGGATAGTAATCTTGGGCATAGCATTATACCAAATCACCTCATTCTTTGGGGCACACGTGAGGAACACAAATGCGAACAAGCCTGAATGGTCCCCAGGACAAGTATGCAACTGAAAACTCACACCCCAGAAGTGACTCGAACCCATACTCCCAGGAGCAACGCAACTGGTATGTACAAGACGAATTAATCCACTTGACCATCACGACCGGACAAAACGAGGTGATAGCCGAGGCTATTTGAACCACCCCACCGCCGGCACTCGGATAGTAATCTTGGGCATAGCATTTTACCAAATCACCTCATTCTTTGGGGCACACGTGAGGAACACAAATGCGAACAAGCCTGAATGGTCCCCAGGACAATATGCAACTGAAAACTCACACCCAGAAGAGACTCGAACCCATACTACCCAGGAGCAACGCAACTGGTATGTACAAGACGCCTTAATCCACTTGACCATCACGACCGGACAAAATGAGGTGATAGCCGAGGCTATTTGAACCACCCCACCGCCGGCACTCGGATAATAATCTTGAGCATAGGATTTTACCAAATCACCTCATTCTTTGGGGCGCACGTGAGGAACACAAATGCGAACAAGCCTGAATGGTCCCCAGGACAATATGCAACTGAAAACTAACACCCCAGAAGTGACTCGAACCCATACTCCCACGAGCAACGCAACTGGTATGTACAAGACGCCTTAATCCACTTGACCATCACAACCGGACAAAATGAGGTGATAGCTGAGGCTATTTGAACCACCCCACCGGCCGGCACTCGGATAGTAATCTTGGGCATAGCATTTTACCAAATCACCTCATTCTTTGGGGCACACGTGAGGAACACAAATGCGAACAAGCCTGAATGGTCCCCAGGACAATATGCAACTGAAAACTCACACCCCAGAAGTGACTCGAACCCATACTCCCAGGAGCAACGCAACTGGTATGTACAAGACGCCTTAATCCACTTGACCATCACGACCGGACAAAACGCGGTGATAGCCGAGGCTATTTGAACCACCCCACCACCGGCACGCGGATAGTAATCTTGGGCATAGCATTTTACCAAATCACCTCATTCTTTGGGGCACACGTGAGGAACACAAATGCAAACAAGCCTGAATGGTCCCCAGGACAATATGCAACTGAAAACTCACACCCAAGAAGAGACTCGAACCCATACACCCAGGAGCAACGCAACTGGTATGTACAAGACACCTTAATCCACTTGACCATCACGACCGGACAAAATGAGGTGATAGCCGAGGCTATTTGAACCACCCCACGGCCGGCACTCGGATAGTAATCTTGGGCATAGCATTATACCAAATCACCTCATTCTTTGGGGCACACGTGAGGAACACAAATGCGAACAAGCCTGAATGGTCCCCAGGACAATATGCAACTGAAAACTCACACCCCAGAAGTGACTCGAACCCATACTCCCAGGAGCAACGCAACTGGTATGTACAAGACGCCTTAATCCACTTGACCATCACGACCGGACAAAACGCGGTGATAGACGAGGCTATTTGAACCACCCCACCACCGGCACGCGGATAGTAATCTTGGGCATAGCATTTTACCAAATCACCTCATTCTTTGGGGCGCACATGAGGAACACAAATGCGAACAAGCCTGAATGGTACCCAGGACAATATGCAACTGAAAACTCACACCCCAGAAGTGACTCGAACCCATACTCCCAGGAGCAACGCAACTGGTATGTACAAGACGCCTTAATCCACTTGACCATCACGACAGGACAAAATGAGGTGATAGCCGAGGCTATTTGAACCACCCCACCGCCGGCACTCGGATAGTAATCTTGGGCATAGCATTTTACCAAATCACCTCATTCTTTGGGGCACACGTGAGGAACACAAATGCGAACAAGCCTGAATGGTCCCCAGGACAATATGCTACTGAAAACTCACACCCCAGAAGTGACTCGAACCCATACTCCCAGGAGCAACGCAACTGGTATGTACAAGACGCCTTAATCCACTTGACCATCACGACCGGACAAAATGAGGTGATAGCCGAGGCTATTTGAACCACCCCACCGCCGGCACTCGGACTAGTAATCTTGAGCATAGCATTTTACCAAATCACCTCATTCTTTGGGGCGCATGTGAGGAACACAAATGCGAACAAGCCTGAATGGTCCCCAGGACAATATGCAACTGAAAACTCACACCTCAGAAGTGACTCTAACCCATACTCCCAGGAGCAACGCAACTGGTATGTACAAGACGCCTTAATCCACTTGACCATCACGACCGGACAAAATGAGGTGATAGTCGAGGCTATTTGAACCACCCCACCGCCGGCACTCTGATAGTAATCTTGGGCATAGCATTTTACCAAATCACCTCATTCTTTGGGGCACACGTGAGGAACACAAATGCGAACAAGCCTGAATGGTCCCCAGGACAATATGCAACTGAAAACTCACACCCCAGAAGTGACTCGAACCCATACTCCCAGGAGCAACGCAACTGGTATGTACAAGACGCCTTAATCCACTTGACCATCACGACCGGACAAAATGAGGTGATAGCCGAGGCTATTTGAACCACCCCACCGCCGGCACTCGGATAGTAATCTTGAGCATAGCATTTTACCAAATCACCTCATTCTTTGGGGCGCACATGAGGAACACAAATGCGAACAAGCCTGAATGGTACCCAGGACAATATGCAACTGAAAACTCACACCCCAGAAGTGACTCGAACCCATACTCCCAGGAGCAACGCAACTGGTATGTACAAGACGCCTTAATCCACTTGACCATCACGACCGGACAAAATGAGGTGATAGCCGAGGCTATTTGAACCACCCCACCGCCGGCACTCGGATAGTAATCTTGGGCATAGCATTTTACCAAATCACCTCATTCTTTGGGGCACACGTGAGGAACACAAATGCAAACAAGCCTGAATGGTCCCCAGGACAATATGCTACTGAAAACTCACACCCCAGAAGTGACTCGAACCCATACTCCCAGGAGCAACGCAACTGGTATGTACAAGACGCCTTTATCCACTTGACCATCACGACCAGACAAAATGAGGTGATAGCCGAGGCTATTTGAACCACCCCACCGCCGGCACTCGGACAGTAATCTTGAGCATA
The DNA here is from genome assembly GCF_040958095.1 of Procambarus clarkii. Taxonomy (NCBI): domain Eukaryota; kingdom Metazoa; phylum Arthropoda; class Malacostraca; order Decapoda; family Cambaridae; genus Procambarus; species Procambarus clarkii. The sequence continues at coordinate 2,794,355 of NC_091220.1, forward strand.
GCATTTTACCAAATCACCTCATTCTTTGGGGCGCATGTGAGGAACACAAATGCGAACAAGCCTGAATGGTCCCCAGGACAATATGCAACTGAAAACTCACACCTCAGAAGTGACTCGAACCCATACTCCCAGGAGCAACGCAACTGGTATGTACAAGACGCCTTAATCCACTTGACCATCACGACCGGACAAAATGAGGTGATAGTCGAGGCTATTTGAACCACCCCACCGCCGGCACTCGGATAGTAATCTTGGGCATAGCATTTTACCAAATCACCTCATTCTTTGGGGCACACGTGAGGAACACAAATGCGAACAAGCCTGAATGGTCCCCAGGACAATATGCAACTGAAAACTCACACCCCAGAAGTGACTCGAACCCATACTCCCAGGAGCAACGCAACTGGTATGTACAAGACGCCTTAATCCACTTGACCATCACGACCGGACAAAACGAGGTGATAGCCGAGGCTATTTGAACCACCCCACCGCCGGCACTCAGATAGTAATCTTGGGCATAGCATTTTACCAAATCACCTCATTCTTTGGGGCACACGTGAGGAACACAAATGCGAACAAGCCTGAATGGTCCCCAGGACAATATGCAACTGAAAACTCACACCCAAGAAGTGACTCGAACCCATACACCCAGGAGCAACGCAACTGGTATGTACAAGACGCCTTAATCCACTTGACCATCACGACCGGACAAAATGAGGTGATAGCCGAGGCTATTTGAACCACCCCACCGCCGGCACTCGGATAGAAATCTTGAGCATAGCATTTTACCAAATCACCTCATTCTTTGGGGCGCACGTGAGGAACACAAATGCGAACAAGCCTGAATGGTCCCCAGGACAATATGCAACTGAAAACTCACACCCCAGAAGTGACTCGAACCCATACTCCCAGGAGCAACGCAACTGGTATGTACAAGACGCCTTAATCCACTTGACCATCACGACCGGACAAAATGAGGTGATAGCCGAGGCTATTTGAACCACCCCACGGCCGGCACTCGGATAGTAATCTTGGGCATAGCATTATACCAAATCACCTCATTCTTTGGGGCACACGTGAGGAACACAAATGCGAACAAGCCATAATGGTCCCCAGGACAATATGCAACTGAAAACTCACACCCCAGAAGTGACTCGAACCCATACTCCCAGGAGCAACGCAACTGGTATGTACAAGACGCCTTAATCCACTTGACCATCACGACCGGACAAAATGAGGTGATAGCCGAGGCTATTTGAACCACCCCACCGCCGGCACTCGGATAGTAATCTTGGGCATAGCATTTTACCAAATCACCTCATTCTTTGGGGCACACGTGAGGAACACAAATGCGAACAAGCCTGAATGGTCCCCAGGACAATATGCAACTGAAAACTCACACCCCAGAAGTGACTCGAACCCATACTCCCAGGAGCAACGCAACTGGTATGTACAAGACGCCTTAATCCACTTGACCATCACGACCGGACAAAATGAGGTGATAGCCGAGGCTATTTGAACCACCCCACCGCCGGCACTCGGACAGTAATCTTGAGCATAGCATTTTACCAAATCACCTCATTCTTTGGGGCGCATGTGAGGAACACAAATGCGAACAAGCCTGAATGGTCCCCAGGACAATATGCAACTGAAAACTCACACCCCAGAAGTGACTCGAACCCATACTCCCAGGAGCAACGCAACTGGTATGTACAAGACGCCTTAATCCACTTGACCATCACGACTGGACAAAATGAGGTGATAGTCAAGGCTATTTGAACCACCCCACCGCCGGCACTCGGATAGTAATCTTGGGCATAGCATTTTACCAAATCACCTCATTCTTTGGGGCACACGTGAGGAACACAAATGCGAACAAGCCTGAATGGTCCCCAGGACAACATGCAACTGAAAACTCACACCCCAGAAGTGACTCGAACCCATACTCCCAGGAGCAACGCAACTGGTATGTACAAGACGAATTAATCCACTTCACCATCACGACCGGACAAAGCGAGGTGATAGCCGAGGCTATTTGAACCACCCCACCGCCGGCACTCGGATAGTAATCTTGGGCATAGCATTTTACCAAATCACCTCATTCTTTGGGGCACACGTGAGGAACACAAATGCGAACAAGCCTGAATGGTCCCCAGGACAATATGCAACTGAAAACTCACACCCAAGAAGAGACTCGAACCCATACACCCAGGAGCAACGCAACTGGTATGTACAAGACGCCTTAATCCACTTGACCATCACGACCGGACAAACTGAGATGATAGCTGAGGCTATTTGAACCACCCCACCGCCGGCACTCGGATAATAATCTTGAGCATAGCATTTTACCAAATCACCTCATTCTTTGGGGCGCACGTGAGGAACACAAATGCGAACAAGCCTGAATGGTCCCCAGGACAATATGCAACTGAAAACTCACACCCCAGAAGTGACTCGAACCCATACTCCCACGAGCAACGCAACTGGTATGTACAAGACGCCTTAATCCACTTGACCATCACAACCGGACAAAATGAGGTGATAGCCGAGGCTATTTGAACCACCCCACGGCCGGCACTCGGATAGTAATCTTGGGCATAGCATTTTACCAAATCACCTCATTCTTTGGGGCACACGTGAGGAACACAAATGCGAACAAGCCTGAATGGTCCCCAGGACAATATGCCACTGAAAACTCACACCCCAGAAGTGACTCGAACCCAAACTCCCAGGAGCAACACAACTGGTATGTACAAGACGCCTTAATCCACTTGACCATCACGACCGGACAAAATGAGGTGATAGCCGAGGCTATTTGAACCACCCCACCGCCGGCACTCGGATAGTAATCTTGGGCATAGCATTTTACCAAATCACCTCATTCTTTGGGGCACACGTGAGGAACACAAATGCCCACAAGCCTGAATGGTCCCCAGGACAATATGCAACTGAAAACTCACACCCCAGAAGTGACTCGAACCCATACTCCCAGGAGCAACGCAACTGGTATGTACAAGACGCCTTAATCCACTTGACCATCACGACCGGACAAAATGAGGTGATAGCCGAGGCTATTTGAACCACCCCATCGCCGGCACTCGGATAGTAATCTTGAGCATAGCATTTTACCAAATCACCTCATTCTTTGGGGCGCACATGAGGAACACAAATGCGAACAAGCCTGAATGGTCCCCAGGACAATATGTAACTGAAAACTCACACCCCAGAAGTGACTCGAACCCATACTCCCAGGAGCAACGCAACTGGTATGTACAAGACGCCTTAATCCACTTGACCATCACGACCGGACAAAATGAGGTGATAGCCGAGGCTATTTGAACCACCCCACCGCCGGCACTCGGATAGTAATCTTGGGCATAGCATTTTACCAAATCACCTCATTCTTTGGGGCACACGTGAGGAACACAAATGCCCACAAGCCTGAATGGTCCCCAGGACAATATGCAACTGAAAACTCACACCCCAGAAGTGACTCGAACCCATACTCCCAGGAGCAACGCAACTGGTATGTACAAGACGCCTTAATCCACTTGACCATCACGACCGGACAAAACGCGGTGATAGCCGAGGCTATTTGAACCACCCCACCACCGGCACGCGGATAGTAATCTTGGGCATAGCATTTTACCAAATCACCTCATTCTTTGGGGCACACGTGAGGAACACAAATGCGAACAAGCCTGAATGGTCCCCAGGACAATATGCAACTGAAAACTCACACCCCAGAAGTGACTCGAACCCATACTCCCAGGAGCAACGCAACTGGTATGTACAAGACGCCTTAATCCACTTGACCATCACAACCGGACAAAATGAGGTGATAGCCGAGGCTATTTGAACCACCCCACGGCCGGCACTCGGATAGTAATCTTGGGCATAGCATTTTACCAAATCACCTCATTCTTTGGGGCACACGTGAGGAACACAAATGCGAACAAGCCTGAATGGTCCCCAGGACAATATGCTACTGAAAACTCACACCCCAGAAGTGACTCGAACCCATACTCCCAGGAGCAACGCAACTGGTATGTACAAGACGCCTTAATCCACTTGACCATCACGACCAGACAAAATGAGGTGATAGCCGAGGCTATTTGAACCACCCCACCGCCGGCACTCGGACAGTAATCTTGAGCATAGCATTTTACCAAATCACCTCATTCTTTGGGGCGCATGTGAGGAACACAAATGCGAACAAGCCTGAATGGTCCCCAGGACAATATGCAACTGAAAACTCACACCTCAGAAGTGACTCGAACCCATACTCCCAGGAGCAACGCAACTGGTATGTACAAGACGCCTTAATCCACTTGGCCATCACGACCGGACAAAATGAGGTGATAGTCGAGGCTATTTGAACCACCCCACCGCCGGCACTCGGATAGTAATCTTGGGCATAGCATTTTACCAAATCACCTCATTATTGGGGCACACGTGAGGAACACAAATGCGAACAAGCCTGAATGGTCCCCAGGACAATATGCAACTGAAAACTCACACCCCAGAAGTGACTCGAACCCATACTCCCAGGAGCAACGCAACTGGTATGTACAAGACGCCTTAATCCACTTGACCATCACGACCGGACAAAACGAGGTGATAGCCGAGGCTATTTGAACCACCCCACCGCCGGCACTCGGATAGTAATCTTGGGCATAGCATTTTACCAAATCACCTCATTCTTTGGGGCACACGTGAGGAACACAAATGCGACCAAGCCTGAATGGTCCCCAGGACAATATGCAACTGAAAACTCACACCCAAGAAGTGACTCGAACCCATACACCCAGGAGCAACGCAACTGGTATGTACGAGACGCCTTAATCCACTTGACCATCACGACCGGACAAAATGAGGTGATAGCCAAGGCTATTTGAACCACCCCACCGCCGGCACTCGGATAGAAATCTTGAGCATAGCATTTTACCAAATCACCTCATTCTTTGGGGCGCACGTGAGGAACACAAATGCGAACAAGCCTGAATGGTCCCCAGGACAATATGCAACTGAAAACTCACACCCCAGAAGTGACTCGAACCCATACTCCCAGGAGCAACGCAACTGGAATGTACAAGACGCCTTAATCCACTTGACCATCACAACCGGACAAAATGAGGTGATAGCCGAGGCTATTTGAACCACCCCACGGCCGGCACTCGGATAGTAATCTTGGGCATAGCATTATACCAAATCACCTCATTCTTTGGGGCACACGTGAGGAACACAAATGCGAACAAGCCTGAATGGTCCCCAGGACAATATGCAACTGAAAACTCACACCCCAGAAGTGACTCGAACCCATACTCCCAGGAGCAACGCAACTGGTATGTACAAGACGCCTTAATCCACTTGACCATAACGACCGGACAAAACGAGGTGATAGCCGAGGCTATTTGAACCACCCCACCACCGGCACTCGGATAGTAATCTTGGGCATAGCATTTTACCAAATCACCTCATTCTTTGGGGCACACGTGAGGAACACAAATGCGAACAAGCCTGAATGGTCCCCAGGACAATATGCAACTGAAAACTCACACCCCAGAAGTGACTCGAACCCATACTCCAAGGAGCAACGCAACTGGTATGTACAAGACGCCTTAATCCACTTGACCATCACGACCAGACAAAATGAGGTGATAGCCGAGGCTATTTGAACCACCCCACCGCCGGCACTCGGATAGTAATCTTGAGCATAGCATTTTACCAAATCACCTCATTCTTTGGGGCGCACGTGAGGAACACAAATGCGAACAAGCCTGAATGGTACCCAGGACAATATGTAACTGAAAACTCACACCCCAGAAGTGACTCGAACCCATACTCCCAGGAGCAATGCAACTGGTATGTACAAGACGCCTTAATCCACTTGACCATCACGACCGGACAAAATGAGGTGAGAGCCGAGGCTATTTGAACCACCCCACCGCCGGCACTCGGATAGTAATCTTGGGCATAGCATTTTACCAAATCACCTCATTCTTTGGGGCACACGTGAGGAACACAAATGCGAACAAGCCTGAATGGTCCCCAGGACAATATGCAACTGAAAACTCACACCCCAGAAGTGACTCGAACCCATACTCCCACGAGCAACGCAACTGGTATGTACAAGACGCCTTAATCCACTTGACCATCACAACCGGACAAAATGAGGTGATAGCCGAGGCTATTTGAACCACCCCACGGCCGGCACTCGGATAGTAATCTTGGGCATAGCATTTTACAAAATCACCTCATTCTTTGGGGCACACGTGAGGAACACAAATGCGAACAAGCCTGAATGGTCCCCAGGACAATATGCAACTGAAAACTCACACCCCAGAAGTGACTCGAACCCATACTCCCAGGAGCAACGCAACTGGTATGTACAAGACGCCTTAATCCACTTGACCATCACGACCGGACAAAACGCGGTGATAGCCGAGGCTATTTGAACCACCCCACCACCGGCACTCGGATAGTAATCTTGGGCATAGCATTTTACCAAATCACCTCATTCTTTGGGGCACACGTGGGGAACACAAATGCGAACAAGCCTGAATGGTCCCCAGGACAATATGCCACTGAAAACTCACACCCCAGAAGTGACTCGAACCCATACTCCCAGGAGCAACGCAACTGGTATGTAGAAGACGCCTTAATCCACTTGACCATCACGACCGGACAAAATGAGGTGATTGCCGAGGCTATTTGAACCACCCCACCGCCGGCACTCGGATAGTAATCTTGGGCATAGCATTTTACCAAATCACCTCATTCTTTGGGGCACACGTGAGGAACACTAATGCGAACAAGCCTGAATGGTCCCCAGGACAATATGCAACTGAAAACTCACACCCCAGAAGTGACTCGAACCCAAACTCCCAGGAGCAACGCAACTGGTATGTACAAGACGCCTTAATCCACTTGACCATCACGACCGGACAAAATGAGGTGATAGCCGAGGCTATTTGAACCACCCCACCGCCGGCACTCGGATAGTAATCTTGGGCATAGCATTTTACCAAATCACCTCATTCTTTGGGGCACACGTGAGGAACACAAATGCCCACAAGCCTGAATGGTCCCCAGGACAATATGCAACTGAAAACTCACACCCCAGAAGTGACTCGAACCCATACTCCCAGGAGCAACGCAACTGGTATGTACAAGACGCCTTAATCCACTTGACCATCACGACCGGACAAAATGAGGTGATAGCCGAGGCTATTTGAACCACCCCATCGCCGGCACTCGGATAGTAATCTTGAGCATAGCATTTTACCAAATCACCTCATTCTTTGGGGCGCACATGAGGAACACAAATGCGAACAAGCCTGAATGGTCCCCAGGACAATATGTAACTGAAAACTCACACCCCAGAAGTGACTCGAACCCATACTCCCAGGAGCAACGCAACTGGTATGTACAAGACGCCTTAATCCACTTGACCATCACGACCGGACAAAATGAGGTGATAGCCGAGGCTATTTGAACCACCCCACCGCCGGCACTCGGATAGTAATCTTGGGCATAGCATTTTACCAAATCACCTCATTCTTTGGGGCACACGTGAGGAACACAAATGCCCACAAGCCTGAATGGTCCCCAGGACAATATGCAACTGAAAACTCACACCCCAGAAGTGACTCGAACCCATACTCCCAGGAGCAACGCAACTGGTATGTAGAAGACGCCTTAATCCACTTGACCATCACGACCGGACAAAATGAGGTGATAGCCGAGGCTATTTGAACCACCCCACCGCCGGCACTCAGATAGTAATCTTGGGCATAGCATTTTACCAAATCACCTCATTCTTTGGGGCACACGTGAGGAACACAAATGTGAACAAGCCTGAATGGTCCCCAGGACAATATGCAACTGAAAACTCACACCCCAGAAGTGACTCGAACCCATACTCCCAGGAGCAACGCAACTGGTATGTAGAAGACGCCTTAATCCACTTGACCATCACGACCGGACAAAATGAGGTGATAGCCGAGGCTATTTGAACCACCCCACGGCCGGCACTCGGATAGTAATCTTGGGCATAGCATTTTACCAAATCACCTCATTCTTTGGGGCACACGTGAGGAACACAAATGCGAACAAGCCTGAATGGTCCCCAGGACAATATGCAACTGAAAACTCACACCCCAGAAGTGACTCGAACCCATACTCCCAGGAGCAACGCAACTGGTATGTACAAGACGCCTTAATCCACTTGACCATCACGACCGGACAAAACGCGGTGATAGCCGAGGCTATTTGAACCACCCCACCACCGGCACGCGGATAGTAATCTTGGGCATAGCATTTTACCAAATCACCTCATTCTTTGGGGCACACGTGAGGAACACAAATGCGAACAAGCCTGAATGGTCCCCAGGACAATATGCAACTGAAAACTCACACCCCAGAAGTGACTCGAACCCATACTCCCAGGAGCAACGCAACTGGTATGTACAAGACGCCTTAATCCACTTGACCATCACAACCGGACAAAATGAGGTGATAGCCGAGGCTATTTGAACCACCCCACGGCCGGCACTCGGATAGTAATCTTGGGCATAGCATTTTACCAAATCACCTCATTCTTTGGGGCACACGTGAGGAACACAAATGCGAACAAGCCTGAATGGTCCCCAGGAAAATATGCAACTGAAAACTCACACCCCAGAAGTGACTCGAACCCATACTCCCAGGAGCAACGCAACTGGTATGTACAAGACGCCTTAATCCACTTGACCATCACGACTGGACAAAATGAGGTGATAGTCAAGGCTATTTGAACCACCCCACCGCCGGCACTCGGATAGTAATCTTGGGCATAGCATTTTACCAAATCACCTCATTCTTTGGGGCACACGTGAGGAACACAAATGCGAACAAGCCTGAATGGTCCCCAGGACAATATGCAACTGAAAACTCACACCCCAGAAGTGACTCGAACCCATACTCCCAGGAGCAACGCAACTGGTATGTACAAGACGAATTAATCCACTTGACCATCACGACCGGACAAAACGAGGTGATAGCCGAGGCTATTTGAACCACCCCACCGCCGGCACTCGGATAGTAATCTTGGGCATAGCATTTTACCAAATCACCTCATTCTTTGGGGCACACGTAAGGAACACAAATGCGAACAAGCCTGAATGGTCCCCAGGACAATATGCAACTGAAAACTCACACCCAAGAAGAGACTCGAACCCATACACCCAGGAGCAACGCAACTGGTATGTACAAGACGCCTTAATCCACTTGACCATCACGACCGGACAAAATGAGGTGATAGCCGAGGCTATTTGAACCACCCCACCGCCGGCACTCGGATAATAATCTTGAGCATAGCATTTTACCAAATCACCTCATTCTTTGGGGCGCACGTGAGGAACACAAATGCGAACAAGCCTGAATGGTCCCCAGGACAATATGCAACTGAAAACTCACACCCCAGAAGTGACTCGAACCCATACTCCCAGGAGCAACGCAACTGGTATGTACAAGACGCCTTAATCCACTTGACCATCACGACCGGACAAAATGAGGTGATAGCCGAGGCTATTTGAACCACCCCACGGCCGGCACTCGGATAGTAATCTTGGGCATAGCATTTTACCAAATCACCTCATTCTTTGGGGCACACGTGAGGAACACAAATGCGAACAAGCCTGAATGGTCCCCAGGACAATATGCAACTGAAAACTCACACCCCAGAAGTGACTCGAACCCATACTCCCAGGAGCAACGCAACTGGTATGTACAAGACGCCTTAATCCACTTGACCATCACGACCGGACAAAACGCGGTGATAGCCGAGGCTATTTGAACCACCCCACCACCGGCACTCGGATAGTAATCTTGGGCATAGCATTTTACCAAATCACCTCATTCTTTGGGGCACACGTGAGGAACACAAATGCGAACAAGCCTGAATGGTCCCCAGGACAATATGCCACTGAAAACTCACACCCCAGAAGTGACTCGAACCCATACTCCCAGGAGCAACGCAACTGGTATGTAGAAGACGCCTTAATCCACTTGACCATCACGACCGGACAAAATGAGGTGATAGCCGAGGCTATTTGAACCACCCCACCGCCGGCACTCGGATAGTAGTCTTGGGCATAGCATTTTACCAAATCACCTCATTCTTTGGGGCACACGTGAGGAACACAAATGCGAACAAGCCTGAATGGTCCCCAGGACAATATGCAACTGAAAACTCACACCCCAGAAGTGACTCGAACCCAAACTCCCAGGAGCAACGCAACTGGTATGTACAAGACGCCTTAATCCACTTGACCATCACGACCGGACAAAATGAGGTGATAGCCGAGGCTATTTGAACCACCCCACCGCCGGCACTCGGATAGTAATCTTGGGCATAGCATTTTACCAAATCACCTCATTCTTTGGGGCACACGTGAGGAACACAAATGCCCACAAGCCTGAATGGTCCCCAGGACAATATGCAACTGAAAACTCACACCCCAGAAGTGACTCGAACCAATACTCCCAGGAGCAACGCAACTGGTATGTACAAGACGCCTTAATCCACTTGACCATCACGACCGGACAAAATGAGGTGATAGCCGAGGCTATTTGAACCACCCCACCGCCGGCACTCGGATAGTAATCTTGAGCATAGCATTTTACCAAATCACCTCATTCTTTGGGGCGCACGTGAGGAACACAAATGCGAACAAGCCTGAATGGTCCCCAGGACAATATGCAACTGAAAACTCACACCCCAGAAGTGACTCGAACCCATACTCCCAGGAGCAACGCAACTGGTATGTACAAGACGAATTAATCCACTTGACCATCACGACCGGACAAAACGAGGTGATAGCCGAGGCTATTTGAACCACCCCACCGCCGGCACTCGGATAGTAATCTTGGGCATAGCATTTTACCTAATCGCCTCATTCTTTGGGGCACACGTGAGGAACACAAATGCGAACAAGCCTGAATGGTCCCCAGGACAATATGCAACTGAAAACTCACACCCCAGAAGTGACTCGAACCCAAACTCCCAGGAGCAACGCAACTGGTATGTACAAGACGCCTTAATCCACTTGACCATCACGACCGGACAAAATGAGGTGATAGCCGAGGCTATTTGAACCACCCCACCGCCGGCACTCGGATAGTAATCTTGGGCATAGCATTTTACCAAATCACCTCATTCTTTGTGGCACACGTGAGGAACACAAATGCCCACAAGCCTGAATGGTCCCCAGGACAATATGCAACTGAAAACTCACACCCCAGAAGTGACTCGAACCCATACTCCCAGGAGCAACGCAACTGGTATGTACAAGACGCCTTAATCCACTTGACCATCACGACCGGACAAAATGAGGTGATAGCCGAGGCTATTTGAACCACCCCACCGCCGGCACTCGGATAGTAATCTTGAGCATAGCATTTTACCAAATCACCTCATTCTTTGGGGCGCACGTGAGGAACACAAATGCGAACAAGCCTGAATGGTACCCAGGACAATATGTAACTGAAAACTCACACCCCAGAAGTGACTCGAACCCATACTCCCAGGAGCAACGCAACTGGTATGTACAAGACGCCTTAATCCACATGACCATCACGACCGGACAAAATGAGGTGATAGCCGAGGCTATTTGAACCACCCCACCGCCGGCACTCGGATAGTAATCTTGGGCATAGCATTTTACCAAATCACCTCATTCTTTGGGGCACACGTGAGGAACACAAATGCGAACAAGCCTGAATGGTCCCCAGGACAATATGCAACTGAAAACTCACACCCCAGAAGTGACTCGAACCCATACTCCCGGGAGCAACGCAACTGGTATGTACAAGACGCCTTAATCCACTTGACCATCACGACCGGACAAAATGAGGTGATAGCCGAGGCTATTTGAACCACCCCACGGCCGGCACTCGGATAGTAATCTTGGGCATAGCATTTTACCAAATCACCTCATTCTTTGGGGCACACGTGAGGAACACAAATGCGAACAAGCCTGAATGGTCCCCAGGACAATATGCAACTGAAAACTCACACCCCAGAAGTGACTCGAACCCATACTCCCAGGAGCAACGCAACTGGTATGTACAAGACGCCTTAATCCACTTGACCATCACGACCGGACAAAACGAGGTGATAGCCGAGGCTATTTGAACCACCCCACCGCCGGCACTCGGATAGTAATCTTGGGCATAGCATATTACCAAATCACCTCATTCTTTGGGGCACACGTGAGGAACACAAATGCGAACAAGCCTGAATGGTCCCCAGGACAATATGCCACTGAAAACTCACACCCCAGAAGTGACTCGAACCCATACTCCCAGGAGCAACGCAACTGGTATGTAGAAGACGCCTTAATCCACTTGACCATCACGACCGGACAAAATGAGGTGATAGCCGAGGCTATTTGAACCACCCCACCGCCGGCACTCAGATAGTAATCTTGGGCATAGCATTTTACCAAATCACCTCATTCTTTGGGGCACACGTGAGGAACACAAATGTGAACAAGCCTGAATGGTCCCCAGGACAATATGCAACTGAAAACTCACACCCCAGAAGTGACTCGAACCCAAACCCCCAGGAGCAACGCAACTGGTATGTACAAGACACCTTAATCCACTTGACCATCACGACCGGACAAAATGAGGTGATAGCCGAGGCTATTTGAACCACCCCACCGCCGGCACTCGGATAGTAATCTTGGGCATAGCATTTTACCAAATCACCTCATTCTTTGGGGCACACGCGAGGAACACAAATGCGAACAAGCCTGAATGGTCCCCAGGACAATATGCAACTGAAAACTCACACCCCAGAAGTGACTCGAACCCATACTCCCAGGAGCAACGCAACTGGTATGTACAAGACGCCTTAATCCACTTGACCATCACGACCGGACAAAATGAGGTGATAGCCGAGGCTATTTGAACCACCCCACCGCCGGCACTCGGACAGTAATCTTGAGCATAGCATTTTACCAAATCACCTCATTCTTTGGGGCGCATGTGAGGAACACAAATGCGAACAAGCCTGAATGGTCCCCAGGACAATATGCAACTGAAAACTCACACCCCAGAAGTGACTCGAACCCATACTCCCAGGAGCAACACAACTGGTATGTACAAGACGCCTTAATCCACTTGACCATCACGACTGGACAAAATGAGGTGATAGTCAAGGCTATTTGAACCACCCCACCGCCGGCACTCGGATAGTAATCTTGGGCATAGCATTTTACCAAATCACCTCATTCTTTGGGGCACATGTGAGGAACACAAATGCGAACAAGCCTGAATGGTCCCCAGGACAATATGCAACTGAAAACTCACACCCCAGAAGTGACTCGAACCCATACTCCCAGGAGCAACGCAACTGGTATGTACAAGACGAATTAATCCACTTGACCATCACGACCGGACAAAACGAGGTGATAGCCGAGGCTATTTGAACCACCCCACCGCCGGCACTCGGATAGTATTCTTGGGCATAGCATTTTACCAAATCACCTCATTCTTTGGGGCACACGTGAGGAACACAAATGCGAACAAGCCTGAATGGTCCCCAGGACAATATGCAACTGAAAACTCACACCCAAGAAGAGACTCGAACCCATACACCCAGGAGCAACGCAACTGGTATGTACAAGACGCCTTAATCCACTTGACCATCACGACCGAACAAAATGAGGTGATAGCCGAGGCTATTTGAACCACCCCACCGCCGGCACTCGGATAATAATCTTGAGCATAGCATTTTACCAAATCACCTCATTCTTTGGGGCGCACGTGAGGAACACAAATGCGAACAAGCCTGAATGGTCCCCAGGACAATATGCAACTGAAAACTCACACCCCAGAAGTGACTCGAACCCATACTCCCAGGAGCAACGCAACTGGTATGTACAAGACGCCTTAATCCACTTGACCATCACGACCGGACAAAATGAGGTGATAGCCGAGGCTATTTGAACCACCCCACGGCCGGCACTCGGATAGTAATCTTGGGCATAGCATTTTACCAAATCACCTCATTCTTTGGGGCACACGTGAGGAACACAAATGCGAACAAGCCTGAATGGTCCCCAGGACAATATGCAACTGAAAACTCACACCCCAGAAGTGACTCGAACCCATACTCCCAGGAGCAACGCAACTGGTATGTACAAGACGCCTTAATCCACTTGACCATCACGACCGGACAGAACGCGGTGATAGCCGAGGCTATTTGAACCACCCCACCACCGGCACTCGGATAGTAATCTTGGGCATAGCATTTTACCAAATCACCTCATTCTTTGGGGCACACGTGAGGAGCACAAATGCGAACAAGCCTGAATGGTCCCCAGGACAATATGCCACTGAAAACTCACACCCCAGAAGTGACTCGAACCCATACTCCCAGGAGCAACGCAACTGGTATGTAGAAGACGCCTTAATCCACTTGACCATCACGACCGGACAAAATGAGGTGATAGCCGAGGCTATTTGAACCACCCCACCGCCGGCACTCGGATAGTAATCTTGAGCATAGCATTTTACCAAATCACCTCATTCTTTGGGGCGCACGTGAGGAACACAAATGCGAACAAGCCTGAATGGTACCCAGGACAATATGTAACTGAAAACTCACACCCCAGAAGTGACTCGAACCCATAATCCCAGGAGCAACGCAACTGGTATGTACAAGACGCCTTAATCCACTTGACCATCACGACCGGACAAAATGAGGTGATAGCCGAGGCTATTTGAACCACCCCACCGCCGGCACTTGGATAGTAATCTTGGGCATAGCATTTTACCAAATCACCTCATTCTTTGGGGCACACGTGAGGAACACAAATGCGAACAAGCCTGAATGGTCCCCAGGACAATATGCAACTGAAAACTCACACCCCAGAAGTGACTCGAACCCATACTCCCAGGAGCAACGCAACTGGTATGTACAAGACGCCTTAATCCACTTGACCATCACGACCGGACAAAAAGAGGTGATAGCCGAGGCTATTTGAACCACCCCACCGCCGGCACTCGGACAGTAATCTTGGGCATAGCATTTTACCAAATCACCTCATTCTTTGGGGCACACGTGAGGAACACAAATGCAAACAAGCCTGAATGGTCCCCAGGACAATATGCAACTGAAAACTCACACCCCAGAAGTGACTCGAACCCATACTCCCAGGAGCAACGCAACTGGTATGTACAAGACGCCTTAATCCACTTGACCATCACGACCGGACAAAATGAGGTGATAGCCGAGGCTATTTGAACCACCCCACCGCCGGCACTCGGATAGTAATCTTGAGCATAGCATTTTACCAAATCACCTCATTCTTTGGGGCGCACGTGAGGAACACAAATGCGAACAAGCCTGAATGGTCCCCAGGACAATATGCAACTGAAAACTCACACCCCAGAAGTGACTCGAACCCATACTCCCAGGAGCAACGCAACTGGTATGTACAAGACGAATTAATCCACTTGACCATCACGACCGGACAAAACGAGGTGATAGCCGAGGCTATTTGAACCACCCCACCGCCGGCACTCGGATAGTAATCTTGGGCATAGCATTTTACCTAATCGCCTCATTCTTTGGGGCACACGTGAGGAACACAAATGCGAACAAGCCTGAATGGTCCCCAGGACAATATGCAACTGAAAACTCACACCCCAGAAGTGACTCGAACCCAAACTCCCAGGAGCAACGCAACTGGTATGTACAAGACGCCTTAATCCACTTGACCATCACGACCGGACAAAATGAGGTGATAGCCGAGGCTATTTGAACCACCCCACCGCCGGCACTCGGATAGTAATCTTGGGCATAGCATTTTACCAAATCACCTCATTCTTTGTGGCACACGTGAGGAACACAAATGCCCACAAGCCTGAATGGTCCCCAGGACAATATGCAACTGAAAACTCACACCCCAGAAGTGACTCGAACCCATACTCCCAGGAGCAACGCAACTGGTATGTACAAGACGCCTTAATCCACTTGACCATCACGACCGGACAAAATGAGGTGATAGCCGAGGCTATTTGAACCACCCCACCGCCGGCACTCGGATAGTAATCTTGAGCATAGCATTTTACCAAATCACCTCATTCTTTGGGGCGCACGTGAGGAACACAAATGCGAACAAGCCTGAATGGTACCCAGGACAATATGTAACTGAAAACTCACACCCCAGAAGTGACTCGAACCCATACTCCCAGGAGCAACGCAACTGGTATGTACAAGACGCCTTAATCCACATGACCATCACGACCGGACAAAATGAGGTGATAGCCGAGGCTATTTGAACCACCCCACCGCCGGCACTCGGATAGTAATCTTGGGCATAGCATTTTACCAAATCACCTCATTCTTTGGGGCACACGTGAGGAACACAAATGCGAACAAGCCTGAATGGTCCCCAGGACAATATGCAACTGAAAACTTACACCCCAGAAGTGACTCGAACCCATACTCCCGGGAGCAACGCAACTGGTATGTACAAGACGCCTTAATCCACTTGACCATCACGACCGGACAAAATGAGGTGATAGCCGAGGCTATTTGAACCACCCCACGGCCGGCACTCGGATAGTAATCTTGGGCATAGCATTTTACCAAATCACCTCATTCTTTGGGGCACACGTGAGGAACACAAATGCGAACAAGCCTGAATGGTCCCCAGGACAATATGCAACTGAAAACTCACACCCCAGAAGTGACTCGAACCCATACTCCCAGGAGCAACGCAACTGGTATGTACAAGACGCCTTAATCCACTTGACCATCACGACCGGACAAAACGAGGTGATAGCCGAGGCTATTTGAACCACCCCACCGCCGGCACTCGGATAGTAATCTTGGGCATAGCATATTACCAAATCACCTCATTCTTTGGGGCACACGTGAGGAACACAAATGTGAACAAGCCTGAATGGTCCCCAGGACAATATGCAACTGAAAACTCACACCCCAGAAGTGACTCGAACCCAAACCCCCAGGAGCAACGCAACTGGTATGTACAAGACGCCTTAATCCACTTGACCATCACGACCGGACAAAATGAGGTGATAGCCGAGGCTATTTGAACCACCCCACCGCCGGCACTCGGATAGTAATCTTGGGCATAGCATTTTACCAAATCACCTCATTCTTTGGGGCACACGCGAGGAACACAAATGCGAACAAGCCTGAATGGTCCCCAGGACAATATGCAACTGAAAACTCACACCCCAGAAGTGACTCGAACCCATACTCCCAGGAGCAACGCAACTGGTATGTACAAGACGCCTTAATCCACTTGACCATCACGACCGGACAAAATGAGGTGATAGCCGAGGCTATTTGAACCACCCCACCACCGGCACTCGGATAGTAATCTTGGGCATAGCATTTTACCAAATCACCTCATTCTTTGGGGCACACGTGAGGAGCACAAATGCGAACAAGCCTGAATGGTCCCCAGGACAATATGCCACTGAAAACTCACACCCCAGAAGTGACTCGAACCCATAATCCCAGGAGCAACGCAACTGGTATGTACAAGACGCCTTAATCCACTTGACCATCACGACCGGACAAAATGAGGTGATAGCCGAGGCTATTTGAACCACCCCACCGCCGGCACTTGGATAGTAATCTTGGGCATAGCATTTTACCAAATCACCTCATTCTTTGGGGCACACGTGAGGAACACAAATGCGAACAAGCCTGAATGGTCCCCAGGACAATATGCAACTGAAAACTCACACCCCAGAAGTGACTCGAACCCATACTCCCAGGAGCAACGCAACTGGTATGTACAAGACGCCTTAATCCACTTGACCATCACGACCGGACAAAAAGAGGTGATAGCCGAGGCTATTTGAACCACCCCACCGCCGGCACTCGGACAGTAATCTTGGGCATAGCATTTTACCAAATCACCTCATTCTTTGGGGCACACGTGAGGAACACAAATGCAAACAAGCCTGAATGGTCCCCAGGACAATATGCAACTGAAAACTCACACCCCAGAAGTGACTCGAACCCATACTCCCAGGAGCAACGCAACTGGTATGTACAAGACGCCTTAATCCACTTGACCATCACGACTGGACAAAATGAGGTGATAGTCAAGGCTATTTGAACCACCCCACCGCCGGCACTCGGATAGTAATCTTGGGCATAGCATTTTACCAAATCACCTCATTCTTTGGGGCACACGTGAGGAACACAAATGCGAACAATCCTGAATGGTCCCCAGGACAATATGCAACTGAAAACTCACACCCCAGAAGTGACTCGAACCCATACTCCCAGGAGCAACGCAACTGGTATGTACAAGACGCCTTAATCCACTTGACCATCACGACCGGACAAAACGAGGTGATAGCCGAGGCTATTTGAACCACCCCACCGCCGGCACTCGGATAGTAATCTTGGGCATATGCATTTTACCAAATCACCTCATTCTTTGGGGCACACGTGAGGAACACAAATGCGAACAAGCCTGAATGGTCCCCGGGACAATATGCAACTGAAAACTCACACCCCAGAAGTGACTTGAACCCAAACTCCCAGGAGCAACGCAACTGGTATGTACAAGACGCCTTAATCCACTTGACCATCACGACCGGACAAAATGAGGTGATAGCCGAGGCTATTTGAACCACCCCACCGCCAGCACTCGGATAGTAATCTTGGGCATAGCATTTTACCAAATCACCTCATTCTTTGGGGCACACGTGAGGAACACAAATGCGAACAAGCCTGAATGGTCCCCAGGACAATATGTAACTGAAAACTCACACCCCAGAAGTGACTCGAACCCATACTCCCAGGAGCAACGCAACTGGTATGTACATGAAGCCTTAATCCACTTGACCATCACGACCGGACAAAATGAGGTGATAGCCGAGGCTATTTGAACCACCCCACCGCCGGCACTCGGATAGTAATCTTGGGCATAGCATTTTACCAAATCACCTCATTCTTTGGGGCACACGTGAGGAACACAAATGCGAACAAGCCTGAATGGTCCCCAGGACAATATGTAACTGAAAACTCACACCCCAGAAGTGACTCGAACCCATACTCCCAGGAGCAACGCAACTGGTATGTACAAGAAGCCTTAATCCACTTGACCATCACGACCGGACAAAATGAGGTGATAGCCGAGGCTATTTGAACCACCCCACCGCCGGCACTCGGATAGTAATCTTGGGCATAGCATTTTACCAAATCACCTCATTCTTTGGGGCACACGTGAGGAACACAAATGCGAACAAGCCTGAATGGTCCCCAGGACAATATGTAACTGAAAACTCACACCCCAGAAGTGACTCGAACCCATACTCCCAGGAGCAACGCAACTGGTATGTACAAGACGCCTTAATCCACTTGACAATCACGACCGGACAAAATGAGGTGATAGTCGAGGCTATTTGAACCACCCCACCGCCGGCACTCGGATAGTAATCGTGGGCATAGCATTTTACCAAATCACCTCATTCTTTGGGGCACACGTGAGGAACACAAATGCGAACAAGCCTGAATGGTCCCCAGGACAATATGCAACTGAAAACTCACACCCCAGAAGTGACTCGAACCCATACTCCCAGGAGCAACGCAACTGGTATGTACAAGACGCCTTAATCCACTTGACCATCACGACCGGACAAAACGAGGTGATAGCCGAGGCTATTTGAACCACCCCACCGCCGGCACTCGGATAGTAATCTTGGGCATATGCATTTTACCAAATCACCTCATTCTTTGGGGCACACGTGAGGAACACAAATGCGAACAAGCCTGAATGGTCCCCGGGACAATATGCAACTGAAAACTCACACCCCAGAAGTGACTTGAACCCAAACTCCCAGGAGCAACGCAACTGGTATGTACAAGACGCCTTAATCCACTTGACCATCACGACCGGACAAAATGAGGTGATAGCCGAGGCTATTTGAACCACCCCACCGCCGGCACTCGAATAGTAATCTTGGGCATAGCATTTTACCAAATCACCTCATTCTTTGGGGCACACGTGAGGAACACAAATGCGAACAAGCCTGAATGGTCCCCAGGACAATATGTAACTGAAAACTCACACCCCAGAAGTGACTCGAACCCATACTCCCAGGAGCAACGCAACTGGTATGTACAAGAAGCCTTAATCCACTTGACCATCACGACCGGACAAAATGAGGTGATAGCCGAGGCTATTTGAACCACCCCACCGCCGGCACTCGGATACTAATCTTGGGCATAGCATTTTACCAAATCACATCATTCTTTGGGGCTCACGTGAGGAACACAAATGCCCACAAGCCTGAATGGTCCCCAGGACAATATGCAACTGAAAACTCACACCCCAGAAGTGACTCGAACCCATACTCCCAGGAGCAACGCAACTGGTATGTACAAGACGCCTTAATCCACTTGACCATCACGACTGGACAAAATGAGGTGATAGTCAAGGCTATTTGAACCACCCCACCGCCGGCACTCGGATAGTAATCTTGGGCATAGCATTTTACCAAATCACCTCATTCTTTGGGGCACACGTGAGGAACACAAATGCGAACAAGCCTGAATGGTCCCCAGGACAATATGCAACTGAAAACTCACACCCCAGAAGTGACTCGAACCCATACTCCCAGGAGCAACGCAACTGGTATGTACAAGACGCCTTAATCCACTTGACCATCACGACCGGACAAAACGAGGTGATAGCCGAGGCTATTTGAACCACCCCACCGCCGGCACTCGGATAGTAATCTTGGGCATATGCATTTTACCAAATCACCTCATTCTTTGGGGCACACGTGAGGAACACAAATGCGAACAAGCCTGAATGGTCCCCGGGACAATATGCAACTGAAAACTCACACCGCAGAAGTGACTTGAACCCAAACTCCCAGGAGCAACGCAACTGGTATGTACAAGACGCCTTAATCCACTTGACCATCACGACCAGACAAAATGAGGTGATAGCCGAGGCTATTTGAACCACCCCACCGCCGGCACTCGGATAGTAATCTTGGGCATAGCATTTTACCAAATCACCTCATTCTTTGGGGCACACGTGAGGAACACAAATGCGAACAAGCCTGAATGGTCCCCAGGACAATATGTAACTGAAAACTCACACCCCAGAAGTGACTCGAACCCATACTCCCAGGAGCAACGCAACTGGTATGTACAAGAAGCCTTAATCCACTTGACCATCACGACCGGACAAAATGAGGTGATAGCCGAGGCTATTTGAACCACCCCACCGCCGGCACTCGGATAGTAATCTTGGGCATAGCATTTTACCAAATCACCTCATTCTTTGGGGCACACGTGAGGAACACAAATGCGAACAAGCCTGAATGGTCCCCAGGACAATATGTAACTGAAAACTCACACCCCAGAAGTGACTCGAACCCATACTCCCAGGAGCAACGCAACTGGTATGTACAAGACGCCTTAATCCACTTGACAATCACGACCGGACAAAATGAGGTGATAGCCGAGGCTATTTGAACCACCCCACCGCCGGCACTCGGATAGTAATCGTGGGCATAGCATTTTACCAAATCACCTCATTCTTTGGGGCACACGTTAGGAACACAAATGCGAACAAGCCTGAATGGTCCCCAGGACAATATGCAACTGAAAACTCACACCCCAGAAGTGACTCGAACCCATACTCCCAGGAGCAACGCAACTGGTATGTACAAGACGCCTTAATCCACTTGACCATCACGACCGGACAAAATGAGGTGATAGCCGAGGCTATTTGAACCACCCCACCGCCGGCACTCGGATAGTAATCTTGGGCATAGCATTTTACCAAATCACCTCATTCTTTGGGGCACACGTGAGGAACACAAATGCGAACAAGACTGAATGGTCCCCAGGACAATATGCAACTGAAAACTCACACCCCAGAAGTGACTCGAACCCATACTCCCAGGAGCAACACAACTGGTATGTACAAGACGCCTTAATCCACTTGACCATCACGACCGGACAAAATGAGGTGATAGCCGAGGCTATTTGAACCACCCCACCGCCGGCACTCGGATACTAATCTTGGGCATAGCATTTTACCAAATCACATCATTCTTTGGGGCTCACGTGAGGAACACAAATGCCCACAAGCCTGAATGGTCCCCAGGACAAAATGCAACTGAAAACTCACACCCCAGAAGTGACTCGAACCCATACTCCCAGGAGTATGGGTTCGAGTTTAATACCAGGAGTATTAAAAGTATCAACACAAGACAGAACAGAAACAATGGGTATTGAATAGAAGTGTTTGTAGAAAGCCTATTGGTCCATATTTCTTGATGCTTCTATATTGGAGCGGAGTCTTGAGGTGGGTAGAATATAGTTGTGCAATAACTAACAGCCAATTATTGCACAACTATATTCTACCCACCTCAAGACTCCGCTCCAATATAGAAGCATCAAGAAATATGGACCAATAGGCTTTCTACAAACACTTCTATTCAATACCCATTGTTTCTGTTCTGTCTTGTGTTGATACTTTTAATACCCTATTAATATCCCCTCCTGTTCTGTCTTGTGTTAATGCCACATCACCCTTCCCACCTCACTCAAATGTAGATATAATGTCAGAGAGACGTAAGTTCTAATCAGTTGTGTATTTGTGAAGTCTTTGAAAATGTAATAAGTTTTACGAAACGCGCCCGTGTCGCGTCAGACTAGAAATAAAAATGAATTTTGGAGAAGTGATTTTTGATTTACCTCCAACAGTGAAGCGTAATGTACGAAAGATTGAGAAAATTCGTGTTAGAATTATTAATCTTACTTTTTCGGTCATATTAAATAATATATATATATATATATATATATATATATATATATATATATATATATATATATATATATATATATATATATATATATATATATATGTCGTACCTAGTAGCCAGAACGCACTTCTCAGCCTACTATGCAAGGCCCGATTTGCCTAATAAGCCAAGTTTTCCTGAATTAATATATTTTTTCTTATGTTTTTCTTATGAAATGATAAAGTTACCCATTTTATTATGTATGAGGTCAATTTTTTTTATTGGAGTTAAAATTAACGTAGATATATGACCGAACCTATCCAACCCTACCTAACCTAACCTAACCAACCCTACCTAACCTAACCTAACCTATATTTATAGGTAAGGTTAGGCTAGGTAGCCAAAAAAAGCTAGGTTAGGTTAGGTTAGGTAGGTTAGGTAGACGAAAAAACATTAATTCATGAAAACTTGGCTTATTAGGCAAATCGAGCCTTGATTAGTAGGCTGAGAAGTTCGTTCTGGCTATTAGGTACGACATATATATATATATATATATATATATATATATATATATATATATATATATATATATATATATATATATATATATATATATATATATATATATATATATGTATGTATGTATATATTTTGGTAGCAGTCTTTCTTAAGCATATGTTGTTGAATTTGACCGAAAATGTGAGATTAATAATTCTAACACGAATCTTCTCATTATTTCTTATGTTCTTCTTCGCCGTCGAGGGTTATTGATAAAATAACTCTCCAAAATTCATTCTTTTTATTCCTAGTCTAACGCCTGAACGCGTTTCGTAATTACTTATTACATTTTCAAGGACTTAATTTACATGCAAAATAAATTCATACTTATACTTCAAGTGGGTTTAAACTTCATACCCATTTCAAGTGGGTTTCAAATGGACTTGAAACCCGCCAATAACCCGCAGGTATGTCGACGACATTTTTACACAGGTACCTGATGTCAGACATCTGCAGCAGCTGAAAGAGGCATTCAAACAGAATTCTGTGTTGAGTTTCACATACGAGATGGAGAATGATGGAAGGTACCTTTTCTAGATGTAAAAGTCACGGAAAGGAACGGAGACTTACACACTGCAGTCTACATTAAGGAAACAAACATAGGAATGTGCCTCAATATCAATAGTGACTGCCCAAACAGGTACAAGAGGAGTGTTGTCAACGCTTTCATCGACCGGGCTCTCAACCACAGCTCAGGATGGAAGCAAGTCGATGAAGAACTTTGTGGGGTATGGCAGGTCCTAGTCAACAATGGCTTCTCTAACGGTTTTGTTGAAGACGTCATAAAAGAAAGTTGAATCGCCAGTGCAACCTCCGAAGAGTCAACTAACACAACACAATAGGGGGTACCCCCTATTAGACTGTTTTACAGGAAATTCTTTTCGACGGCTCATAAAATGGAGGAAAGGGTCTTGAAAGACATTATTGATAGAAACGTTATCCCTACAGACAAAAATCAGAAAATATAATTGACAATCTACTACAAAAACAAAAAAACGGTCAATCTACTCATGAAAAACTCCCCCAGACATCAAACAAAATGCCTTGAAGGAAATCAATGTCGTCTAAGCATTCACATGCCCGCTTGGGGACTGCAAGCCCCAAAGAACTCAGTATATAGACAAGACAACAACGTCTTTTTCTAGGCGATTAACTATGCACTACCAACACGGCTCCATCAAGGAATATATAATCTCTTCTCACAACCCGACCATCACCTGAGAAATCTTAACAAGCAACACAGATGTCATTGATAAATGCAACGATAGCAGGAGACTCAACATCAGCGAGGCACTACACATCAAAAAGTCAACACCAGCAATCAATAGCCAATTAATGCACAATCTTCTACCCACTTCAAGACCCCGAACCAATATGGAAGCAGAAAGAGGAAGTATGGGCCAATAGTCTTTCTGCAGTTACTGATATTCTTATATTCTTATGTTCTCATCCCATTGTTTCATGTTCTGTCTTATCTTTCACCTCACCGAAACTTTTGTGCCATATCACCTCATCCAAAAACGAGTATAAGTATAAATGTATTTTATGTGTAAATTAAGTCTTTGAAAATGTAATAAGGAATTGCGAAACGCATTTGGGCGTTAGACTAGGAATAAAAAGAAAGAATTTTGGAGAGTTACTTTATCAAGTACTCTCGACAGCGAAGAAGAACGTAAGAAAGATTGAGAAGGTTCGTGTTAGAATTATTAATCTTACCCTTTCTGTAATATTCAACATCACACACACACACAACTGGCAACAGGGGAACTGCCAGATATTGGAAAGAAGCTAACGTAGTCCCGATATACAAGAAAGGGGATAGACAGGAGGCACTGAACTACAGGCCAGTGTCCCTAACCTGCATACCATGCAAGCTGACGGAGAAGATTGTGCGAAAAAAACTAGTGGAGCATTTGGAGCGAAGGAACTTTGTAACACAGCATCAACATGGGTTCAGGGATGGCAGGTCCTGCCTCACAGGGGTACTTGAATTCTACAACCAGGCAACAAAAATAAGGCAACAAAGAGAAGGGTGGGCAGACTGCATATTTTTGAATTGTCAGAAAGCCTTTAATACAGTGCCACACAAGAGGCTAGTGCGAAAGTTGGAGATGCAGGCTGGAGTGAAAGGGAAGGTACTCTGGTGGATAGAGGAGTACCTAAGCCACAGGAGACAACGAGTCTGTGTGACGGGTGAGGTCTCAGATTGGCGAGACGTCACAAGTGGAGTCCCGCAGGGGTCAGTCCTTGGACCTATACTGTTTTTGGTATATGAAAATGATCTCCCAGAGGGTATAGATTCGTTCCTCTCAATGTTTGCCGATGATGCAAAAATTATGAGGAGGATTGAAACAGGGGATGATAGTAGGAGGCTACAAATTGACCTGGATAGACTGAGTGAATGGTCCAACAAATGGCTGTTGAAGTTCAACCCGAGTAAATGCAAAGTAATGAAGCTAGGCACAGGATACAGAATAGGAGATGAAATACTTAATGAAACAGATAGAGAGAAAGATCTAGGAGTTGATATCACACCAAACCTGTCTCCTGACGCCCACATAAAGAGAATAACGACTGCGGCATATGCGAGGCTGGCTAACATCAGAACGGCGTTCAGGAACCTGTGTAAGGAATCATCCAGAATCTTGTACACCACATATGTAAGACCAATCCTGGAGTATGCGGGCCCCAGCATGGAGCCCGTACCTTGTCAAGCAGAAGACGAAGCTGGAAAAAGTCCAATGGTATGCTACTAGACTAGTCCCAGAACTAAGAGGCATGAGTTATGAGGAAAGGCTGCGGGAAATGCACCTTACGACACTGGAAGACAGAAGAGTAAGGGGGGACTTGATCACAACCTACAAAATTCTCAGGGGAATCGACCGGGTAAACAAGGATGAACTATTCAACACTGATGGGACGCGAACAAGGGGACACAGGTGGAAGCTGAGTACCCAAATGAGCCACAGAGACGTTAGAAAGAACTTCTTCAGTGTCAGAGTAGTTAGTAAATGGAATGCACTAGGAAGTGATGTGGTGGAGGCTGACTCGATACACAGTTTCAAATGTTGATATGATAGAGCCCAGTAGGCTCAGGAATCTGTACACCAGTTGATTTACGGTTGAGAGGCGGGACCAAAGAGCCAAAGCTTAACCTCCGCAAGCACAATTAGGTGAGTACAATTAGGTGAGTATACACACACACACACACACACACACACACACACACACACACACACACACACACACACACACACACACACACACACACACACACACACACACACACACACACACACACACACACACACATATATATATATATATATATATATATAAGTACATATATATATATATATATATATATATATATATATATATATATATATATATATATATATATATATATATATATATATATATATATATATATATATATATATATATATGTTGTACCTAGTAGCCAGAACTCACTTCTCAGCCTACTATGCAAGGCCCGATTTGCCTAATAAGCCAAGTTTTCCTGAATTAATATATTTTCTCTAATTTTTTTCTTATGAAATGATAAAGCTACCCATTTCATTATGTATGAGGTCAATTTTTTTT
This sequence comes from Procambarus clarkii, assembly GCF_040958095.1. NCBI lineage: Eukaryota > Metazoa > Arthropoda > Malacostraca > Decapoda > Cambaridae > Procambarus > Procambarus clarkii. The sequence continues at coordinate 2,821,337 of NC_091220.1, forward strand.
TATTGGAGTTAAAATTAACGTAGATATATGACCGAATCTAACCAACCCTACCTAACCTAACCTAACCTATCTTTATAGGTTAGGTTAGGTTAGGTAGCCGAAAAAGTTAGATTAGGTTAGGTTAGGTAGGTTAGGTAGTCGAAAAACAATTAATTCATGAAAACTTGGCTTATTAGGCAAATTAGGCCTTGCATAGTAGGCTGAGAAGTGCGTTCTGGCTACTAGGTACGACATATATATATATATATATATATATATATATATATATATATATATATATATATATATATATATATATATATATATATATATATATATATATATATATATATATATACATATATATATATATATATATATATATATATATATATATATATATATATATATATATATATATATATATATATATATATATATATATATATGTCGTACCTAGTAGCCAGAACTCACTTTTCAGCCTACTATTCAAGGCCCGATTTGCCTAATAAGCCAAGTTTTCCTGAATTAATATATTTACTATAATTTTTTTCTTATGAAATGATAAAGCAACCCTTTTCTCTATGTATGAGGTCATTTTTTTTTTATTGGAGTTAAAATTAACGTAGATATATGACCGAACCTAACCAACCCTACCTAACCTAACCTAACCTATATTTATAGGTAAGGTTAGGTTAGGTAGCCAAAAAAAGCTAGGTTAGGTTAGGTTAGGTAGGTTAGGTAGACGAAAAAACATTAATTCATGAAAACTTGGCTTATTAGGCAAATCGGGCCTTGAATAGTAGGCTGAGAAGTGCGTTCTGGCTATTAGGTACGACATATATATATATATATATATATATATATATATATATATATATATATATGTCGTACCTAGTAGCCAGAACGTACTTCTCAGCCTATTATACAAGGCCCGATTTGCCTAATAAGCCAAGTTTTCATGAATTAATGTTTTTTCGACTACCTAACCTACCTAACCTAACCTAACCTAGCTTTTTTGGCTACCTAACCCAACCTAACCTATAAAGATAGGTTAGGTTAGGTTAGGTAGGATTGGTTAGGTTCGGTCATATATCTACGTTAATTTTAACTCCAATAAAAAAAAAGTGACCTCATACATAATGAAATGGGTAGCTTTATCATTTCATGAGAAAAAAATTTGAGAAAATATATTAATTCAGGAAATCTTGGCTTATTAGGCAAATCGGGCCTTGCATAGTAGGCTGAGAAGTGCGTTCTGGCTACTAGGTACGACATATATATATATATATATATATATATATATATATATATATATATATATATATATATATATATATATATATATATATGTATATATATATATATATATATATATATATATATATATATATATATATATATATATATATATATATATATATATATATATATATATATATATATATATATATATATATATATATATTATTAAATATGACCGAAAAAGTAAGATTAATAATTCTAACACGAATTTTCTCAATCTTTCGTACATTTCTTTTCACTGTTGGAGGTAAATCAAAAATCAATTCTCCAAAATTCATTTTTATTTCTAGTCTGACGCGACACGAGCGCGTTTCGTAAAACTTATTACATTTTCAAAGACTTTAGTTCACAAATACACAACATTTTTACACAGGTACCTGATGTCAGACATCTGCAGGAGCTGAAGGAGGCATTTGAGCAGAGTTCCGTGCTGCGTTTCACTTACGAGATGGAAAAGGATGGGAAGCTGCCCTTTCTAGATGTAACAGTCATGGAAAAGAGCGGAGGTTTGCACACTTCAGTCTACACTAAGGAAACGAACATAGGAATGTGCCTAAATGCCAACAGCGACTGCCCAGACAGGTACAAGAGGAGTGTTGTTAACGCATATGTCGACCGTGCTCTCAGCCACAGCTCAGAATGGAAGCAAGTCGACGAAGAACTCTGTAGGGTAAGGCAGGTCCTAGTCAACAACGGCTTCTCCAATGGTTTCGTCGAAGACATCATAAGAAGGAAAGTGAAACGCCATGCAACCTCTGAAGAGACAACAAACAAAACACCTATACCCCCTATTAGACTATTTTACAGGAACTTCTTTTCCACAGCTCATAAAACGGAGGAAAGGGTCCTGAAAGATATTGTTAATAGAAACGTTATCCCTACAGACAGAAATCAGAGGATACAACTGACGATTTACTATAAAACCAGAAAAACGGCCAGCCTACTCATGAGAAACTCTCCAGACACAAAACAGAACGCTTTAAAAGAGACTAACGTCGTCTATGCCTTCAAATGCCCTCTTGGGGACTGTAAGCTCCAAAAAACCCAGTATATAGGCAAGACAACAACATCTCTTTCTAGGCGTTTAACGATGCATAAGCAACAGGGCTCCATTAAGGAACATATAATCTCTTCCCACAACCAAACCATCGCCAGAGAAATCCTAGTAAACAACACAGAAATCATCGATAGATACAGCGATAGCAGGCGGCTTGACGTTTGCGAGGCACTACACATCAAGAAGTCAACTCCAGCAATCAACAGCCAATTAATGCACAACTCTATTCTACCCACCTCAAGACTCCGCTCCAATATAGATGCATCAAGAAATATGGACCAATAGGCTTTCTACAAACACTTCTATTCAATACCCATTGTTTCGTGTTCTGTCTTGTGTTGATGAAATTAATACCCTATTAATACCACCTCTTGTTCTGTCTTGTGTTGATGAAATTAATACCCTATTAATACCATTTCTTGTTCTGTCTTGTGTTAATGCCACATCACCCCTTCCACCTCACTCAAATGTAGATATAAAATCGGAGATGCGTAAGTTCTATTCAGTTGTGTATTTGTGAACTAAAGTCTTTGAAAATGTAATAAGTTTTACGAAACGCGCTCGTGTCGCGTCAGACTAGAAATAAAAATGAATTTTGGAGAATTTATTTTTTATTTACCTCCAACAGTGAAAAGAAATGTACGAAAGATTGAGAAAATTCGTGTTAGAATTATTAATCTTACTTTTTCTTACTTTAGGATTAAGATTTCTGTCTAGCTATCAAAGAGGTCACTGATAGTCTGACAAGCGAGCTAAACATCTGGTACCTGGATGATGGCACTCTAGCTGGAACTCTGGAAACCATTTTGGAGGATATAAGGAAAATCCAGGAGCAGGGAGCAGCCTTAGGCCTCATTCTCAATGCATCCAAATGTGAAATAATCTCCCGCAACCCAGACATCACTGGGCAAATACAAAATGTTCTTCCAGACATTCTCGTTGTCGAGCCACCGGACTGCACTCTCCTGGGTGCCCCCATTGGCCCACGAGCAATCGAGGAGGTCCTGGCTGCAAAAATCACTGATCTAAAGAGAATGCTGGACAGGATTGACAAGATTGATGCCCATGATGCTCTCTTTCTCCTCACAAGATGCCTGTCTCACCCTAAGTTGACCTACTTTCTGAGATGTTCTCCATCCTACAGCAGCCCTAAGTTAAATGTGTATGACACCCTTCTGAGGTCCATGCTGATGAAAGTCCTGAACCTGCCATTGGACGACTCTCAGTGGGAGCAAGCAACCCTTCCTGTAAGACTCGGCGGCCTTGGTGTCCGCACAGCCTCCCAAATTGCTCTACCCGCCTTCCTTTCCTCCTCCCACGCATCGCACGACCTCGTCAGAGATATCTTACCTGCAACCCTGAGAGATTAAGCAGGAATATACGATCCTGCTTTCACTGAATGTTCAAATCAGTGGGATGTTCTTGCAGCCCCAGCAACCATTATAGAGCCAACAAAACAACACAAACAGTCCGGCTGGGACCACCCTCTAGTGGAAAAAGTAGCTGATGCCATGCTCAGCGCCGCAACATCAAACAAGGAGAAAACCCGCCTCAGAGCAGTGCGTGCCCCCCATGCAAGAGACTTCCTCCTGGCAGTACCCATGTCAGGAATGGGCACGTGCCTAGATCCAGAATCCCTTCGTGTAGCAGTGGCCCTCCACCTTGGTGCCCCAATGCACACTGAATACAATTGTATTTCCAACAGGGTGGAAACAGACCAATACGGACTGCATGGGTTGCATTGCGGAAGCACAAAGGGCTGGCATGCAAGACACAACGAGGTCAATGACATCATCAAGAGAAGCCTCGTCTCAGCTAGGTGCCCTGTGTAGAGAGAACCTCGCATCCTAGGGGTCCAAAACCCGGATTTCCCCGCACTTCGCCCTGATGGCATCACCATATACTCATGGAAGGAGGGTAGACAGTTGGTATGTAACAGTGCAAGTATTTTTGCACTCTTTCATGTATAATTGTGAGTTGTAATTGTGTGTGTGTGTGTGTGCGTGCGTGTGTGTGTGTGTGTGTTGGTGAGGAGGCTGCGGTAGTGGAGGAGTGGGCCGGCCTGGCTTGTGCTGAGTACTATTGAACAAAGAGAGCCTTGTGTACTGCAGGACCCGCCTGGGTCCTATAAGGGTTAGTTTTGCTTCTCAGGCCTTATTTGGGCATGAGGAAGAGAGTACACAGCTTTCCCCACGTTGGGGATGGCTGGGAGATTCAGTTAGCGACCGCCTTGGACAGAGAGAGGGGTGACCAGCCAGCTTCCTCACCCTGACGGGTGACATCCAGGCACCCTCAGGGTGTATCCGTCTGAGTTGTGAGGTAAGAGTGTCAGTAATGCATTGTCTTGATTGGGTGTCTTAGTGGTGACGAGCTAGTGGAGTCTGAACCATTTAGCCATGTATGGTGTGGGCGTGTATGAAGTGGGTGATCCTCCCCCCCTTTTTAATTTGGTCAATATTGTGTTAAATAGTAGGATGTCAAAATGTTAATTGAAATAATTTGAGAAAATTGGATTCAATAAATATCTGTGTAGAATAACAAACTTGACTTTTGTTTAGTCCTCTTTTTGAATCAATGTCCACTCAAGTAAGAGTTAAGGCTAGAGAGATATCTAGATGAAAAAGTGAGAGATAACTAAATTAAGCAGTGTTCCTGTCGCATTGTTTAAGTGGAAGTGAATTTAGATTCAATGACAGGTGGTGGCAGCAAACATTAGAACATCTTAGAATAATAACATCATAGATCATGGTATAGATAGAATAAAATCAGTCTACTCCCCCTACTCTACTTATTCCTCTTACATCACTCTAATCCTCCTCCTTCATTCTCTCCCTCCCTCCTGTTCAATAGTACTCAGCACAAGCCAGGCCGGCCCACTCCTCCACTACCGCAGCCTCCTCACCAACACACACACACACGCACGCACACACACACACACACAATTACAACTCACAATTATACATGAAAGAGTGCAAAAATACTTGCACTGTTACAGACAGTTGGTGTGGGACTACACATGTGTACCCACACTGGCTGACACCTATGTACACTTCGGAGCTGATCAAGCAGGTGGGGCGGCCAACCACAGGGAAACAGCAAAATCACTCAAGTACAGGCGACTGGAAAGTCAATACCTCTTTGTTCCCATAGCGTCTGAGACCCATGGCCCCTGGGGCAAGAGTGCCATGGGATTTCTCAAGGAATTGGATTCCAAACTCATTGACGTCACCAGAGACCCAAGGGCTCTCAGTTTTTTGTTTCAGCGCCTCAGTGTGGCGATCCAGAGGAGAAATGCTTGCTGTGTCCTCGGTTCATGTCCGGAAGCGGAGGAGCTTCAAGAGATCCATAACCTTCAAGCATTTGTCTTGTATGTTTTATAACCTTTAAATACACAATAAAGCAAAAAAAAAAAAAAAAAAAAAGGAAGGGGGTGGTAGGAGAAAAGCACACAGAAACTGTATTGGAGGGGACCCACATTCCCTCCAATGCGTTATGTGTGGTTTCCTCCGAGGCTATGGGTCCCCCTTCTTCCAGCTAGAGGTGGTACTCCCTTCCCTTTATATATATATATATGTCGTACCTAGTAGCCAGAACGCACTTGTCAGCCTACTATGCAAGACCAAATTTGCCTAATAAGCCAAGTTTTCCTGAATTAATATATTTTCTCAAATTTTTTTCTTATGAAAAGATAAAGCTACCCATTTCATTATGTATGAGGTAAATAGTTTTTTATTGTAGTTAAAAATAACGTAGATATATGACCGAACCTAACCAACCCTACCTAACCTAACCTAACCTATCTTTATAGGTTAGGTTAGGTTAGGTAGCCGAAAAAGTTAGGTTAGGTTAGGTTAGGTAGGTTAGGTCGTCGAAAAACAATTAATTCATGAAAACTTGGCTTATTACCCAAATCGGGCCTTGCAAAGTAGGCAGAGAAGTGCGTTCTGGCTACTAGGTACGACATATATATATATATATATATATATATATATATATATATATATATATATATATATATATATATATATATATATATATATATATATATATATATATATATATATATATATATATATATATATATATATATATATATATATATATATATATATATATATATATGTATATATATATATATATATACATATATATATACATATATATACATATATATATATATATATATACATATATATACATATATATATATATATATATATATATATATATATATATTTATATATATATATATATATATATATATATATATATATATATATATATATATATTTATATATATATATATATATATATATATATATATATATATATATATATATATATATTATTAAATATGACCGAAAAAGTAAGATTAATAATTCTAACACGAATTTTCTCAATCTTTCGTACATTACGCTTCACTGTTGGAGGTAAATCAAAAATCACTTCTCCAAAATTCATTTTTTTATTTCTAGTCTGACGCGACACGGGCGCGTTTCGTAAAACTTATTACATTTTCAAAGACTTCACAAATACACAACTGATTAGAATTTACGTCTCTCTGATATTATATCTACATTTGAGTGAGGTGGGAAGGATGATGTGGCATTATCAACACAAGACAGAACAGGAGGGGATATTAATAGGGTATTAAAAGTATCAACACAAGACAGAACAGAAACAATGGGTATTGAATAGAAGTGTTTGTAGAAAGCCTATTGGTCCATATTTCTTGATGCTTCTATATTGGGGCGGAGTCTTGAGGTGGGTAGAATATAGTTGTGCAATAATTGGCTGTTGATTGCTGGTGTTGACTTCTTGATGTGTAGTGCCTCGCAAACGTCAAGCCGCCTGCTATCGCTGTATCTATCGATGATTTCTGTGTTGTTTACTAGGATTTCTCCGGCGATGGTTTGGTTATGGGAAGAGATTATATGTTCCTTAATGGAGCCCTGTTGCTTATGCATCGTTAAACGCCTAGAAAGAGATGTTGTTGTCTTGCCTATATACTGGGTTTTTTGGAGCTTACAGTCCCCAAGTGGGCATTTGAAGGCATAGACGACGTTAGTCTCTTTTAAAGCGTTCTGTTTTGTGTCTGGAGAGTTTCTCATGAGTAGGCTGGCCGTTTTTCTGGTTTTATAGTAAATCGTCAGTTGTATCTTCTGATTTTTGTCTGTAGGGATAACGTTTCTATTAACAATATCTTTCAGGACCCTTTCCTCCGTTTTATGAGCTGTGGAAAAGAAGTTCCTGTAAAATAGTCTAATAGGGGGTATAGGTGTTGTGTTAGTTGTCTCTTCAGAGGTTGCATGGCTTTTCACTTTCTTTCTTATGATGTCTTCGATGAAACCATTGGAGAAGCCGTTATTGACTAGGACCTGCCTTACCCTACAGAGTTCTTCGTCGACTTGCTTCCATTCTGAGCTGTGGCTGAGAGCACGGTCGACGTATGCGTTAACAACACTCCTCTTGTACCTGTCGTCTTATGATGTCTTCGATGAAACCATTGGAGAAGCCGTTATTGACTAGGACCTGCCTTACCCTACAGAGTTCTTCGTCGACTTGCTTCCATTCTGAGCTGTGGCTGAGAGCACGGTCGACGTATGCGTTAACAACACTCCTCTTGTACCTGTCGTCATATGATGTCTTCGATGAAACCATTGGAGAAGCCGTTATTGACTAGGACCTGCCTTACCCTACAGAGTTCTTCGTCGACTTGCTTCCATTCTGAGCTGTGGCTGAGAGCACGGTCGACGTATGCGTTAACAACACTCCTCTTGTACCTGTCGTCTTATGATGTCTTCGATGAAACCATTGGAGAAGCCGTTATTGACTAGGACCTGCCTTACCCTACAGAGTTCTTCGTCGACTTGCTTCCATTCTGAGCTGTGGCTGAGAGCACGGTCGACGTATGCGTTAACAACACTCCTCTTGTACCTGTCGTCTTATGATGTCTTCGATGAAACCATTGGAGAAGCCGTTATTGACTAGGACCTGCCTTACCCTACAGAGTTCTTCGTCGACTTGCTTCCATTTTGAGCTGTGGCTGAGAGCACGGTCAACGTATGCGTTAACAACACTCCTCTTGTACCTGTCGATACGGTACCTTGTACCTATAAGAAGGAAAGTGAAAAGCCATGCAACCTCTGAAGAGACAACTAACACAACACCTATACCCCCTATTAGACTATTTTACAGGAACTTCTTTTCCACAGCTCATAAAACGGAGGAAAGGGTCCTGAAAGATATTGTTAATAGAAACGTTATCCCTACAGACAAAAATCAGAAGATACAACTGACGATTTACTATAAAACCAGAAAAACGGCCAGCCTACTCATGAGAAACTCTCCAGACACAAAACAGAACGCTTTAAAAGAGACTAACGTCGTCTATGCCTTCAAATGCCCACTTGGGGACTGTAAGCTCCAAAAAACCCAGTATATAGGCAAGACAACAACATCTCTTTCTAGGCGTTTAACGATGCATAAGCAACAGGGCTCCATTAAGGAACATATAATCTCTTCCCATAACCAAACCATCGCCAGAGAAATCCTAGTAAACAACACAGAAATCATCGATAGATACAGCGATAGCAGGCGGCTTGACGTTTGCGAGGCACTACACATCAAGAAGTCAACACCAGCAATCAACAGCCAATTATTGCACAACTATATTCTACCCACCTCAAGACTCCGCCCCAATATAGAAGCATCAAGAAATATGGACCAATAGGCTTTCTACAAACACTTCTATTCAATACCCATTGTTTTTGTTCTGTCTTGTGTTGATACTTTTAATACCCTATTAATATCCCCTCCTGTTCTGTCTTGTGTTGATAATGCCACATCATCCTTCCCACCTCACTCAAATGTAGATATAATATCAGAGAGACGTAAGTTCTAATCAGTTGTGTATTTGTGAAGTCTTTGAAAATGTAATAAGTTTTACGAAACGCGCCCGTGTCCCGTCAGACTAGAAATAAAAAAATGAATTTTGGAGAAGTGATTTATGATTTACCTCCAACAGTGAAGCGTAATGTACGAAAGATTGAGAAAATTCGTGTTAGAATTATTAATCTTACTTTTTCGGTCATATTTAATAATATGACCGATAATAATAATATGACCTTTCTACAGGAAAGACTGCTACCAAAATATACTAATATATATATATATATATATATATATATATATATATATATATATATATATATATATATATATATATATATATATATATATATATTTATATTATATGGTACATTTCTTTTTCACTGTTGGAGGTAAATCAAAAATCAATTCTCCAAAATTCATTTTTATTTCTCGTCTGACGCGACACGAGCGCGTTTCGTAAAACTTATTACATTTTCAAAGACTTTAGTTTACAAATACACAACTGAATAGAACTTACCCATCTCCGATTTTATATCTACATTTGAGAGAGGTGGATGGGGCATTAATAGGGTATTAATTTCATCAACACAAGACAGAACAAGAGGTGGTATTAATAGGGTATTAATTTCGTCAACACAAGACAGAACACGAAACAATGGGTATTGAATAGAAGTGATTGTAGAAAGCCTATTGGTCCATATTTCTTGATGCTTCTATATTGGAGCGGAGTCTTGAGGTGGGTAGAATATAATTGTGCATTAATTGGCTGTTGATTGCTGGTGTTGACTTCTTGATGTGTAGTGCCTCGCAAACGTCAAGCTGCCTGCTATCGCTGTATCTATTGATGATTTCTGTGTTGTTTACTTGGATTTCTCTGGCGATGGTTTGGTTGTGGGAAGAGGTTATATGTTCCTTAATGGAGCCCTGTTGCTTATGCATCGTTAAACGCCTAGAAAGAGATGTTGTTGTCTTGCCTATATACTGGGTTTTTTGGAGCTTACAGTCCCCAAGAGGGCATTTGAAGGCATAGACGACGTTAGTCTCTTTTAAAGCGTTCTGTTTTGTGTCTGGAGAGTTTCTCATGAGTAGGCTGGCCGTTTTTCTGGTTTTATAGTTTATCGTCAGCTGTATCCTCTGATTTCTGTCTGTAGGGATAACGTTTCTATTAACAATATCTTTCAGGACCCTTTCCTCCGTTTTATGAGCTGTGGAAAAGAAGTTCCTGTAAAATAGTCTAATAGGGGGTATAGGTGTTGTGTTTGTTGTCTCTTCAGAGGTTGCATGGCGTTTCACTTTCCTTCTTATGATGTCTTCGACGAAACCATTGGAGAAGCCGTTGTTGACTAGGACCTGCCTTGCCCTACAGAGTTCTTCGTCGACTTGCTTCCATTCTGAGCTGTGGCTGAGAGCACGGTCGACATATGCGTTAACAACACTCCTCTTGTACCTGTCTGGGCAGTCGCTGTTGGCATTTAGGCACATTCCTATATTCGTTTCCTTAGTGTAGACTGCAGTGTGGAAACCTCCGCTCTTTTCCATGACTGTTACATCTAGAAAGGGCAGCTTCTCATCCTTTTCCATCTCGTAAGTGAAACGCAGCACGGAACTCTGCTCAAATGCCTCCTTCAGCTCCTGCAGATGTCTGACATCAGGTACCTGTGTAAAAATGTCGTCAACATACCTGCAGTATATGGCCGGTTTCAAGTTCATGTCGACTAAGACTTTTTGCTCGATGGTACCCATGTAGAAGTTTGCAAACAGGACACCTAGGGGAGAACCCATGGCGACCCCATCTACTTGCTTATACATGTGCCCATCCGGGTTCAAGAAGGGTGCCTCTTTAGTACAAGCTTGGAGTAGTTTCCTCAGAATATTTTCTGGTATGTCAAGAGGAGTACAGGCTGGATCACGATACACTCTGTCGGCTATCATCCCGATTGTCTCGTCCACAGGTACGTTGGTAAACAGCGATTCTACATCCAACGAGGCTCTTATCCCTGTGGCCCGTGTGCCCCGCAGTAAATCAACAAATTCCTTTGGAGACTTCAGGCTGAAGGCGCAAGGAACATAAGGAGTCAGCAGGCCGTTGAGTCGCTTCGCCAGTCTGTACGTGGTTGTGGGTATCTGGCAAATGATTGGCCGAAGTGGGTTTCCAGGCTTGTGTGTCTTGACATTTCCATACGCATATCCAGGTTTATATTCCCCAATGATCTTTGGCAGGTGGAGTCCGGATTTCTTGGCGTTCACAGTTTCGATCAGTTTGTTGACCTTTGCTTTGAATTCGGCTGTAGTGTCCTTCGTTACCCTTTGGAACTTAGTTTGGTCAGAGAGTATGATGTTCATTTTCGCCAGATATTCGTCTTTTTTAAGAATGACATATATTGGCGACTTGTCACCTCTCCTGACAACTATCTCCTTGTTCTCACGAAGGCTTTTAGCTGCCGCTTTGAGCTCGGGGGACAGTATGGTGCTTCTGTAATTGCCTCGATTCTTTCCTCCTTCTGCAATAAGTTCTGCTTGTAAGGTATCTTTGGTAGTGACCTTCTTTTGTGTCTCGAGGTCGAATATGTCGTCCAACAGAATTTCCAACTCTACTTTCCGGGCCATCTCACTCGGTCTGGACATAACATGACAGTTTATGCCCAGATTTAGGAGAGTGACTTGGTCCTCAGTGAGGTTAATTCCTGCAAGGTTCAGGAAGCCATCTCTTGGTCGTGGAATTGCCATAGGTCCTCCATATAATGTTGTTAGTTTCTTGATAATCCTTCTTTCAGTGCTGAGGTGATGTCGGTCTGTGAGGATGTCGAGGTGTTGTTCAATGCGGGTATGGATACTTTCGTCGATGTTGCTATTTCTCCACTCGTTTGTAGCATGAAGTAGTTGCGTTTTGTTGTCTTTGATTTCATTCTCTGCCTTGTATATCTGATCACGAATCAGATCCTGGCGATATTTTATCGTGAAGGCTTGATTCCTTGCTGCTGGGTCGTGCACTTTAATATTAGTGTATCTTGGTAGCAGTCTTTCCTGTAGACATATATTATTAAATATGACCGAAAAAGTAAGATTAATAATTCTAACACGAATTTTCTCAATCTTTCGTACATTTCTTTTCACTGTTGGAGGTAAATCAAAAATCAATTCTCCAAAATTCATTTTTATTTCTAGTCTGACGCGACACGAGCGCGTTTCGTAAAACTTATTACATTTTCAAAGACTTTAGTTTACAAATACACAACTGAATAGAACTTACGCATCTCCGATTTTATATCTACATTTGAGAGAGGTGGATGGGGTGGATGGGGCATTAATAGGGTATTAATTTCATCAACACAAGACAGAACACGAAACAATGGGTATTGAATAGAAGTGATTGTAGAAAGCCTATTGGTCCATATTTCTTGATGCTTCTATATTGGAGCGGAGTCTTGAAGTGGGTAGAATATAGTTGTGCATTAATTGGCTGTTGATTGCTGGTGTTGACTTCTTGATGTGTAGTGCCTCGCAGATGTCAAGCCGCCTGCTATCGCTGTATCTATCGATGGTTTCTGTGTTGTTTGCTAAGATATCTCTGGTGATGGTTTGGTTGTGAGAAGAGATTATATGTTCCTTGATGGAGCCCTGTTGCTTATGCATCGTTCATCGCCTGGATAGAGGTGTTGTTGTCTTGCCTATATACTGAATTCTTTGAGGCTTTCAGTTCCCAAGTGGGTATTTGAAGGCATAGACGACGTTGGTCTCTTTTAAAGCGTTCTGCTTTGTGTCTGGAGAGTTTCTCATGAGTAGGCTGGCCATTTTCTTAGTTTTATATTAAATCGTCAATTGTATCTTCTGATTTTTGTCAGTAGGGATAACGTTTCTATTAGCAATATCTTTCAGGACCCTTTCCTCCGTTTTATGAGCTGTGGAAAAGAAGTTCCTGTAAAATAGTCTAATAGGTGGTATTAGTGTTAGTTGTCTCTTCAGAAGTTGCATGGCGTTCCACTTTCCTTCTTATGATGTCTTCAATGAAACCATTGGAGAAGCCGTTGCTGACTAGGACCTGCCTTACCCTACAGAGTTCTTCATCGACTTGCTTCCATCCTGAGCTGTGGCTGAGAGCACGGTCGACATAAGCGTTAACGACACTCCTCTTGTACCTGTCTGGGCAGTCACTGTTGGCATTGATGCACATTCCTATGTTTGTTTCCTTAGTGTAGACTGCAGTGTTGAAATCTCCGCTCCTTTCCATGACTGTTACATCTAGAAAGGGCAGCTTCTCATCCTTCTCCATCTCGTAAGTGAAACACAACCCAGAATTCCGCTCAAATGCCTCCTTCAGCTCCTGCAAAGTTTGTTTCTGAACGGTGTGCAGGCAAATATGCAACTGAAAGCTCCTAAAGTTATTTGCCTGGAGTCCGTTCAGGCTTGTTTGCATTTGTGTTCCTCACGTGTGCCCCAAACAATGAGGTCATTTGATAAATATCTGCAAGTAAGCAGTCCTTTCTGTTTGAGGTCAGCCTCCCAAGATGAGATAGTTACATTAACATAACATCAGTAGGAATTAAAAATCTCAGACTGGGTCGGTCAAGAATCAGTCACGTGGTCAAGCGTCTCTAGAGAGTTGGATCAGTGAAGATTCAGTCACATAGTCTAGCATCTCTAGAGCGCTGGGTCGTACAAAATTCAGTCACTTGGTCAAGCGTCTCTTACCCTTAAACCACGCATATTGGGGACCCGGAAGCGAAATATATTCGAATTATGAAGAAATAACTTAAAAATGTTAAACAAATCTCTAACTTATTGGCTTCAGCGTCGTGAAACTTTCATCAAAATTGTTTCAGAAATTGATTTTAGGTGAATTAAAAAAAATGTTTTGTTGATAAGGAGAGCAGCTATTAACTGGAACTGAAGGATAATGCAATAATAAAGAGATGCAAGTACCAGTCCGACGCTCAAAGAAGAAGAATAGTAAGAAGTGTCCACAAAGTGGATATGCAGCTGGTGCCTTTATAGCATTGCTGAGTATGTGTCAGTATTTATGTGTCATATGTATGTGTCATTCTGAGTATTTAGAATGGATAATAACGCAAATAATAATGAGTAACTATGTTATTATTCTCTATTTTGTTATATATCATATATATACATTGTCCAATGTTAATATATGTTACTTTCGTCAATGTCTCAAAAATATTTTTTTAGTAGAGGATTTTCTTTTTTTAAGATTTTAGTTTTTTTGTCTACTATGTTTATTTTCCGATTTTGTTGTAAACCTTACATCCTGGAGAGTGGATTACCTTTCACTAACTATGTGAAGATAGAATGAAATTGGTCAACAAATAAATCAGTCACAACTCACAGTACTTGGGACTTTGAATTTTTTGGGGCGTTTTCTTCTCAGATTTTAAACTCTATTTTCTTGGGGCTTTTCTTTTCTTAGACCAAATTAGAGTTTTTTCACATATGTAAAGTATACCCTAAATATATCCACTAAATCATTATAATTATCCATATATTTGTTTTTTTCAGGGGGTATTTTTTATTGACTTCATTTTAACATATATTGACTTACAATTTTCACATATTCGAGTACGAATGCCGAACAATGTTTATTAAAATATACAAATATATTAAAGAATTAGAACTACCTTCATTCATTATCGATAACTTCAACTTCAATTATCTCTGAAACTAGAGTTTCAACTTTGAGTGGCTTCTAAAATTCCAGTTTTTGACCAATTTTCACCATTTTGACATATTGTGTGCTCAATTGTCTGTTCTACAATCTCTTTAGAATTGATTTTTTTATAAATCCTATACGTATGGAGTTATAATTTATTTTGATCTAAATTTGCTGCATATTTCAAATGCAATATTGACGATTTTTTTACAGTAAACTATACAGAAAATCTATATTCTAATTTGATGAAAATAAAGATCATATGCTATTCTGAGAGACTAATAACACAAAATGAACAATTTGTGATCGTTTAGTATTTTTCATTTTGATTTGAAAATCTGAAGTTTTCAATATTAAATTTTAAAATTATTTTTGATTCACTCGTTTTTCATGTTACGTGGTGATCATTTAGACAAAATTTTAGCGTTTGTCTAGCTGATTATGCACAAAAAATTGGAATGTGTTTGTGCAAATTTTATAAATTTGAGTTATGTCAAATCGTATATGTATGTTTTGCACGGTTTAAGGGATAATTATAGGCGACGATCAACAAGTTGTAGCCTTCACACGTCTCAGTTTACCTGCCAACGAATGGCATCGTAAGATCTACTACAAACAATGTATTCGAATTATAATTATAATGATTTATGATCACTTGATATAACGGGTGATATTAACTGCACTCACCAGGATTTTGGTGATCGCATATGTCATAACTAATGATGAATTTACCTATACAATGAGCTCAAGTACAAAACCTGACATCACCGGGAAGACACTTATCCTGGGAGATAGCGTAAAGTAACGTGGTCGTCGAGCAGGCACAAACCAACGTATAATTTAACTATTTGTGAGATCTCAACCAAACACGTCTCTCGGTTGTGATTCAAGATAACCAGCCCATCCTTCCCGGCTGGTAGCAAACTCCTTCCCCAAATTCGTTTTTACTGATTTCCGGAAGAGAGATTTTATTTAGTTGATTTGATTACTCCAAATTTCATTTAATTTATAGAATATTTTTTTAATATATTCAGTCTTCAGACTGGCGCCTTTAGAGTTGTAACAAGTGATTAAATTATGGTTGTGATATGATTTTAGTTGTGATGTAGTAATGCATTTATTTTTACTCGTTTTTTTAGCCTGGCAAATTTGCCACGTACAATCTCCTTTGGGACTAATTAAATTAATTTAATTTAAGGTTTATTAAACACAAAAACAACAGTAATTCCTCACTGCTTGTTGTGTTAAGGAATTTATATATGATGTGGAAAGTTTTCCCAAAACTGTCAACCAGGTGGTGGAGAGTGTGGAGGCACTGGGGATTTTACCTGTAGTGACTGTCAACCAGGTATTGGGGATTTTACCTGTAGTGACTGTCAACCAGGTACTGGGGACTATACCTGTAGTGACTGTCAACCAGGTACTGGGGACTATACCTGTAGTGACTGTCAACCAGGTACTGGGGACTATACCTGTAGTGACTGTCAACCAGGTACTGGGGTCTTTACCAGTAGTGACTGTCAACCAGGTACTGGGGACTATACCTGTAGTGACTGTCAACCAGGTACTGGGGACTATACCTGTAGTGACTGTCAACCAGGTACTGGGGACTATACCTGTAGTGACTGTCAACCAGGTACTGGGGACTATACCTGTAGAGACTGTCAACCAGGTACTGGGGACTTTACCAGTAGTGACTGTCAACTAGGTACTGGGGACTAGACCTGTAGTGACTGTCAACCAGGTACTGGGGACTATACCTGTAGTGACTGTCCACCAGGTACTGGGGACTTTACCTGTAGTGACTGTCAACCAGGTACTGGGGACTTTACCTGTAGTGACTGTCAATCAGCTGCTGGAGAGTGTGGAGGTGCTGTGGGTACTGGGACTATACCTGTAGTGACTGTCAACCAGGTACTGGGGACTATACCTGTAGTGACTGTCAACCAGGTACTGGGGACTATACCTGTAGTGACTGTCAACCAGGTACTGGGGACTATACCTGTAGTGACTGTCAACCAGGTACTGGGGACTTTACCAGTAGTGACTGTCAACCAGGTACTGGGGACTATACCTGTAGTGACTGTCAACCAGGTACTGGGGACTATACCTGTAGTGACTGTCAACCAGGTACTGGGGACTTTACCAGTAGTGACTGTCAACCAGGTACTGGGGACTTTACCTGTAGTGACTGTCAACCAGGTACTGGAGACTATACCTGTAGTGACTGTCAACCAGGTACTGGGGACTATACCTGTAGTGACTGTCAACCAGGTACTGGGGACTATACCTGTAGTGACTGTCCACCAGGTACTGGGGACTTTACCAGTAGTGACTGTCAACTAGGTACTGGGACTATACCTGTAGTGACTGTCAACCAGGTACTGGGGACTATACCTGTAGTGACTGTCCACCAGGTACTGGGGACTATACCTGTAGTGGCTGTCCCCGCCAAACACACACCGAAACTACGACGTTGGTACAACGTTCGAACAAGTTTTAACACCACCTAACCAGTTATAACAACCAATATATCAAGTTGTAACAACGTTCTAATACGTCATAAACACATTAAGCCAAGATGTAACAACTTTATTACAAGTTGTAACAAGCGGAAAATAGAGACAGTTTCGGTTTGTGTTTCCAGGGTCAACCAGGTATTGGGGACTATACCTGTAGTGACTGTCAACCAGGTACTGGGGACTATACCTGTAGTGACTGTCAACCAGGTACTGGGGACTATACCTGTAGTGACTGTCAGCCAGGTACTGGGGACTATACCTGTAGTGACTGTCAATCAGCTGCTGGAGAGTGTGGAGGTGCTGTGGGTACTGGAGACTATACCAGTAGTGACTGTCAACTAGGTACTGGGGACTATACCTGTAGTGACTGTCAACCAGGTACTGGGGACTATACCTGTAGTGACTGTCAACCAGGTACTGGGGACTATACCTGTAGTGACTGTCAACCAGGTACTGGGGACTATACCTGTAGTGACTGTCAATCAGCTGCTGGAGAGTGTGGAGGTGCTGTGGGTACTGGAGACTATACCAGTAGTGACTGTCAACTAGGTACTGGGGACTATACCTGTAGTGACTGTCAACCAGGTACTGGGGACTATACCTGTAGTGACTGTCCACCAGGTACTGGGGACTTTACCAGTAGTGACTGTCAACCAGGTACTGGGGACTTTACCTGTAGTGACTGTCAATCAGCTGCTGGAGAGTGTGGAGGTGCTGTGGGTACTGGGGACTATACCTGTAGTGACTGTCAACTAGGTACTGGGGACTATACCTGTAGTGACTGTCAACTAGGTACTATACCTGTAGTGACTGTCAACCAGGTACTGGGGACTTTACCAGTAGTGACTGTCAACCAGGTACTGGGGACTATACCTGTAGTGACTGTCAACCAGGTACTGGGGACTTTACCAGTAGTGACTGTCAACCAGGTACAGGGGACTATACCTGTAGTGACTGTCAACCAGGTACTGGGGACTTTACCAGTAGTGACTGTCAACCAGGTACTGGGGACTTTACCAGTAGTGACTGTCAACCAGGTACAGGGGACTATACCTGTAGTGACTGTCAACCAGGTACTGGGGACTTTACCAGTAGTGACTGTCAACCAGGTACTAGGGACTTTACCAGTAGTGACTGTCAACTAGGTACTGGGGACTTTACCTGTAGTGACTGTCCACCAGGTACTGGGGACTATACCTGTAGTGACTGTCAACCAGGTACTGGGGACTTTACCAGTAGTGACTGTCAACCAGGTACTGGGGACTTTACCTGTAGTGACTGTCAACCAGGTACTGGGGACTATACCTATAGTGACTGTCCACCAGGTACTGGGGACTTTACCAGTAGTGACTGTCAACTAGGTACTGGGACTATACCTGTAGTGACTGTCAACCAGGTATTGGGGACTATACCTGTAGTGACTGTCAACCAGGTACTGGGGACTATACCTGTAGTGACTGTCAACCAGGTACTGGGGACTATACCTGTAGTGACTGTCAGCCAGGTACTGGGGACTATACCTGTAGTGACTGTCAATCAGCTGCTGGAGAGTGTGGAGGTGCTGTGGGTACTGGAGACTATACCAGTAGTGACTGTCAACTAGGTACTGGGGACTATACCTGTAGTGACTGTCAACCAGGTACTGGGGACTATACCTGTAGTGACTGTCAACCAGGTACTGGGGACTATACCTGTAGTGACTGTCAACCAGGTACTGGGGACTATACCTGTAGTGACTGTCAATCAGCTGCTGGAGAGTGTGGAGGTGCTGTGGGTACTGGAGACTATACCAGTAGTGACTGTCAACTAGGTATTGGGACTATACCTGTAGTGACTGTCAACCAGGTACTGGGGACTATACCTGTAGTGACTGTCCACCAGGTACTGGGGACTTTACCAGTAGTGACTGTCAACCAGGTACTGGGGACTTTACCTGTAGTGACTGTCAATCAGCTGCTGGAGAGTGTGGAGGTGCTGTGGGTACTGGGGACTATACCTGTAGTGACTGTCAACTAGGTACTGGGGACTATACCTGTAGTGACTGTCAACTAGGTACTGGGGACTATACCTGTAGTGACTGTCAACTAGGTACTGGGGACTATACCTGTAGTGACTGTCAACCAGGTACTGGGGACTTTACCAGTAGTGACTGTCAACCAGGTACTGGGGACTATACCTGTAGTGACTGTCAACCAGGTACTGGGGACTTTACCAGTAGTGACTGTCAACCAGGTACTGGGGACTATACCTGTAGTGACTGTCAACCAGGTACTAGGGACTTTACCAGTAGTGACTGTCAACTAGGTACTGGGGACTTTACCTGTAGTGACTGTCCACCAGGTACTGGGGACTATACCTGTAGTGACTGTCAACCAGGTACTGGGGACTTTACCAGTAGTGACTGTCAACCAGGTACTGGGGACTTTACCTGTAGTGACTGTCAACCAGGTACTGGGGACTATACCTGTAGTGACTGTCAACCAGGTACTGGGGACTATACCTGTAGTGACTGTCCACCAGGTACTGGGGACTATACCTGTAGTGACTGTCAACCAGGTACTGGGGACTTTACCTGTAGTGACTGTCAACCAGGTACTGGAGACTATACCTGTAGTGACTGTCAACCAGGTACTGGAGACTATACCTGTAGTGACTGTCAACCAGGTACTGGGGACTATCCCTGTAGTGACTGTCCACCAGGTACTGGGGACTATACCTGTAGTGACTGTCAACCAGGTACTGGGGACTATACCTGTGGTGACTGTCAACCAGGTACTGGGGACTATACCAGTAGTGACTGTCCACCAGGTACTGGGGACTATACCAGTAGTGACTGTCCACCAGGTACTGGGGACTATACCTGTAGTGACTGTCCACCAGGTACTGGGGACTATACCTGTAGTGACTGTCAACCAGGTACTGGGGACTATACCTGTAGTGACTGTCCACCAGGTACTGGGGACTATACCTGTAGTGACTGTCAACCAGGTACTGGAGACTATACCTGTAGTGACTGTCAACCAGGTACTGGAGACTATACCTGTAGTGACTGTCAACCAGGTACTGGGGACTATCCCTGTAGTGACTGTCAACCAGGTATTGGGGACTATACCTGTAGTGACTGGCAACTAGGTACTGGGGACTATACCTGTGGTGACTGTCAACCAGGTACTGGGGACTATACCTGTAGTGACTGTCCACCAGGTACTGGGGACTATACCTGTAGTGACTGTCCACCAGGTACTGGGGACTATACCTGTAGTGACTGTCCACCAGGTACTGGGGACTATACCTGTAGTGACTGTCCACCAGGTACTGGGGACTATACCTGTAGTGACTGTCCACCAGGTACTGGGGACTATACCTGTAGTGACTGTCAACCAGGTACTGGGGACTATACCTGTAGTGACTGTCCACCAGGTACTGGGGACTATACCTGTAGTGACTGTCAACCAGGTACTGGGGACTATACCTGTAGTGACTGTCAACCAGGTACTGGGGACTATACCTGAAGTGACTGGCAACTAGGTACTGGGGACTATACCTGTGGTGACTGTCAACCAGGTACTGGGGACTATACCTGTAGTGACTGTCCACCAGGTACTGGGGACTATACCTGTAGTGACTGTCCACCAGGTACTGGGGACTATACCTGTAGTGACTGTCAACCAGGTACTGGGGACTATACCTGTAGTGACTGTCCACCAGGTACTGGGGACTATACCTGTAGTGACTGTCCACCAGGTACTGGGGACTATACCTGTAGTGACTGTCAACCAGGTACTGGGGACTATACCTGTAGTGACTGTCCACCAGGTACTGGGGACTATACCTGTAGTGACTGTCAACCAGGTACTGGGGACTTTACCAGTAGTGACTGTCAACCAGGTACAAGGGACTTTACCAGTAGTGACTGTCAACTAGGTACTGGGGACTTTACCTGTAGTGACTGTCAACCAGGTACTGGGGACTTTACCTGTAGTGTGTCAACCAGGTACTGGGGACTATACCTATAGTGACTGTCCACCAGGTACTGGGGACTTTACCAGTAGTGACTGTCAACTAGGTACTGGGACTATACCTGTAGTGACTGTCAACCAGGTATTGGGGACTATACCTGTAGTGACTGTCAACCAGGTACTGGGGACTATACCTGTAGTGACTGTCAACCAGGTACTGGGGACTATACCTGTAGTGACTGTCAGCCAGGTACTGGGGACTATACCTGTAGTGACTGTCAATCAGCTGCTGGGGACTATACCTGTAGTGACTGTCAACCAGGTACTGGGGACTATACCTGTAGTGACTGTCAACCAGGTACTGGGGACTATACCTGTAGTGACTGTCCACCAGGTACTGGGGACTATACCTGTAGTGACTGTCAACCAGGTACTGGGGACTTTACCTGTAGTGACTGTCAACCAGGTACTGGAGACTATACCTGTAGTGACTGTCCACCAGGTACTGGGGACTATACCTGTAGTGACTGTCAACCAGGTACTGGGGACTATACCTGTAGTGACTGGCAACTAGGTACTGGGGACTATACCTGTGGTGACTGTCAACCAGGTACTGGGGACTATACCTGTAGTGACTGTCCACCAGGTACTGGGGACTATACCTGTAGTGACTGTCCACCAGGTACTGGGGACTATACCTGTAGTGACTGTCCACCAGGTACTGGGGACTATACCTGTAGTGACTGTCCACCAGGTACTGGGGACTATACCTGTAGTGACTGTCAACCAGGTACTGGGGACTTTACCTATAGTGACTGTCAACCAGGTACTGGAGACTATACCTGTAGTGACTGTCAACCAGGTACTGGGGACTATCCCTGTATTGACTGTCCACCAGGTACTGGGGACTATACCTGTAGTGACTGTCAACCAGGTACTGGGGACTATACCTGTAGTGACTGGCAACTAGGTACTGGGGACTATACCTGTGGTGACTGTCAACCAGGTACTGGGGACTATACCTGTAGTGACTGTCCACCAGGTACTGGGGACTATACCTGTAGTGACTGTCCACCAGGTACTGGGGACTATAACTGTAGTGACTGTCAACCAGGTACTGGGGACTATACCTGTAGTGACTGTCCACCAGGTACTGGGGACTATACCTGTAGTGACTGTCCACCAGGTACTGGGGACTATACCTGTAGTGACTGTCAACCAGGTACTGGGGACTATACCTGTAGTGACTGTCCACCAGGTACTGGGGACTATACC
This sequence comes from Procambarus clarkii, assembly GCF_040958095.1. Classification (NCBI taxonomy): domain Eukaryota; kingdom Metazoa; phylum Arthropoda; class Malacostraca; order Decapoda; family Cambaridae; genus Procambarus; species Procambarus clarkii. The sequence goes on from NC_091220.1 coordinate 2,843,987, forward strand.
TGTAGTGACTGTCAACCAGGTACTGGGGACTTTACCAGTAGTGACTGTCAACCAGGTACTAGGGACTTTACCAGTAGTGACTGTCAACTAGGTACTGGGGACTTTACCTGTAGTGACTGTCCACCAGGTACTGGGGACTATACCTGTAGTGACTGTCAACCAGGTACTGGGGACTTTACCAGTAGTGACTGTCAACCAGGTACTGGGGACTTTACCTGTAGTGACTGTCAACCAGGTACTGGGGACTATACCTGTAGTGACTGTCAACCAGGTACTGGGGACTATACCTGTAGTGACTGTCCACCAGGTACTGGGGACTATACCTGTAGTGACTGTCAACCAGGTACTGGGGACTTTACCTGTAGTGACTGTCAACCAGGTACTGGAGACTATACCTGTAGTGACTGTCAACCAGGTACTGGGGACTATCCCTGTAGTGACTGTCCACCAGGTACTGGGGACTATACCTGTAGTGACTGTCAACCAGGTACTGGGGACTATACCTGTAGTGACTGGCAACTAGGTACTGGGGACTATACCTGTGGTGACTGTCAACCAGGTACTGGGGACTATACCTGTAGTGACTGTCCACCAGGTACTGGGGACTATACCTGTAGTGACTGTCCACCAGGTACTGGGGACTATACCTGTAGTGACTGTCAACCAGGTACTGGGGACTATACCTGTAGTGACTGTCCACCAGGTACTGGGGACTATACCTGTAGTGACTGTCAACCAGGTACTGGGGACTTTACCTGTAGTGACTGTCAACCAGGTACTGGAGACTATACCTGTAGTGACTGTCAACCAGGTACTGGGGACTATCCCTGTATTGACTGTCCACCAGGTACTGGGGACTATACCTGTAGTGACTGTCAACCAGGTACTGGGGACTATACCTGTAGTGACTGGCAACTAGGTACTGGGGACTATACCTGTGGTGACTGTCAACCAGGTACTGGGGACTATACCTGTAGTGACTGTCCACCAGGTACTGGGGACTATACCTGTAGTGACTGTCCACCAGGTACTGGGGACTATACCTGTAGTGACTGTCAACCAGGTACTGGGGACTATACCTGTAGTGACTGTCCACCAGGTACTGGGGACTATACCTGTAGTGACTGTCCACCAGGTACTGGGGACTATACCTGTAGTGACTGCCAACCAGGTACTGGGGACTATACCTGTAGTGACTGTCCACCAGGTACTGGGGACTATACCTGTAGTGACTGTCAACCAGGTACTGGGGACTATACCTGAAGTGACTGGCAACTAGGTACTGGGGACTATACCTGTGGTGACTGTCAACCAGGTACTGGGGACTATACCTGTAGTGACTGTCCACCAGGTACTGGGGACTATACCTGTAGTGACTGTCCACCAGGTACTGGGGACTATACCTGTAGTGACTGTCAACCAGGTACTGGGGACTATACCTGTAGTGACTGTCCACCAGGTACTGGGGACTATACCTGTAGTGACTGTCCACCAGGTACTGGGGACTATACCTGTAGTGACTGTCAACCAGGTACTGGGGACTATACCTGTAGTGACTGTCCACCAGGTACTGGGGACTATACCTGTAGTGACTGTCAACCAGGTACTGGGGACTATACCTGTAGTGACTGTCAACCAGGTACTGGGGACTTTACCAGTAGTGACTGTCAACCAGGTACTGGGGACTTTACCTGTAGTGACTGTCAACCAGGTACTGGGGACTATACCTGTAGTGACTGTCAACCAGGTACTGGGGACTATACCTGTAGTGACTGTCCACCAGGTACTGGGGACTATACCTGTAGTGACTGTCAACCAGGTACTGGGGACTTTACCTGTAGTGACTGTCAACCAGGTACTGGGGACTATACCTGTAGTGACTGTCCACCAGGTGCTGGAGAGTGTGGAGGTGCTGTGGGTAGGTTGGTCTGGTGAAGATGGCTATGAGGTTGCAGGTGTAGGCGCCACTGATGATGATACAATAGAGGTACCACACACCGACGAACATCCTCCGCCACACTGTGCGGGGGAGATCCGGCAAGCTCTGGTTCAGTGGTCCTCTCAGTAGGTAGAGCCAGCCGGAGACCACGCCGCCCACCATGGCCGCCCCCGCCACACGCTCCTGCACACGTCAACATTTATGTTAATTTCCAACGAAAAATAACACTGGCCAACTTTTTTCGCTTTATTTTTTCTGAGTAAGATTTGTCACTTGTCATTTAATCCATTCGTGCAGATTTGAAAAATTAAATTTGTTTTTGCCTATCACGTCAACATTTAATTTTACAGCTTTTTTGCGTTTTTTCAAGTATTATGTAGAACAAATCCATGAATGTGCACACACGAAAGATATGTAGCGACTATCATGAAAGTTATGTGGGGACTAATTCAATTATAACTTCTCTTTTCCCAATTCAGATAAAAGCTGCTGCTAGAAGAAAGTGTTGTCCAGTCACACGACGAATATTAGTGACTGTGTGAAGGTGTACCGGGCTGTCTGTCATGTTACTCATGGAGACCAGCACCTACAATCACGAAGCACCATGCACTTCTTCTTACGTCCCTGTGTTATGAAGGTTCTTAAGTACTCCGTAAGAAAAGATGCTTTAACACGCCACTTTGTTTATGTATGTTAAAGAATATATATAAGTGACAGGTAGTAGTCTTAATGAATTGTTATGGAGAAAATTTGTCGCTGCAGTCTTAAGGAATTCTCATCTGGAAAAATTTGTTGCTAGGCGCCACTGATGATGAGAGAATAAGTGTATTGAGACAATAGAGGCCTTAAGGAATTGTTATGGAGAAAATATCGTCACTAAGCTGTACCCGTTTAAGAGTGAAATTAAAGTCTAAAGCTGTCCATTTTCAGAGGACATGTAAATTAGGAGTGTGTGAAGTAAGTAATGTTGTCAGATGTTAGTTCTTATACCTGGCTCTTAACGTTTATAGGTATAGTTTCGTTACTATTAACGCGATTTTCATGAGATTTAAAACAGATGCATTTCAGATGCATTAAGAACAAATGAGATAGTTTTCATGCTCCAGCTCCTGCCTTCCGCCTTAGTCCTCTTGTGTATTTTTGCTATTAACAGTTCAATTTCCCTGAGATCTAAAATACAGGTATTTCCGAATTAGTAAAATGGAGCAGGGCAACTACCAAGTTTCAGGTCCTGTCCTCCGCCATAGTTCTCACCTGTATTTTCGCTATTAGCAGCTCTATTTCACCCCAGAATTGATATTATCTTACTGTTTAACTCAGCCGGTGGCTGAGCGGACAGAACAATGGACGTGTTATCCTGTGGTCCTGGGTTCAGTCCCCGGAGTTACTCTCTCACAGTTTGCGCAACTCCTTGAATGGCTTAATCTCCATCAATCTCTCATGAATAGCAAAGGCTCTTTGGAGATCAAAACTATTGTAGTAGAATTGGCCAAGCTACCCATCTGCAATGATCGATATTGATTGTTGTAGGATATTGATTCAACATGTGTGGAAATATGTAAAATGTTACTAGCCTTGTGGAATCGTTACCGCTACACAAGATTATTTCGTGAAAACCTTCCTTACAAAAATCACGCTGATGTAACTGATCGCAGTAAACCTGGAAATATACATATTGGAGAACCGCCCGAATTCAACAGCCGGATGGCTGAAGTCCCCCATCGATCGGTCCTTATTGGATTAGTCACCCAGTTTGCTAGCGGACCAGCGACTTTACCAACTTACAAAACTCTCCCTCGCCTCGCAGTTTGAAGGAGCATTTTACAAGGGATTAGGAAAAGATATGGAATATAAGAGATGGCACTGGTTTTAAAAAGCTCTGAAGGAAGCTCTTGTTCACATTCTTCAAGGACGAATGAAGATAGTTATTATTTCATATGGAAACACAAAATACTTGTGTTTATTTTCTCCCTCTAAATGACAGCTCTGTGTCAAAGGGTATAAATGGTGAGATGTGAAGACTTTTATTCACTTCAAGGAGTGTCGTTCCATGTACACGCTCACAAAGTTTAAGCATCTAAATCAGTGTATTGTAGATGCAGACTTTACTAGTGATGAAATTTTAAAACCTGGTGACTGTTTCGTCTGTCTAAATGACAGATCGATGATCGTAGACTGTTTTGTCTACCATCATCAGGAATCTCGGGCACATTTGCATGACAGTTATGGGAAGAATATCCTTACAGTAACGTTTCTCAATGCGAGGTAATGCAGATTAATACAACTCAAGGAGGGATAATACTTGGTTTATCTCCAAATCCCACAACAAACCTCACATTATAGGACTTCAGTATAGTGCCTGTAATGAAGATTTAGGAATACAGAAAAATATTATTAAACGCTGGAGTTTTAAATCGGCAATAAGACAAATTTGTCATGAAGTCAGAAATAATATTTCTATCTAGGGTGTAATCATCCCGTATGGTACTGGGTTCAATGATGGAATAGGATAGAGTAAAGAGGAAGAAAAAGAATGGGAGAAATACTATTTCACTAGACTAGCCAATTTAGCATACGTTTTGAGGGATAATAAAAAGAATTCGTGATGGTTCGTATACCCCGTGGAAAAGATGTAGTGGGGACTGAGCGAGAGAACAAACAAGTAAAAGGTAGATCTAATAAAGGAAGAAAATGTAATTTGGCGGAGTTATAGTCTAAAACTAATTGATAAGAAAAAATATCATCGATAGCTTAATTTGGAAACTCTACAAGTAAGAAAATGTGCGGAGTTTAAATGTTCCCGAGGTGACTTGCCGAGTCGTGGCACAACCTACCACCAACTTGCTCCATCGTTCTTGAAATGTCAACACATACATGAGCAATGACCACCTCACATATTGTTTATTGTAAGACGTGTTTACAGCATTTACATGTATTTGCTGAGATGTGATTTACGTTTTGCCTATTACTGAAAACGTTACCGGCAAAAATATTATTTGAAATAAATACTGTGATAAAACCTTTTTTTAGTTTTATATTTTAAGATTTACCCAATGTAATGGGTGTGAAGACTCAACCTGAGGATGGAAGTGTTCCTGATGTAGTGAACAACACTATATGACAAAGTCCAGGTGCAACTATTTTGTGGAGGAATATGCCATGGGCGGAAAAGCAGTCATATGAAGTGATGTCTCATACTGATAGATCCAAGCATAAGAAAATTTATCCGACTCTGCAAAAGTTTATTGGTGAAAATGAGCACGTTTTAATGGTATACCTTCGATGCCACTGAAAGAAAAACTTCTATCCATGAAATGTAACGTAGTTCTATTTAGTATGAAAGAGAACATCACAGAGGTACTGAAAAGACGAATATTGCAGTGTTGTTGTTGATGAAAACTCTTTGGGGAAAACCTGACTCCAATAACTAATAATTAAATATATACTTCGATAGCTATGAAGGACCACCACTTTTTGAGAAAAAGTGGAAAACAAAAAAAAGATAATGGAAAAACTGATCCCAAGAACTAGTGTCCTATGGATCTTAGTGAAACTGTAATTCTTATATAAATGGAGTCAAATTAACTTACACAAAATTGGGGGGTTACATGCTAAAAGATGAATACATCCCTAGCATTATTTTGGTGCTGGTTCTTCACCAGAGTAAATCAAATATGAAAGTAAATAAGGTTGATTATATAATATTAATTGGAGGTAAATACACCTCAATATACTGCTGGATAGAATAGTACAGTATATATATAAATCAATGGGTTAATGTAATTGATCTCTTTGAGAGATCACTTCTGTAACTACAGAGTTATTGCTACAGATAAAAAAAAAAAAAGGAACAGCTTAGCTGTAAATCTAGAGAGTTGTAATCAGTTGCTACGCTCCACCGACGACGTGTTGCATAGGGCAAATTGTTGCACGGAACGGTGGGGAAGCCTAGCACCTCGGTTGGCGTCTCCTTGGTACTGAAAGGCAATTACATTGTAGAAATCTTCTACATAATAGGTAACTACAAATACATCCTAAATTATGAGAATAACAGTGGAAATCTTCAGCCAATATCTGCAAAATTTATATTCAAACACTGTAAACTTCTTCTGAAGAAATAAGGAAAATAATCTTCTATTTAGATTATAAATGTACTAAAGACACGTACGGGATTTTATTATTTTTTATTCGGCCTAACGACTGCTAGCCTAAATGTTAACTGTGGCCACATGATAACAAACAGGTGAACCTAGCTGCCGAGCCCTGTGTCCGTTGATGTGGAGACTTGAGCAATTCTTCGTCCTCCAGCTGCTGCTTGAAAGACGTTGACTTTGGAATTGCAGATATGCTAGTCTGGGACACAGCTATATTATGCCAGATAACGTGGCAACGCTCTACTGGTCGTGGGAGCGAAATAAGTATGGTCAAAACGTAGCTCTGCTACACGTTGTCAATGGCGTCTGCCGTGCTCTCTCGTTCTCTCGTGTGACGCTCTCCCGTCTTCCTCCTCTTCCTTATTGTGCATGCGCGGCTCTCGATAGACATCTCAAGCGTAAATGGATATGTATATATCGCAATTGACTAAGGAAGGAAAAGGTAGTGATGAGTACTAATATCACATTAAATTCTTCTGCGATAAAATAGAATTTCTCGTAACATAAATTGGCTTATTAAAATTATGCAACTAATCGAGGAAATTAAAGTAAAATCATTTACATTAAAGTAATTTCCTCTAGAATGTTTAATATCAACTAAATAAGGGAGTTCCAGTAAGTAGTAGTATACTACGAAATTAAACTTATTAGTAAGTAACTATTTTTAGTAAAGGAAATAATAAACTGGACTCTTGTTATAAATCCAACTAAATGTGGAGAGAATTCATGTTACTGCCTGTCGTTCCTCACGTCGTCACTCTGACTAGGAAGAATCTGGCAATATGTGTAAGTAAATCATGATAATGATTAAATCTACAAGTCAGTAATTTTAGTAACTACTTGTGGTTAATGCAAAGGTTGCATAAAATACAAAGATGTATAAAACTGTTGGTTATTTCCAACAAACTCCTAGGATGTTCCACCAAACATTTCGCATTTTCAAAAAGTCCTGAAAAACGACGTTTCATTGTTTTGGAAACGTTTTTGATTATGTTTAAAATACGTATTTTGAGAATTTGTTAAGACGAATATAAAACGTGAGGTCAAAACGTTTTAATTAATAGAACGTATTTTAAATGTCTTGATATAACCTTTTGAAGCAAAGGTTTTAAAACATTAATTGCAATTAATAAGTATTGAATTTATTAGGTATAATTATCTTTATTGCATTTAGAAAGATAGAGACAGTGAGAGGAAAGAGAGAGCAAGAGAGAAAGGAGAGAGGAAGACAGAGGAGAGAGAGGGAGAAAGAGAGAGAGAAATTGAGAGAAAGAAAGGAACAAAGAAAGGGAGAAGAAGAGAGAGAAGAGGAGCGTGAAGAAGAGAGGGAAAGAGAAAAAGAGCGTGAAGAAGAGAGGGAAAGAGAAGAAGACAGAGAGAAGAAGAAGAGAGAGATATAAGAAGAAGATAGAGAGAGAAAGAGAGGAAAAAGAGAAAGAAGAGAGAGAGAGAGAGAGAAGAAAAGAGTGAGCAGAGAGAGAGAGAAGAGAAGGAGAGAGGTAGAAGAGAGAGGAAAGAAGACAATAAGAATTGAGAAAGAGAGAAGAGGAAGAGGAAGCTAGAGTCAGAAAGAAGAGAGAGAGAAAGCAAAGAGAGAGAGAGGAAGAAGAGAGAGCAGAAGGGAAGAGAAAAATTGAGAGAGAGAGAGAAGTAGAGATTAGAGAGAGAGGAGTGAAAGAAGAGAGAGACAAAGAAGAGAGAAGAAGAAGAGCGAGAGAGCAAGAAAGGAGGGGGAGAGAGAGAGAGAGAAGGAGAGAGTAGAAAAGAGAGAGAAGAAGAAGAAGAGAGAAGAGAGAGAGAGAGAGATGTACGGTGGCGGTTGTGGGCAGTGGCAGCGGTGGCGAGCAGTAGCGGGCGGTGGCGACTGTGGCCGGTGGTTGCGGCTGTGGCAGAAAGTGGCAGGGGGTAACGAGCGGTGGTGGGTGGTGGCTGGCGGTGGCAGGCGGTGGCGGGTGGTAGGTGGTGGCGGGCATTGGCAGCAGGTGGTGGTGGACTGTGGTGGGCGATGGCGGGCGTTGATGGTCTGTGGTGGGTGGTGGCATGCGTTGGCAGACGGTGGTGGTGGACTTTGGCAGGCGGTGGCAGAGGGTGATGGCAGGCGATGGCGGCAGTGGTGGGCAGTGGGGGGGGGATGGTGACAGACAGTGGTGGGTGGTTGCTTGTGGTGGCAGGCGATGGTGGTTGGTGGAGGGTGTTGGCGGGTGGTGGTGGGGGTGTCGGGCAGTGGCAGGGCTGGTGGGCGGTGGCGAATGGTAGCGGGCAGTAGTGAGTGGTGGCGAGCGGTGGCAGGACTGGCAGCTGTGGCGGGCGGTGGCTGCTGTGTCCGACGGTGGTGGCTGTGGTGGGCGATGGAGAGTGGTGGTGGCGGGAATGGCTGGCGGGAGCAGCCAGCTGTTAGACAGCCTACACCAATGAAGGCCTCAGCTAAACTAAACTAAACACTGTGTCTCCACCACCAGCCCAGAGTTACCAGCTCGCCCTCTTAAAATGTTTCCTTCAAAGAGTGTATATTATCTTTGAAGAACAAGTTTGGTTATCAAAGAAATAATGCATATATTATTGTATACATCTTATTACATTCCTGCCAAATAACTATAAGTTAAAACAGGAAAAAAATTCAACATATAAATAAAAACCAGAATTAGATTTCCTTATACCACCGTCACAAGCCGAGGCCTGTCCCCTCACATCCTGTCTGGGCCGGCAACTACCCAGACACTCACCCCAAACTCTCCCTCACTCTCACTCACTCTCATACCCACTCTCACTCACTCACACACTTTCCCTCACTCCCACTCACTCTCACACTCTCAAACACTCCCTCTCACACACTCTTACTCACTCTCACACACACTTACATACTATCACACACTCACACACTCTCACTCACTGTCACACACTCTCACTCACACTCTCATACTCACTCACTCACTCTCATACACTCACTCACTCTCATACACTCACTCACTCTCACACACTCTCACTCACTCTCACACACACTCTCACTCACTCTCCTACTCACTCTCACACACTCTCACTCACTCTCACACACTCCCACTTACTCTCACACCCTCTCACTCACTCTCACTCACACACTCACCAACTCACTCACTCTCACACACTTTCACTCTCACACTCTCGTACTCACTCTCACACACGTCCACACACTCTCACTTACTCTCACTCACTCTCACACACTCTCACTCACACACACTCACCAACTCACACACTCTCACTCACTCTCAAACTCTCATACTCACTCTCACACACTCTCATTTGCTCTCACACACTCTCATTCACTCTCACACACTCTCGCTCACTCACACACTCACCAACTCACTCACTCTCACACACGCACACACTCTCACTCTCAAACTCACTTTCACACACTATCATACTCACTCTCACACTCTCACACTTGCACTCTCATACTCACTCACTCTCACTAAATCTCATACTCACTCACTCACTCACTCACACACACTCTCACACAGTCTCACTCACCCTCACTCACTCTCACTCACTCTCACGCACTTTCACACACGTTCATACTCACTCTCACTCACACTCTCATACTCCCTCACTCACTCTCACACACTCTCACATACTCTCACTCTCTCTTACTCTCACACACTCTCACTCACTCTCACACTCTCATACTCACTCTCACACACTCCCCACTTACTCTCACTCAGTCTCACACACTCTCACTCACTCACACACTCACCAACTCACTCACTCTCACACACTCACATACTCACTTCTTCAGGAGTCAGAGAAAGAAAAAGACTTGGGAGTTGATATCATGCCAGACCTGTCTCCTGCTGCCCATATCAAGAGGATAACATCAGCGGCATATGCCAGGCTGGCCAACATATGAACAGCATTCAGAAACTTGTGTAAAGAAACATTCAGAACTTTGTATACCACATATGTCAGGCCAATCCTGGAGTATGCAGCCCCAGCATGGAGTCCATGTCTAGTCAAGGATAAGACTAAACTGGAAAAGGTTCAAAGGTTTGCCACCAGACTAGCACCCGAGCTGAGAGATATGAGCTACGAGGAGAGACTACGGGAATTAAACCTCACTTCGCTGGAAGACAGAAGAGTTAGGGGGGACATGATCACCACATTCAATATTCTCAAGAGAATTGATAGGGTAGATAAAGACAGGCTATTTAATACAAGGGGCACACGTACTAGGGGACACAGATGGAAACTGAGTGCCCAAATGAGCTACAAAGATATTAGAAAGAACTTTTTTAGTGTCAGAGTGGTTGACAAATGGAATGCATTAGGAGGTGATGTGGTGGAGGCTGACTCCATACACAGTTTCAAGTGTAGATATGATAGAGTCCAATTGGCTCAGGAATCTGTACACCTGTTGGTTGACAGTTGAGAGGCGGGACCAAAGAGCCAGAGCTCAACCCCCGCAAACACAACTAGGTGAGTACACTCTCACTCTCACACTCTCATACTCACTCTCACACACTCCCATACACTCTCACTTACTCTCACTCACTCTCACACACTCTCCCTCACACACTCACCAACTCACACACACTCTCACACTCTCATACTCACTCTCACTCACTCTCACACACTCTCACTCACTCACACACACTCACCAACTCACTCTCACACACGCACACACTCTCACTCTCATACTCACTTTCACACACTTTCATACTCACTCTGACACTCTCTCTCACTCTCACACTTGCACTCTCATACTCACTCACTCTCACTCACTCACTCACCCTCACACAATCTCATACTCACTTACTTACACACATTCTCACACAGTCTCACTTACTCTCACACACTGTCACACACTCTCATACTCACTCACTCACTCTCACACACTCTCACTCACTCTCACACATGCACACACTTTCACTCTCACACACCCTCATACTCACTCACTCACTCTCTCTCACTCTCACACACACTCTCCCACACTCTCATACACTTACCCTCACTCTCACTCACTCACCAATACTCTCACTCACTCTCCCACTCACTCACCAATACTCTCACTCACTTCTATAGGATGAATGGACATAACAAAGGGGTGCATTAATAGGTTATTAACCCTTAAACTGCGCATGGCATATTTATACGCCATGAGTAACATGTCCCACGGTGCGCATGGTGTATATATACGCCATAGGGTGCCAGGCACGATTCAAATGGCCCGCGGCTACATAGGGTTCACATTTAGCTTCCTCATGGCTCTTGTAAACAGACTCCAGTTAAAAAAAAATCGTGGGCAATATTCTCAGGCATGAGAGCCACAGTACTGTTGGAGTAACCAAGGCCGGCGCACGCAGCATGAGCGAACAACATTCCTGTTCAGCTTGTGATCACAGCATTGCCGAAAAATGTCAAAATAAATATATAATTGCTATTATTTAGCGATGACAATATTACAGATGACCCCTGACTGTGATAAAAGTAACCAGGGTTGTGATAATAGCAGGATTGTTGTAATAATTAGCGCTGTGGGAGGAGTGATGCTGAGAGACAGAGGGAGACAGCATCGTTTACTGACTGTGTGGTCACCTGTTATTGTCTGTATTCACCAAACCAGCTCAGTGGTTCTCTATGGTGAACACAAATATAGATACTTATATATAATGTGTGTATTAGTGTAATAACAGCAAAAGTATTATGCTGGGAGGAGCCATTTGGGTGATGGAGGACTGCATGATTTGTCTGGCTGTGTAGAGGGTGGCCACTATGCTCTTTGGGCCCTCTACAAGCTTAGGTGTACAGTTACGGTGCATACAACATATAGGTACTCATATATAATATGTGTATATAATGTAATAACACGGCAAACAGTATTGTTTTGGGAAAAAGTTTAGTGTGTGTGACCTTGAATGAGTGAGGGAGCCGCCAGTTGACTGTGTGTATAGCGACGACTCTTAGTGCCTGAACTAACTATATCAGCTTAGTTGTAAAGTTGTGGGTGAACAAAACATATACATACTTATATATAACATCTGTATATAGTGCAATAACACCACAAACGGTATTGTTGGGAGAAGAAAGTTTAGTGCGAGTGACCTGAAATAAGTGAGGGAGCTGCCAGCTGACTGTGTGTGTAGTGACGACTCTTAGTGCCTGAACTAACTATATCAGCTTAGTTGTACAGTTGTGGTGAACAAAATATGTAGATTCTTATATATAACGTCTGTATATTGTGAATAAAATATAAAACAGGTTGGTGGGAGGAAAAAGCGGGGGAGTGAGGTGTTGTTGAGGGAGTGGCAATGAGTGGCTGGCTGGTGTGTGGCGGTCACTCCTCGTTGCTTTTCGACTCTCAATACCAACGAAGTTGTTCGTTATGGTGAACAAAACATGTAGATACTTATATATAACGTGTGTATAGAGTGAAATAGCAGCAAAACTATTTGTTTATTGTTTTATGATCATACCCAGCAAACATTTTCACGTTTTTAAAACGTTCTGAAAATGACATTTCATTGTTTTCAGCACGTTTGTAATTACGTTTAAAAAATGTATTTTGAGAACTTGTAAAAACAATCTTAGAACGTGAAATGGAAACGTTTAAAAAAAAAACGTTTTATAATCTTTTAATTACCTACATTAAAACGTTTCTAGCTAACGTTTTTAATCCCATATTGTTGCCAATTTATTGGCATACAAATTAGGTCAATTACAAATAAATAGGGTACAAAAAGAGAATTAAAATATTATATTTAATTCAGTAATACAATTCAGTAATACAAAATATATGTAATATTTGTAAATGATTTATATAATATACAGTATATATATATATATATATATATATATATATATATATATATATATATATATATATATATATATATATATATATATATATATATATATATATATATATATATATACTCTAGCTGGAAGAAGGGGGACCCATAGCCTTGGAGGAAACCACGCATAACGCATTAGAGGGAATGTTTAGATCCCCTCCAATACAGTTTCTGTGTGCTTTTCTCCTACCACCCCCTTCCTTTTTTATTTTTTGTGCTTTATTATGCATTTGATGGTTACAAGATATACATGGGTTGATACAAAAATAATAATGCAAAAAGGTGCTTAAAGGTTATGGATCTCCTGAAAAACACAACAATGGGAAACATTGATGAATGTCACAGACGGGTTCGATCATTGTTGCAAGTCAAACACTTCTTCGAATTCCTCTGAAGTTGGACTAGTGCCCAAGACGCAACAGGCATTTCCCCTCTGAATCGCAACACTGAGGCGCTGGAACATATATATATATATATATATATATATATATATATATATATATATATATATATATATATATATATATATATATATATATATATATATATATATATATATATATATGTATATATATATATATACTAGGTACGACATATATATATATATATATATATATATATATATATATATATATATATATATATATATATATATATATATGTCGTACCTAGTAGCCAGAATGCACTTCTCAGCCTATTGTGCAAGGCCCAATTTGCCTAATAAGCCAAGTTTTCCTGAATTACTATTTTTTCTTTAATTTTTTTAACCTAACTCTTTCGGTTACCTAACCAATTCTAACCTATAAAGATAGGTTAGGTTAGGTAGGGTTGGTTAGGTTCGGTCATATATCTACGTTAATTTTAACTCCAATAAAAAAAATGACCTCGTACATAATGAAATGGGTAGCTTTATCATTTCATAAGAAAAAAATTAGAGAAAATATATTAATGCAGGAAAACTTGGCTTATTAGGCAAATCGGGCCTTGCATAGTAGGCCGAGTACGACGTTCTGGCTACTAGATACAACATATATATACATATATATATATATATATATATATATATATATATATATATATATATATATATATATATATATATATATATATGTATATATATATATATGTATATAATATATATATGTATATATATATATACATATATATATATATATATATATATACATATATATATATATATATATATATATATATATATATATATATATATATATATATATATATATATATATATATATATATATATATATATATATATGTATATATATGTTGTACCTAGTAGCCAGAACGTCGTACTCGGCCTACTATGCAAGGCCGAGTTCTGGCTACTAGGTACAACATATATATACATATATATATATATATATATATATATATATATATATATATATATATATATATATATATATATATATATACATATATATATATATATATATATATATATATGTATATATATATATGTATATAATATATATATGTATATATATATATACATATATATATATATATATATATATATATAGATATATATATATATATATATATATATATATATATATATATATATATATATATATATATATATATATGTATATATATGTTGTACCTAGTAGCCAGAACGTCGTACTCGGCCTACTATGCAAGGCCCGATTTGCCTAATAAGCCAAGTTTTCCTGCATTAATATATTTTCTCTAATTTTTTTCTTATGAAATGATAAAGCTACCCATTTCATTATGTACGAGGTCATTTTTTTTATTGGAGTTAAAATTAACGTAGATATATGACCGAACCTAACCAACCCTACCTAACCTAACCTATCTTTATAGGTTAGAATTGGTTAGGTAACCGAAAGAGTTAGGTTAAAAAAATTAAAGAAAAAATAGTAATTCAGGAAAACTTGGCTTATTAGGCAAATCGGGCCTTGCACAATAGGCTGAGAAGTGCATTCTGGCTACTAGGTACGACATATATATATATATATATATATATATATATATATATATATATATATATATATATATATATATATATATATATATATATATATATATATATATATATATATATATATGTCGTACCTAGTATATATATATATATACATATATATATATATATATATATATATATATATATATATATATATATATATATATATATATATGTCGTACCTAATAGCCAGAACGCACTTCTCAGCCTACTATTCAAGGCCCGATTTGCCTAATAAGCCAAGTTTTCATGAATTAATGTTTTTTCGTCTACCTAACCTACCTAACCTAACCTAACCTAGCTTTTTTTGGCTACCTAACCTAACCTTACCTATAAATATAGGTTAGGTTAGGTTAGGTAGGGTTGGTTAGGTTCGGTCATATATCTACGTTAATTTTAACTCCAATAAAAAAAAATTGACCTCATACATAGAGAAAAGGGTTGCTTTATCATTTCATAAGAAAAAAATTATAGTAAATATATTAATTCAGGAAAACTTGGCTTATTAGGCAAATCGGGCCTTGAATAGTAGGCTGAGAAGTGAGTTCTGGCTACTAGGTACGACATATATATATATATATATATATATATATATATATATATATATATATATATATATATATATATATATATATATATATATATATATATATATATATATGTTCCAGCGCCTCAGTGTTGCGATTCAGAGGGGAAATGCCTGTTGCGTCCTGGGCACTAGTCCAACTTCAGAGGAATTCGAAGAAGTGTTTGACTTGCAACAATGATCGAACCCGTCTGTGACATTCATCAATGTTTCCCATTGTTGTGTTTTTCAAGAGATCCATAACCTTTAAGCACCTTTTTGCATTATTATTTTTGTATCAACCCATGTATATCTTGTAACCATCAAATGCATAATAAAGCACAAAAAATAAAAAAGGAAGGGGGTGGTAGGAGAAAAGCACACAGAAACTGTATTGGAGGGGATCTAAACATTCCCTCTAATGCGTTATGCGTGGTTTCCTCCAAGGCTATGGGTCACCCTTCCTCCAGCTAGAGTATATATATATATATATATATATATATATATATATATATATATATATATATATATATATATATATATATATATATATATATATATATATATATATATATATATATATATATATATATATATATATATATATATATATATATATATATATATATATATATATATATATATATATATATTGGTGTATACTGGCAGCAGGTTTTCTTTCAAACATGTTTCATTGAATATGACCGCATATTCTGTATTAATTATTTTCTGGTTTAGGGCTTCTATCCCTCTAACTATTTTCTTAGCATCAGGGCTTAATTGAAATAGGAGTTCTCCAAAACTCATTTTCGTACTTTTAAGGTGAAGAAAAGAAGTGATTTACTATAGAGTGTATTACACTTATTTTGTATAATTTGCACGACGTTTCGAACCTCCATGGTTCATTCTCAAGTGAACAGATCTTACAATACTTGTTGATTTTATACCCGCATTAGGTCAGGTGATAATACAATGAAGGTGAAAACATGGGGGGATACATAAGGGATAAACATAGGGGCTGCAGAAGGCTTATTGGCCCATACGAGGCATCTCCTATCTAAACACAAAGATTAATCCAGTGTAATTGGCCTGTTATGTTGGACATTGTCTTCTGTGTTGGCATCGATATGTTCTTGTCTTGTCCTTACTCTCATGGTGGGTAGAGTAAATAGTTCCGTGATTTGGGTGTTCATGGTAGGTCGCTCTATTCTTATGTGAATTGCCTCAAGAATACAAATTCTCAAGAATACAAATTCTTGAGGCAATTCACATAAGAATAGAGCGACCTACCATGAACACCCAAATCACGGAACTATTTACTCTACCCACCATGAGAGTAAGGACAAGACAAGAACATATCGATGCCAACACAGAAGACAATGTCCAACATAACAGGCCAATTACACTGGATTAATCTTTGTGTTTAGATAGGAGATGCCTCGTATGGGCCAATAAGCCTTCTGCAGCCCTTATGTTTATCCCTTATGTATCCCTTCATGTTTTCACCTTCATTGTATTATCACCTGACCTAATGCGAGTATAAAATCAACAAGTATTGTAAGATCTGTTCACTTGAGAATGAACCATAAAGGTTCGAAACGTCGTGCAAATTATACAAAATAAGTGTAATACACTCTATAGTAAATCACTTCTTTTCTTCACCTTAAAAGTACGAAAATGAGTTTTGGAGAACTCCTATTTCAATTAAGCCCTGATGCTAAGAAAATAGTTAGAGGGATAGAAGCCCTAAACCAGAAAATAATTAATACAGAATATATATATATATATATATATATATATATGTCGTACCTAGTAGCCAGAACTCACTTCTCAGCCTACTATTCAAGGCCCGATTTGCCTAATAAGCCAAGTTTTCCTGAATTAATATATTTACTATAATTTTTTTCTTATGAAATGATAAAGCAACCCTTTTCTCTATGTATGAGGTCAATTTTTTTTTATTGAAGTTAAAATTGACGTAGATATATGACCGAACCTAACCAACCCTACCTAACCTAACCTAACCTATATTTATAGGTAAGGTTAGGTTAGGTAGCCAAAAAAAGCTAGGTTAGGTTAGGTTAGGTAGGTTAGGTAGACGAAAAAACATTAATTCATGAAAACTTGGCTTATTAGGCAAATCGGGCCTTGAATAGTAGGCTGAGAAGTGCGTTCTGGCTATTAGGTACGACATATATATATATATATATATATATATATATATATATATGTCGTACCTAGTAGCCAGAACTCACTTCTCAGCCTACTATTCAAGGCCCGATTTGCCTAATAAGCCAAGTTTTCCTGAATTAATATATTTACTATAATTTTTTTCTTATGAAATGATAAAGCAACCCTTTTCTCTATGTATGAGGTCAATTTTTTTTTATTGGAGTTAAAATTAACGTAGATATATGACCGAACCTAACCAACCCTACCTAACCTAACCTAACCTATATTTATAGGTAAGGTTAGGTTAGGTAGCCAAAAAAAGCTAGGTTAGGTTAGGTTAGGTAGGTTAGGTAGACGAAAAAACATTAATTCATGAAAACTTGGCTTATTAGGCAAATCGGGCCTTGAATAGTAGGCTGAGAAGTGCGTTCTGGCTATTAGGTACGACATATATATATATATATATATATATATATATATATATATATACATATATATATATATATATATATATATATATATATATATATATATATATATATATATATATATATATATATATATATATATATATATATACATATATATATATTAGTATATTTTGGTAGCAGTCTTTCCTGTAGACATATATTATTAAATATGACCGAAAAAGTAAGATTAATAATTCTAACACGAATTTTCTCAATCTTTCGTACATTTCTTTTCACTGTTGGAGGTAAATCAAAAATCAATTCTCCAAAATTCATTTTTATTTCTAGTCTGACGCGACACGAGCGCGTTTCGTAAAACTTATTACATTTTCAAAGACTTTAGTTCACAAATACACAACTGAATAGAACTTACGCATCTCCGATTTTATATCTACATATGAGTGAGGTGGAAGGGGTGATGTGGCATTAACACAAGACAGAACAAGAAATGGCATTAATAGGGTATTAATTTCATCAACACAAGACAGAACAAGAGGTGATATTAATAGGGTATTAATTTCATCAACACAAGACAGAACACGAAACAATGGGTATTGAATACAAGTGTTTGTAGAAAGCCTATTGGTCCATATTTCTTGATGCTTCTATATTGGAGCGGAGTCTTGAGGTGGGTAGAATATAGTTGTGCATTAATTGGCTGTTGATTGCTGGTGTTGACTTCTTGATGTGTAGTGCCTCGCAAACGTCAAGCCGCCTGCTATCGCTGTATCTATCGATGATTTCTGTGTTGTTTACTAGGATTTCTCTGGTGATGGTTTGGTTGTGGGAAGAGATTATATGTTCCTTAATGGAGCCCTGTTGCTTATGCATCGTTAAACGCCTAGAAAGAGATGTTGTTGTCTTGCCTATATACTGGGTTTTTTGGAGCTTACAGTCCCCAAGAGGGCATTTGAAGGCATAGACGACGTTAGTCTCTTTTAAAGCGTTCTGTTTTGTGTCTGGAGAGTTTCTCATGAGTAGGCTGGCCGTTTTTCTGGTTTTATAGTAAATCGTCAGATGTATCTTCTGATTTCTGTCTGTAGGGATAACGTTTCTATTAACAATATCTTTCAGGACCCTTTCCTCCGTTTTATGAGCTGTGGAAAAGAAGTTCCTGTAAAATAGTCTAATAGGGGGTATAGGTGTTGTGTTTGTTGTCTCTTCAGAGGTTGCATGGCGTTTCACTTTCCTTCTTATGATGTCTTCGACGAAACCATTGGAGAAGCCGTTGTTGACTAGGACCTGCCTTACCCTACAGAGTTCTTCGTCGACTTGCTTCCATTCTGAGCTGTGGCCGAGAGCACGGTCTACATATGCGTTAACAACACTCCTCTTGTACCTGTCTGGGCAGTCGCTGTTGGCATTTAGGCACTTTCCTATGTTCGTTTCCTTAGTGTAGACTGCAGTGTGGAAACCTCCGCTCTTTTCCATGACTGTTACATCTAGAAAGGGCAGCTTCCCATCCTTTTCCATCTCGTAAGTGAAACGCAACACGGAACTCTGCTCAAATGCCTCCTTCAGCTCCTGCAGATGTCTGACATCAGGTACCTGTGTAAAAATGTCGTCAACATACCTGCAGTATATGGCCGGTTTCAAGTTCATGTCGACTAAGACTTTTTGCTCGATGGTACTCATGTAGAAGTTTGCAAACAGGACACCTAGGGGAGAACCCATGGCGACCCCATCTACTTGCTTATACATGTGCCCATCCGGGCTCAAGAAGGGTGCCTCTTTAGTACAAGCTTGGAGTAGTTTCCTCAGAATATTTTCTGGTATGACAAGAGGAGTACAGGCTGGATCACGATACACTCTGTCGGCTATCATCCCGATTGTCTCGTCCACAGGTACGTTGGTAAACAGCGATTCTACGTCCAACGAGGCTCTTATCCCTGTGGCCCGTGTGCCCCACAGTAAGTCAACAAATTCCTTTGGAGACTTCAGGCTGAAGGCGCAAGGAACATAAGGAGTCAGCAGGCCATTGAGTCGCTTCGCCAGTCTGTACGTGGGTGTGGGTATCTGGCTAATGATTGGCCGAAGTGGGTTTCCAGGCTTGTGTGTCTTGACATTTCCATACGCATATCCGGGTTTATATTCCCCAATGATCTTTGGCATTTGGAGTCCGGATTTCTTGGCGTTCACAGTTTCGATCAGTTTGTTGACCTTTGCTTTTAATTCGGCTGTAGTGTCCTTCGTTACCCTTTGGAACTTAGTTTGGTCAGAGAGTATGATGTTCATTTTCGCCAGATATTCGTCTTTTTTAAGAATGCCATATATTGGCGACTTGTCACCTCTCCTGACAACTATCTCCTTGTTCTCACGAAGGCTTTTCGCTGCCGCTTTGAGCTCGGGGGACAGTATGGTGCTTCTGTAATTGCCTCGATTCTTTCCTCCTTCTGCAATAAGTTCTGCTTGTAAGGTATCTTTGGTAGTGTGACGGTAACGCGTTGGTGTTCGGCTGTTTAAGGCTAGGGGTATGGCCTCGTCACATAGTTATAAAAAAAAATAGAAAAACTGGAACTTCGTCTGTGGTAAGGTAAGGAGAAGACACAAAACACAAGTAAACTTTAACAATGAAATTTTAATTACGTTAAATAAATCAAAACATGGAAAAATGGACAAACAAATTCTTATAATAAAATCAATCAATCAAAATAATAAGAATACTTAAATGACACAATGAAAAGTTACGTTAAGGCAAAATAACAAGAAGTGCAATACAAAATTAAAGGGAAGGTGCTGGAATATTGGCTTTAAGCTACCACTTCTCTCAGTATACGCTAACGTCTAGCCGGGAGAAGTGTTAACTGTGGAAGCACAAAATATTCTGAGGTCTGAGGTCGTGGCGACCCCAGACATCCAGTAATATGGGGGGGGCGAGTGCAGGTGCAGCCAGACCGGCGACCAATCAGCGGAGCCGGTAGCGATCAACATGTAGTTTGGCGGTTTGAGTCCGAACAGGTGTCTGGCTGCAACGTTTTGCGCTCTGGCAAGCCTTGCTGGTGTTGTTGTCGTTGTTGGACATGTCTTCCATAGTCGTTTTATATAATTTCGACGACGTAATTATGGAGGGAATTGAAATTGAAATTGAAATTGAAATAAGTTTATTGAGGTAAAATACACACAAAGGGATGAGGTAGCTCAAGCTATTCTCACCCCGTTCAGTACAACGTGTTAATACATACATAGACACACATCACAAATAAACACATTACCAAACATTCTGAGAGGTAAAAATATACATTTCCTCCTTCACAAGTAGTATGGTATCAGACGTACACACAAATACTTTTATGACCTAGGTATACTGTATAGACAATTTGCAAGACACCTGCAGATAATTCAACAAAATATTACAATCTTGGTGCAAAATTCTTATATTATGGAGGGAAGAGCAGGCGCAATCTCTTGAAGGAGATTATCGTCACAGTAGTGACCTTTTGTGTCTCGAGGTCGAATATGTCGTCCAACAGAATTTCCAACTCTACTTTCCGGGCCATCTCACTCGGTCTGGACATAACATGACAGTTTATGACACTTTTTCGGTCATATTTAATAATATATGTCTACAGGAAAGACTGCTACCAAAATATACTAATATTAAAGCGCACGACCCAGCAGCAAGGAATCAAGCCTTCACGATAAAATATCGCCAGGATCTGATTCGTGATCAGATATACAAGGCAGAGAATGAAATCAAAGACAACAAAACGCAACTACTTCGTGCTACAAACGAGTGGAGAAATAGCAACATCGACGAAAGTATCCGTACCCGCATTGAACAACACCTCGACATCCTCACAGACCAACATCACCTCAGCACTGAAACAAGGATTATCAAGAAACTAACAACATTATATGGAGGACCTATGGCAATTCCACGACCAAGAGATGGCTTCCTGAACCTTCCAGGAATTAACCTCACTGAGGACCAAGTCACTCTCCTAAATCTGGGCATAAACTGTCATGTTATGTCCAGACCGAGTGAGATGGCCCGGAAAGTAGAGTTGGAAATTCTGTTGGACGACATATTCGACCTCGAGACACAAAAGAAGGTCACTACCAAAGATACCTTACAAGCAGAACTTATTGCAGAAGGAGGAAAGAATCGAGGCAATTACAGAAGCACCATACTGTCCCCCGAGCTCAAAGCGGCAGCGAAAAGCCTTCGTGAGAACAAGGAGATAGTTGTCAGGAGAGGTGACAAGTCGCCAATATATGTCATTCTTAAAAAAGACGAATATCTGGCGAAAATGAACATCATACTCTCTGACCAAACTAAGTTCCAAAGGGTAACGAAGGACACTACAGCCGAATTAAAAGCAAAGGTCAACAAACTGATCGAAACTGTGAACGCCAAGAAATCCGGACTCCACCTGCCAAAGATCATTGGGGAATATAAACCCGGATATGCGTATGGAAATGTCAAGACACACAAGCCTGGAAACCCATTTCGGCCAATCATTAGCCAGATACCCACACCCACGTACAGACTGGCGAAGCGACTCAATGGCCTGCTGACTCCTTATGTTCCTTGCGCCTTCAGCCTGAAGTCTCCAAAGGAATTTGTTGACTTACTGCGGGGCACACGGGCCACAGGTATAAGAGCCTCGTTGGACGTAGAATCGCTGTTTACCAACGTACCTGTGGACGAGACAATCGGGATGATAGCCGACAGAGTGTATCGTGATCCAGCCTGTACTCCTCTTGACATACCAGAAAATATTCTGAGGAAACTACTCCAAGCTTGTACTAAAGAGGCACCCTTCTTGAGCCCGGATGGGCACATGTATAAGCAAGTAGATGGGGTCGCCATGGGTTCTCCCCTAGGTGTCCTGTTTGCAAACTTCTACATGGGTACCATCGAGCAAAAAGTCTTAGTCGACATGAACTTGAAATCGGCCATATACTGCAGGTATGTTGACGACATTTTTACACAGGTACCTGATGTCAGACATCTGCAGGAGCTGAAGGAGGCATTTGAGCAGAGTTCCGTGTTGCGTTTCACTTACGAGATGGAAAAGGATGGGAAGCTGCCCTTTCTAGATGTAACAGTCATGGAAAAGAGCGGAGGTTTCCACACTGCAGTCTACACTAAGGAAACGAACATAGGAATGTGCCTAAATGCCAACAGCGACTGCCCAGACAGGTACAAGAGGAGTGTTGTTAACGCATATGTCGACCGTGCTCTCAGCCACAGCTCAGAATGGAAGCAAGTCGACGAAGAACTCTGTAGGGTAAGGCAGGTCCTAGTCAACAACGGCTTCTCCAATGGTTTCGTCGAAGACATCATAAGAAGGAAAGTGAAACGCCATGCAACCTCTGAAGAGACAACAAACACAACACCTATACCCCCTATTAGACTATTTTACAGGAACTTCTTTTCCACAGCTCATAAAACGGAGGAAAGGGTCCTGAAAGATATTGTTAATAGAAACGTTATCCCTACAGACAGAAATCAGAGGATACAACTGACGATTTACTATAAAACCAGAAAAACGGCCAGCCTACTCATGAGAAACTCTCCAGACACAAAACAGAACGCTTTAAAAGAGACTAACGTCGTCTATGCCTTCAAATGCCCTCTTGGGGACTGTAAGCTCCAAAAACCCCAGTATATAGGCAAGACAACAACATCTCTTTCTAGGCGTTTAACGATGCATAAGCAACAGGGCTCCATTAAGGAACATATAATCTCTTCCCACAACCAAACCATTGCCAGAGAAATCCTAGTAAACAACACAGAAATCATCGATAGATACAGCGATAGCAGGCGGCTTGACGTTTGCGAGGCACTACACATCAAGAAGTCAACACCAGCAATTAACAGCCAATTAATGCTCAACTATATTCTACCCACCTCAAGACTCCGCTCCAATATATAAGCATCAAGAATTATGGACCATAGGCTTTCTACAAACACTTCTATTCAATACCCATTGTTTCGTGTTCTGTCTTGTGTTGATGAAATTAATACCCTATTAATATCACCTCTTGTTCTGTGCTTGTGTTGATGAAATTAATACCCTATTAATGCCATTTCTTGTTCTGTCTTGTGTTAATGCCACATCACCCCTTCCACCTCACTCAAATGTAGATATAAAATCGGAGATGCGTAAGTTCTATTCAGATGTTTATTTGTGAACTAAAGTCTTTGAAAATGTAATAAGTTTTACGAAACGCGCTCGTGTCGCGTCAGACTAGAAATAAAAATGAATTTTGGAGAATTGATTTTTGATTTACCTCCAACAGTGAAAAGAAATGTACGAAAGATTGAGAAAATTCGTGTTAGAATTATTAATCTTACTTTTTCGGTCATATATAATAATATATATATATATATATATATATGTATATATATATATATATATATATATATATATATATATATATATATACATATATATATATATATATATATATATATATATATATATATATTAGTATATTTTGGTAGCAGTCTTTCCTGTAGACATATATTATTAAATATGACCGAAAAAGTAAGATTAATAATTCTAACACGAATTTTCTCAATCTTTCGTACATTACGCTTCACTGTTGGAGGTAAATCAAAAATCACTTCTCCAAAATTCATTTTTATTTCTAGCCTGACGCGACACGGGCGCGTTTCGTAAAACTTATTACATTTTCAAAGACTTCACAAATACACAACTGATTAGAACTTACGTCTCTCTGATATTATATCTACATTTGAGTGAGGTGGGAAGGGTGATGTGGCATTATCAACACAAGACAGAACAGGAGGGGATATTAATAGGGTATTAAAAGTATCAACACAAGACAGAACAGAAACAATGGGTATTGAATAGAAGTGTTTGTAGAAAGCCTATTGGTCCATATTTCTTGATGCTTCTATATTGGAGCGGAGTCTTGA
The DNA here is from genome assembly GCF_040958095.1 of Procambarus clarkii. NCBI lineage: Eukaryota > Metazoa > Arthropoda > Malacostraca > Decapoda > Cambaridae > Procambarus > Procambarus clarkii. The sequence continues at coordinate 2,869,011 of NC_091220.1, forward strand.
GGTGGGTAGAATATAGTTGTGCAATAATTGGCTGTTGATTGCTGGTGTTGACTTCTTGATGTGTAGTGCCTCGCAAACGTCAAGCCGCCTGCTATCGCTGTATCTATCGATGATTTCTGTGTTGTTTACTAGGATTTCTCTGGCGATGGTTTGGTTATGGGAAGAGATTATATGTTCCTTAATGGAGCCCTGTTGCTTATGCATCGTTAAACGCCTAGAAAGAGATGTTGTTGTCTTGCCTATATACTGGGTTTTTTGGAGCTTACAGTCCCCAAGTGGGTATTTGAAGGCATAGACGACGTTAGTCTCTTTTAAAGCGTTCTGTTTTGTGTCTGGAGAGTTTCTCATGAGTAGGCTGGCCGTTTTTCTGGTTTTATAGTAAATCGTCAGTTGTATCTTCTGATTTTTGTCTGTAGGGATAACGTTTCTATTAACAATATCTTTCAGGACCCTTTCCTCCGTTTTGGCCTAATATGCAAGGCCCGATTTGCCTAATGAGCCAAGTTTTCCTGAATTAATATATTTTCTCTAATTTTTTTCTTATGAAATGATAAAGCTACCCATTTCATTATGTATGAGGCCAATTTTTTTTACTGGAGTTAAAATTAACGTAGATATATGACCGAATCTAACCAACCCTACCTAACCTAACCTAACCTATCTTTATAGGTTAGGTTAGGTTAGGTAGCCAAAAAAGTTAGGTTAGGTTAGGTTAGGTAGGTTAGGTAGTCGAAAAACAATTAATTCATGAAAACCTGGCTTATTAGGCAAATCGGGCCTTGCATAGTAGGCTAAGAAGTGCGTTCTGGCTATTAGGTACGACATATATATATATATATATATATATATATATATATATATATATATATATATATATATATATATATATATATATATATATATATATATATATATATATATATATATATATTATTCAAGAGAGAACTTGACAATTAAGCACCTTCAAAGAATTCCTGATCAAGCAGACTGTGATTCATGTCATGCTGAGATCAGTCTGACGTACGTTGCAAGCATTTATTGTTACTTAAAACTAAAACAAGTATTATTTCCTGAATATACATAACACTATTTTTTCATTGACTAAAAATAAAAACCTATAAATCATTTATGAAAACTGTAAAGCAAAATCTTAAAGTCTAGGTCTAATACTCTATAAATAAAAATCTACAACTGAATGTAAACACAGCTAAGTATAATATTCAAGTTAGCACCATGCAATATAACTTAGATTAACTAAAAATCTCCTAGTTAATTTTAAATCAAATGAAATATTGGAGAGAGAGAGAGAGAAAGAAAAAAATAAAAAGAGAAAGAGAGAGAAAGAAACAGAAGGAAAGAAAGAAAAGAAAAAGAGAAAGAAAGAAAGAAAGAAAGATAGAAAGAAAGAAAGAAAGAAAGAAAGAAAGAAAGAAAGAAAGAAAGAAAGAAAGAAAGAAAGAAAGAAAGAAAGAAAGAAAGAAAGAAAGAAAAAAAGAAAGAAAGAAAGAAAGGAAGAAAGAGGAAGATAGAAAGAAAGAGAGATAGAAAGAAAGAGAAAGCAAGAAAGAGATAAAGAAGGAGAGAGACAGAGAGAGAGAGAAAGAGACAGATAGATAGATAGACACAGAGACAGACAGACACACACACACACACACACACACACAGAACAAGAAGAAGAGGAGACAGAAGAAAATTAAGGCAGGGGAGAGAAGACAGAACAGAAACAACAGAGAGGGGAGAGAGAAATGAGAGAAGATTGAAGAAAAGGGGGAAGAGAAAGACAAGAGAAGAAAACGATACAAGAAAAATGTACAAGATAAAAATGAAGTGAATACTACAAATGTAAACAGTAAAGGAAGAGAGAAGCTAGAAGAGACAGGAAAGGAGAAATAGAAAATAAAGAAAAGAAAATAAAGAGACTAGAGAAAACCATATATACCAAGAGAGTGTGAGGATAAAGAAACACTGGATATTTTCTTAGTAGACATCCTCTGCCTCATCTTGTATTTGAAGTTTTTGTAGTTTTCGTCAATTGCAAGTTTTCCCTGAAAAGATATTACATATAAATTAATATTTAATAATTTGTTTATATAAATTACACACACACTCAAACTTTATATATATATATATATATATATATATATATATATATATATATATATATATATATATATATATATATATATATATATATATATATATATATATATATATATATATATATATATATATATTAATATATTTTGGTAGCAGTCTTTCACTCTAGCAGTTAGCAGTAGACATATATTATTAAATATGATCGAAAAAGTAAGATTAATAATTCTAACACGAATTTTCTCGATCTTTCTAACGTTTCTTTTTACTGTTGATGGTAATTCAAAAATCAATTCTCCAAAATTCATTTTTATTTCTAGTCTGACGCGTTACTTGAGTGCGTTTCGTAAAACTTATTACATTTTCAAAGACTTTAGTTTACACACTCACACAACTTTAACTGAATAGAGCTTGAATAGAGCTTAAACATCTTCGAGTTTTTTATACCTACATTTGGGTGAGGTGACATGTTACAATAGTTTTGGATGAGGTGAAAATAAACTTTTTACACAAGACAGAACACGAAACAATGGGTATTAAAGGTAGGTAACCGCAGATATATGTATATATATATATATATATATATATATATATATATATATATATATATATATATATATATATATATATATATATATATATGTATATATATATATATATATATATACAAATCAACAAAATCACAAGAGAAAGGGGGTGTGAAGAATAAGGAGAGGGGGGAACATGTTCCTGAATATTGCATACACGAACAAAGATGGAGTGAGATCAAAGATACTGTAGTTAAGTCATGAAATACAGCTGCAGACACCAGACATTGTTGCACTCATGGAGACAAAACTTGAAGATGATATTTTAAATGACGTCATATTCTCTAGGGGTTACTCAGTTTGGAGACGAGACAGAAAAATTAGGAAGGGCGGTAGTGTTGCTGTGCTGGTGAAAGAACACCTAAAGGTAAATTAAATAACTTCTTGTGAATCCACAAGAAGTTGATATAATAGCACTAGACATCTGCAATCAGGATGATAAACTGACGATCATAAATGCATGTAGTCCACCGCCATGCAACACATGGTCAAAAGAGGAGCTGGATAATAAACGAGAGGGTTTTATAACAATAATGAGAGATTATAGCGAGAGCTGATAAAGACAGATCATGACTGTTGGTAGTTGGTGACTTCAACATGAAATAAATCTATAGACTAGGAGGCATATGAAGTTAGAACAGAGGATTTTTGGACTTGTAGATTCGTAAACCGCATCCTGTAAACATTCATGATTCTACATGTTAAACAAGCTACAAGGATGAGGAAAGGGGATGTGCCCATTCTGGATGTTATATTTACCAGGAAGGAGGAAGAGATATTTATCATTCAGTACCTCTTTCCCTTGGATAAATGTGACCATGTCTTTTATGGAATAAAGTATGCAATGCAATATAATCTGGAAGAAAATGAGCGTGAAGCAATTGAAAAACCTGATTTCTGGAGAGGTCATTATGGGGAACTCAGATATCTCCTTAAGGAATTTGACAAACACTTGCTGTTAGGATATGCAGTATGTCAAGTTTTGTGAAAAATATGATAAAGGCACAACAAAATTTATACCAAAGGAGAGATGCAGAACTAGGAAAAGAGGATTTATTTGTAGATGTCATCTGTATTTTTCCAAGTTTCGGAGTTTCCGAGATATTTTCTATTTTGATAAAATTATGTATAATGTTAATGTATTTTGATAAATGACCTTTCCTGTCTACTTAGGTAATGATTCCAAAGATCGTCCTTCCTTTCCTCCCTGGAATCTGGATGTAGCAGGTGCTCAATTGTCAAAAGTCTCCGTGGTGTAGTGGTAAGACACTCGCCTGGCGTTCCGCGAGCGCTATGTCATGGGTTCGTACAACTGTAGCCTCTGTTTAACGCAACAGTAAAATGTGTACTTGGATGAAAAAACGATTCTTCGCGGCAGGGGATCGTATTCCAGGGACCTGCCCGAAACGCTACGCTACTAGTGGCTGTACAAGAATGTAACAACTTTTGTATATATCTCAAAAAAAAAAAAAAAAAAGTGAAAAATTTGGTTTGTCATCCGAATGCTCCAAATCGGTAAATTTTGTAATAATCTTTTAAAAATAGTAAGTGGCACTATTTTTGCAAAATCATTACAAGATCTATTATTCTAATAGGGGTTTGATAAAATACAGTAGAATGCCTACTGGTTTTACCTGTAATAGGGTTTGATACAATTGATTATGGATATATTGTAATGAAATGCTCTTATTGTTAAGAAACACTTTTTTAATGAGTATTTTGTAATGAGCAGCTCTGAAAATCAGTTGATTACAGATAATGATAGATAATACACTTAATGTGTATATATGTTTCCACAAGTGAGGTAGATAATGGTATTTGTGAGTAAGATGTTTAATTGTGTCTTTGACACTGATAAAATTAAGTACTGTGTTTTTTTAACACAGAACAGTTACTAGTATGCTATGAATGCTTACTAGGTAATGGATATTGTGGCTTTAAACCTTTGTTAACAATTTGTTCACTTAGATATATATAGATATTATAAATATTGGCTATTACCTAGGTTAGGCTAGAATATGTAAAAATTATTCCAATGCAAAGTCTAGAAGTTTCTTATGTATTTGCTGGAATAATATTTGGTAAACGAAGGACCATAAATGTGGAAAAATCTGCCGGGATTGATATGAGAGGAGACTACTAGGCACTTGTACTGTTCTGGGAAGACGGGACACCACGAGCATAGCTCTCATCCTGTAACTACACTTAGGTAATTAAACTTAGGTAATTACATATGACAGCGTCAGACCAGTGAGGAAAAATTGAAACAGGAATTTCCTTAAGTACTTTCGTATTTCAATAATACATTTTCAGAAGGAATCATTCCTCCTGAAGATTATTTAAATATGAAATATTATTTAAATAATTAAATATTATTTAAATAATTAAATATTATTTAAATAATAAATATATTTATTATTTAAATATGAAAGTACTTAAAGGAAATTCCCGTTTTAATTCTTCTTCTGCGGTCTGACACTGTCACATTTTTCCCCACGTTAATTTCCGTGACTTACACACACAAATGGAATCAATATAGCAAGAGACCAAACCCCCAAACATGCAAGCGATACAAAGATGTGAAAAACACTTTCACTTACACTTTCGGTCATATTCAACAACACAAATATACATACACTCACACACATTCCTTTTGCTGACTACAGACACCAGTACCAGCCCTCACCTCTCACAGACACCAGTACCACATCCTCACCTCCCTACACAGTACTCTAGTTCCTTACTCAACACCCCCCTGGACCTTTATTATAGAAAAATAGAATCAATTAATATAATAAAATAAAAATATATGTGTTTACTTGCAGTAATACTATCGGTGGAACACAATGTCTTCTTCTTCTCTTCCTCGCTATGACTGTACTGACGACAAAATGGCTGCTGTGTTGATATTGGCGTCGAATGACGCTGTGACGTCACAGGTGAGGGACGCTTTGCGCATTACTCCCACGATCGTCGCTTGAACCCATCATCAATAGTTTTGTTATTTTTATTTATGGGTTAACAGAGAATATAGAAAATAAGTTGAATTAACATTCTTGTAAAGCCACTAGCACGCATAGCATTACAGGTAAGTCTTTAAACAAAAATAAAAAAATTTGATAAATTAACAGTAAAATTGATAAAAAAATTCAATAGGTATTTTATAGCTTTTCTGTACAGGTACAGATAATTTTAAGTAGAATAATTACAGTAAAATCAACAAAAATGTTTACAGGTAATTTGAAGAAATTTTGACACAAAAGTAGATCAGAATAATACACAATAATAACAATACACAATAAAGAAACAAGAATTACTAGCTACATGAGAATAGCATTTCAGGGTTATACATTGGTTCACTGAAGCACAATATGAGGATCCTTTCGAGGAAAAGTTTCAAGGAATAATGCAGTAGAAAATGCACTCAATACAACAACCATGATATCAGATGATATCTAAGATTACAATGTTAAAGTAATATGGCTTAGGTACACATATTGGGGAATTGAGTAGCCCTAGATACAGTGTGAAGATAAAGCCCATGGTAGAAATCTATGAAGATGAAATTAGGTACTTTTTGGTTTTATTTTTTAATGTGGCAAAAGTTGGACAGCTTTTCAAATCATTAGGGGAGTGAGTTTCATAGACTGGGTCCCAATATTTACATAGAGTGTTTACATAGATTAAGTTTGACTCTGGGGATATCAAAGAGATATTTATGTCTGGTGTGGTGGGCATGTGTTCTATTACATCTGTCCAGGAATAGTTTCAGAACAGGGTTTGCACTAAGAAAAAGGGTTTTATAAACGTAATTTACACAGGAGAATGTATGGAATGAATTTATGTTTATCATGTTTAGGGATTTGAACAAGGGAGCTGTGTGTTGTCTGAAGGCAGAGTTAGTTATTGTCCTGATAGCAGATTTTTGCTGGATGATGATGTGCTTGAGGTAGTTTGCAGAGGTTGAACCCCAAGCACAGATACCATAAGAAAGATAGGGAGAGATAAGTGCATAATAGAGTTAGAGGAAAGCAGAGTAGGGTACATAATATCTGATCTTAGAGAGTATACCAACTTTTTTAGAAACCTTTTTAGTTATATGTTGTATGTGCTGAAGTTGAGTCTCTTGTCTAAGTACAGACCAAGGAACTTTCAATCATTTTTATTGCTAATGTTTACATTATCTATCTGAAGCTGAATTACATTTGTGGATTTATTTCAAAATAAGATATAGTAGGTCTTTTCTATGTTTAGTGTGAGTTTGTTGGTTGACATCCACAAGCAGACTTATTTTAATTAATTGTTTACAACATTATTTAACATGAGTGGGTTGGAGTCAGAGTAGATGAGTAGTATCATCAGCAAACAATACAGGTTTAAATATGTTAAAGACATTAGGGAGATCATTGATGTATATAAGAAACAGGAGGGGTCCTAGGATGCTGCCCTGTGGCACCCCTATGGTTAGTGATAGAGTAGGAGAGGTTATATCATTGATGGCTACATATTGTTGTCTGTCACTAAGATAGGATCGGATATAGTTCAGGGCAAGGCCACGGATTTCATAATGGTGGAGTTTAAGTAAGAGGTAGTTATGGTTAACAGTATCAAAGGCCTTTCTCAGGTCGATGAAGAGTCCAATTGGAAACTCACTTTTGTCAAGGGCTGAGAAGATTAAGTCAAGCAGACTAACAATAGCATCATTGGTACTCTTTTGGAAGCGGAAGCCAAACTGACAGGGACTTAGTATATTGAATTTTACAAGATAGGAGTAGAGCTGTTTATAAAAAAAATGGTTTAGTAGATTCGATATGGGTCTGTAATTATTTATGTCTGCCATGTTACCTCCTTTATGAACTGACGTTACTCTTGCTTTTTTAAGAATATCAGGGAAGGTATGACACTCTAGGGATTTATTGAACAGCAATGCTATGGGTGGTGCAAGGGCTTGGGAGGCACTCCTGTATACCATTGATGGTATTTCACTAATGTTCCCAGCTTTGGTTTTTAACGAGTGAATGATGTACACAACATCTGTAGGGCTGACCGGAGAGAGAAGAAGATAGTTTGGATAGCTGCGTGAAAGATATGTGGTAACATGTGTCTGAGTCTCTGGGATTTTTCGGGCAAGGTTAGCACCAATCGATGAAAAGAAGCTATTAAATTCAGTTGTTGTTTCAAGATCTGTTGCAGGTGTATAACCATCCTTGGAGATTTTTATCTTATTATGTGAGGAGAGGACAATAAGTATTGTAGAGGCTTAGAATTTTGGAAAGGAAGAGGCTAGTTAACGAATTATTATCCTGTGTATTGATAAATACAGATTCCCAGTTTACATTGTGGAGAGCATTTGTGAGATTACCTATTGCCACTTCACTTTGTAACCTAAAGGTAATTTTCTTGTTACCTGGTGGTGTTATGGCCATGTTCGCTACAAGGAAGGTAGGATAGTGGTCAGTTGTTCTGTCAGTGATTATACTTGATGTAAGAGGAGCTGTTATGTTGGTCCATCAGTGATCCAGGGTAGTCACAGATGTTTGAGTGACTCGGGTGGGCCTGGTGATTGTGGGGATGAGCATACAGGAATTCATGCTGTTGAGGAAATACTCTACATGAGGGCTATTTTGTAGCCCTAGGTCAATATTGAAATCACCTCTGAGAACTATGTGATTTTTATTGAGATTATTGTTTATGATAAGATTCCTCATGTTGTTGTATTTGTGTCTAGCTTCAGACACGAGCATGTTACAGTTATGTCTTAAAGAGTTGAGAGCAATTAAGGATGATAAAGAGTCACTTACAGTTAATGTATCAAGTTTGGATACTTGTACACATTTCAGTGCAAGGAGCAAAGCCAATAGTTCGGTCTGAAGGGTAGAGGCCCAGTTGTTTATACGGACTCCCCACTCAAAATGTCATAGCCTGTTATCAGGACAACTATACTTCCAGCTGCACCCGTTGGTCGCTGTAGGAAACCTTCAGTGTATATGATTTGAGAGAGAGAATGCTCTGTGTACAGAGCATCAATATGGCTTAAGACGTTGAGCTTTGCCTCAAAACGAAGCTGGGGCTGATCTCTAATTTCTGCTTTGATGGAAAGGGAGGGATTAAAATAGGAAAGGGTGTAATTTCCCACACTGCAGGAAAGTGCTATTGTTGTCTCTCTTGGTACAAATTATAAATCTGATACTTTCTGAGTTCAGTTCCAATTTTATTTATCCATTTGAAAAAATGTTTACATTCAATAAAAATAAATTCTGGAGGGCTTCTGTGCAAGGGTTAGGATGAGCTAGCCTAAGCATTTTCATACCAATTTGATAGTTAGTTTTAGTAACACGATAAACAACGCTTGAAATATTAAGTTCCTTCCTCATGTTAAATATCTTTGTGGTACAAGGGCAACCAAGGATTATCCTCAAGGCTTCGTTCGGCAATTTTTCAAGCCCTCCAAGCTTTCTTTCAGGATGCCTGAAAGAAAGTTAATCCCCCCAAACACTTTCGCGTTTTAGACAAGTGACCCCTCCACTATCTCCAGTTTTTTTGGGGGACATTCCGCAGTAGCGTGCGGAAATACTGAGAAGTGTATTCTCTTTTCAACTTCGTCACCTTAATTCTCGCTCTAGGTTTTTCAATTTGTTATCAATGTGTTCGCAATACAATTCTCTAGAGGAGTAAATGAATATAAACTACAAAAGCCCGGCTTACCAGAGAAAGTGATAGCGTGTTACCTGGAAGCGCCCAAGAGAGATAAAATGTATACACTCTTTTCACTTTGGTCACCTCAATTTTCGTCCTATGTCTTTCATTTTGGTATCAATGTGTTCGCAATAAAGTTCCCAACAGAACAATATGCATATAATGTCAAAAACAGCAGCGCGCTTCACCCGCTCACAAGATGAATGTAGGCCACGGGTACCAGAAAGAAAAAGCTGCGCCACCCCAAAGCAACTCTATTTACATTAGAGAGCGCGGTAATACTGAAAAGTGTATACCCTATTCAACTTTGTTACCTCAATTCTCATCCTAGGTTTTTCAATTTGGTATCAATGTGTTTGCAATAGAATTCTCTACGGGACTAAAGGCATATTTATTTATTTATTTATTTATTTATGCATATACAAGAATGTACATAAGGAATGTGAGGATACAAATATGGTAATTACAGTCTTGTAAAGCCACTAGCACGCGCAGCGTTTCGGGCAGGTCCTTAATCTAAGAAAATTTTAAGGAGGTAAATACTTGCAAAATTTATAGACAAAAAATGATAACAGATTACATGAAATGAAAAAAAAAAAAGATGAGAGAAAATTGTAGGTACAGTATATTAAAGCACATAGGTAGCTAAGATTGATTGCAATGACAGCTTAAAATGGTAGTTGACAACAAATTGGTAGGCACAATACAGCAGAAACAATATAAGATTGATTGCAATGACAGCTTGAATGGTAGTTGACAAATATTGGTAGTCACAATACAGCATATGGCTAGCACATAAAAGAAGACAGCAATGAACACAATGATAAGGTTGTTTGATATTACATAAAAATTAGGAGATTGGGTAACACTAGGTACAGAGCAAATTTAAAGCTCAGTGTAGGAAACTAAGAAGATGAAGTTAGGTACTTTTTGGTTTTGCTTTTAAATAAGGCAAAAGTTTTACAGTTTTTCAATTCACTAGGGAGTGAGTTCCATAGACTAGGTCCCTTAATTTGCATAGAGTGTTTACACAGATTAAGTTTGACCCTGGGGATATCAAAGAGATATTTATTTCTGGTGTGGTGATAATGGGTCCTATTACATCTGTCCAGGGAGAGTTTCAGAGCATGGTTTGCATTTAAGAACAGGGTTTTGTAAATGTAGTTGACACAAGAGAATGTGTGGAGGGAGTTAATATTTAGCAAGTTTAGGGATTTAAACAAGGGAGCTGAGTGTTGTCTGAAAGCAGAGTTAGTTATAATTCTGATAGCAGATTTTTGCTGTGTGATGATGGGCTTAAGGTGGTTTGCAGTGGTAGACCCCCATGCACAGATACCATAATTAAGATAGAGGTAGATTAGTGCATAATATAGTGAGAGGAGAGCAGAGTTAGGAACATAATATCTGATTTTGGAGAGTATACCAACTGTCTTAGAGACTTTCTTAGTTATGTGTTGAATGTGGGTGCTGAAGTTGAGTCTCTTGTCTAGGAATAGGCCAAGAAACTTGCCATCGTTTTTATTACTGATGTTAATGTTGTCTATCTGTAGCTGAATTGCATTTGATGATTTGCTTCCAAATAAGATGTAGTAAGTCTTTTCGATGTTTAATGTTAGTTTGTTCGTTGACATCCATAAGTGGACTTTTTTTAATTCATTATTCACAACATTATTTAGTGTATGTGGGTTGAGGTTTGAGTAGATAAGGATATAAACTCCAAAAGCCCGGCTTACCATCCGCAACAAACAGAGAAAGTAACCCGGGAGCGCTCAAGAGCAATGTAATGTGTACACTCTTTTCACTTTGGTTACCTCAATTCTCGTCATGTCTTTCATTTTGGTATCAATGTGTTAGCAATTGTATCTACTGGCATTTTACTCATTGCTTGGATCTAAAGGGTTTTAGGCTCACCACGCTGCATTCTGATAGTACCACAGGTGTATACCTATCTTCCAGCAGCAATTCACTCATTCAAACCGACTTATAATAGTTATCCATATATAAATGGTAACCTTTGTTCTTCAGTAGTTCAAAGCAGGAAGACGTTGGTGCGCAGTTTAAAATCAGTCCCCAAAAAATTGGATATAAACCTGAATTTTAGCAAATATTTAAAATTTTGATGCCATACTTCGTCATTAGTGGACATTTAGCAGCTAAAATTTTGACTCCATACTTTGTCATTAGTGGGCGAAAGTGTTAGAAGCCTGTCATATGAAGAAAGATTGTCAAAGCTTATATTACATTCTCTAGAAAGTCGAAGAATTAGGAGTGACATATGGTAGAGGTGCACAATGGGATGAATGGACATAACAGAGGGGACATTAATGGGAAATTAAAAGTAACAACACAAGACAGAACTCGAAACAAAGTGTAAAAATAGGAAAAATTTGGATTTAGGAAAGAACTGCATGGGTAAATACACAGGGTTTGTACCTCAAGGTTCATGTATCCAATATTACAGAGTTCCAATTAACTCCCATATATATGTATGCAGTTAATTTATGTTATGTTTATGTTAAAATGTTTATGTTGATTTGTTTGTATATTTTCATAAGTAAAGCATGCTTACCGTCTTATTCCAAGTTTTATGAAAACTTTACAAGGTTTAGAGCATAAAGCTCAATATATAATACTGTGGTTTTCATACAGGAATTATACGTTAATATAACATCATAATAACGTAATGATGTCGTGTAAATAATGTTATATTGACATCGTATATATGTTATATTTATGTTATAAGAACATAAATTGGATAGGTTTACATAAAGTAATAAAAAAAAAACTAAATGTTGACTGAAAACTATTTATTCTTAAATATAAAGCATGAAAACATTATAATTCCATAGCAGTCACTATTATTTTTAAATTCTTACATAAATCTTAAAAAACTGTGTCTCAAGAACATATGTTTTTAGTTATATCTTTTGGTTTTAAGGACATAAGAAATACGTATTTATGTCAAAAGTTACAGTATTACCTTTGTGGCACCATTTAAAAACGTCCACAAACGTGCTGTGTTTGCTGGGTAATAATTGAATCACTAATATACACATCATACTTTTGAGTAATACAATTATTCACCACTTTTATTATATAAATATATTACAATAAACATTATTGAATAATATTTCTGCAAAAAACTAAGAAAAAATCAATCAGAGACATTGAAATAATTAGGTGATAATATCTTTGTGGCAACTCCCACCTGTCAGCGCGGGTGATGCTGACCGGCTATGACGACCACTCGGTCATTGCCCACTTTTTGCTAGGCTTCCTCGGTCTATTGCGCCCAAAATATGTCATCTACGATTTTTTTTCCCGTGCTCAAGGAACACAAATTAACATTTTTAGAAGACAAAATGATTTTTCAGAGTTTTTTTTCTTGTGCACAGGGGTATAAATGTACTCAGGACCCCTTAGCAGTGGAAAGGTTAAAAGTAACAACACAGGACAGAACTCGAAACAAAGTATATAAATTGGAAAAAAATTAGATTTAGGAAAGAACTTCATGGGTAAATATACTTTGTTTGTATCTCAAGGTTCATGTTTGCAACGTAACAGAGTTCCAATTAACTCCCATGCATGCAGTTAATATATTTTATGTCTTTTATATTAAATTGTTTTTGTAGATTTGCTTCTATATTTTCATAAAGCATGCTTTCTGTCTTATTCTAAGTATTAGGATAATTTTACAAGGTTTAAAACATAAAGTTCAATATAATATTATGGTTTTCATACAGGAATTATATGTAAATATAACATCATAATAAAGTAATGATGTCGTATAAATAACGTTACATTGGCAACATACAATTGATATATATATATGTCGCACCTAGTAGCCAGAACGCACTTCTCAGCCTACTATGCAGGGCCCGATTTGCCTAATAAGCCAAATTTTCATGAATTAATTGTTTTTTGACTACCTAACTTACCTAACCTAACTTTTTCGGCTACCTAACCTAACCTAACGTATAAAGATAGGTTAGGTTAGGTTAGGTAGGGCTGGTTAGGTTCGGTCATATATCTACGTTAATTTTAACTCCAATAAAAAAAATTGACTTCATACATAATGAAATGGGTAGCTTTATCATTTCATAAGAAAAAAAATAGAGAAAATATATTAATTAAGGAAAACTTGGCTTATTAGGCAAATCGGGCCTTGCATAGTAGGTTGAGAAGTGCATTCTGGCTACTAGGTCTATATATATATATATATATATATATATATATATATATATATATATATATATATATATATATATATATATATATATATATATATATGTCGTACCTAGTAGCCAGAACGCACTTCTCAGCCTACTATGCAAGGACCGATTTGCCTAATAAGCCAAGTTTTCCTGAATTAATATATTTTCTATAATTTTTTTCTCATGAAATGATAAAGCTACCCATTTCATTATGTATGAGGTAAATTTTTGTTTATTGGAGATAAAATTAATGTAGATATATGACCGAACCTAACCAACCCTACCTAACCTAACCTAACCTATCTCTATAGGTTAGGTTAGGTTAGGTAGCCGAAAAAGTTAGGTTAGGTTAGGTTAGGTAGGTTAGGTAGTCGAAAAACAATTATTTCATGAAAACTTGGCCTATTAGGCAAATCGGGCCTTGCATAGTAGGCCGAGAAGTGCGTTCTGGCTACTAGGTACGACATATATATATATATATATATATATATATATATATATATATATATATATATATATATATATAAGCCTATACTTGCATAAACCACAAGAGAAGATAAACCATCTTTGGACAACACCCACCAGTGGGACTCGAACCCAGAAAGCACAACTACCTTCCAGTAGCTGGCATAACTAGTATGCTTTAACCCACTACGCCATCAGACCTTACAAGGCACCAGATGAGTGAGGGGTCAGTCTGCAATTTTCGTCAAGCCACTGTCAATGTGAGAGAACTCGTGTCCAGCTTATAAGCCTATACTTGCATAAACCACAAGTGAAGATAAACAATCTTTGGACAACACCCACCAGTGGGACTCGAACCCAGAAAGCACAACTACCTTCCAGTAGCTGGCATAACTAGTATGCTTTAACCCACTACGCCATCAGACCTTACAAGGCACCAGATGAGTGAGGGGTCAGTCTGCAATTTTCGTCAAGCCACTGTCAATGTGAGAGAACTCGTGTCCAGCTTATAAGCCTATACTTGCATAAACCACAAGTGAAGATAAACAATCTTTGGACAACACCCACCAGTGGGACTCGAACCCAGAAAGCACAACTACCTTCCAGTAACTGGCATAACTAGTATGCTTTAACCCACTACGCCATCAGACCTTACAAGGCACCAGATGAGTGAGGGGTCAGTCTGCAATTTTCGTCAAGCCACTGTCAATGTGAGAGAACTCGTGTCCAGCTTATAAGCCTATACTTGCATAAACCACAAGTGAAGATAAACAATCTTTGGACAACACCCACCAGTGGGACTCGAACCCAGAAAGCACAACTACCTTCCAGTAGCTGGCATAACTAGTATGCTTTAACCCACTACGCCATCAGACCTTACAAGGCACCAGATGAGTGAGGGGTCAGTCTGCAATTTTCGTCAAGCCACTGTCAATGTGAGAGAACTCGTGTCCAGCTTATAAGCCTATACTTGCATAAACCACAAGTGAAGATAAACAATCTTTGGACAACACCCACCAGTGGGACTCGAACCCAGAAAGCACAACTACCTTCCAGTAGCTGGCATAACTAGTATGCTTTAACCCACTACGCCATCAGACCTTACAAGGCACCAGATGAGTGAGGGGTCAGTCTACATACTAGTTATGCATACTAGTTATGCCAGCTACTGGAAGGTAGTTGTGCTTTCTGGGTTCGAGTCCCACTGGTGGGTGTTGTCCAAAGATTGTTTATCTTCACTTGTGGTTTATGCAAGTATAGGCTTATAAGCTGGACACGAGTTCTCTCACATTGACAGTGGCTTGACGAAAATTGCAGACTGACCCCTCACTCATCTGGTGCCTTGTAAGGTCTGATGGCGTAGTGGGTTAAAGCATACTAGTTATGCCAGCTACTGGAAGGTAGTTGTGCTTTCTGGGTTCGAGTCCCACTGGTGGGTGTTGTCCAAAGATTGTTTATCTTCACTTGTGGTTTATGCAAGTATAGGCTTATAAGCTGGACACGAGTTCTCTCACATTGACAGTGGCTTGACGAAAATTGCAGACTGACCCCTCACTCATCTGGTGCCTTGTAAGGTCTGATGGCGTAGTGGGTTAAAGCATACTAGTTATGCCAGCTACTGGAAGGTAGTTGTGCTTTCTGGGTTCGAGTCCCACTGGTGGGTGTTGTCCAAAGATTGTTTATCTTCACTTGTGGTTTATGTAAGTATAGGCTTATAAGCTGGACACGAGTTCTCTCACATTGACAGTGGCTTGACGAAAATTGCAGATTGACCCCTCACTCATCTGGTGCCTTGTAAGGTCTGATGGCGTAGTGGGTTAAAGCATACTAGTTATGCCAGCTACTGGAAGGTAGTTGTGCTTTCTGGGTTCGAGTCCCACTGGTGGGTGTTGTCCAAACATTGTTTATCTTCACTTGTGGTTTATGCAAGTATAGGCTTATAAGCTGGACACGAGTTCTCTCACATTGACAGTGGCTTGACGAAAATTGCAGACTGACCCCTCACTCATCTGGTGCCTTGTAAGGTCTGATGGCGTAGTGGGTTAAAGCATACTAGTTATGCCAGCTACTGGAAGGTAGTTGTGCTTTCTGGGTTCGAGTCCCACTGGTGGGTGTTGTCCAAAGATTGTTTATCTTCACTTGTGGTTTATGCAAGTATAGGCTTATAAGCTGGACATGAGTTCTCTCACATTGACAGTGGCTTGACGAAAATTGCAGACTGACCCCTCACTCATCTGGTGCCTTGTAAGGTCTGATGGCGTAGTGGGTTAAAGCATACTAGTTATGCCAGCTACTGGAAGGTAGTTGTGCTTTCTGGGTTCGAGTCCCACTGGTGGGTGTTGTCTAAAGATTGTTTATCTTCACTTGTGGTTTATGCAAGTATAGGCTTATAAGCTGGACACGAGTTCTCTCACATTGACAGTGGCTTGACGAAAATTGCAGACTGACCCCTCACTCATCTGGTGCCTTGTAAGGTCTGATGGCGTAGTGGGTTAAAGCATACTAGTTATGCCAGCTACTGGAAGGTAGTTGTGCTTTCTGGGTTTGAGTCCCACTGGTGGGTGTTGTCCAAAGATTATATATATATATATATATATATATATATATATACCTACTTTCTGAGGTGTTCACCATCTTACAGTAGCCAAAAACTAAGTGAGTATGACCGGTTACTGAAATCAATGCTAGAAAAAGCCCTTAACCTCTCTCTCGATGACCTACAGTGGAAACAAGCCTCTCTTCCCGTAAGACTTGGGGGCCTCGGAGTTCGAACAGCAACGCAAATCGCTGTTCCAGCCTTCCTGTCCTCCTTATCAGCATCCGACGACCTTGTGAAGGAAATTCTACCTGCCCACTTACATCAGCTGGCAGGTGTACATGATCCCAATTTTACACGCTGTGCCACAGAGTGGGCCTCTCGTGCAGGCCAATCACCTCAACCACCATCCCCAAAATCCCACACGCAATCCAGCTGGGATGGTCCCATTGTAGACCAAGTTGCTGCAGAGTGCCTGGGTGCTGCAACAACACAACACGACATTGCTCGCCTCACAGCAGTAGCAGCACCACATGCAGGGGATTTCCTGTTATCAACCCCAATGTCGGCAACTGGCACGCGTCTCACACCACACACCCTCCGAATTGCTGTGGCCCTCCGCCTTGCTGCCCCAATCCACACCAGATATAGGTGTATTTGCGGCGAGGTGGTGGCTGACAGGTACGGTCACCATGGCCTACTCTGCCAAAGCACAGGGGGATGGCACTCGAGGCACAGTGAAGTTAACGACATCATCAAGAGGAGCCTCACTACAGCTGGATGCCCAGCTGAAAGAGAGCCCCGTTACCTAACGCCCCGTAACTCTGATGCTCTTATTGGTCGCCCGGATGGTATCACAGTGAACCCCTGGAAGAATGGCAAGCAGTTCGTATGGGACTACACGTGCGTATCAACCCTGGCTAACACCTACATTAACCTCAGTGTTGCACAACCAGGTGGCGCTGCCACCCACAGGGAAGCAGCCAAATCCCGTAAGTATAGAGAACTGGATCACCACTACAATTTTGTCCCCATTGCTTCTGAGACGCTCGGCGCCTGGGGTAAAAGTGCTACCAGTTTTTTGAAGGAACTGGGTTCTAGGCTCATTGAAACAACAAGGGACCCGAGAGCTGCAAGCTTTCTTTTCCAGCGCCTCAGTGTGGCGATACAGAGGGGAAATGCGCACTGCATCCAGGGTTCCTGCCCGCCATCTGAGGAGCTGGAGGAACTCGACAACCTATGACAACCATCTTTGTAACCCATATGTAACTCCTTTTTTGTAACAAAGTTCAAATAAAGTAAATATATATGTGTACATACAAAAGAATGGGGGTGGTAGGAGAAGATAATATTAGTGTTCAGTGAGAGACCACAAGGTCTCCTCTGAATACTTTTTATTTTCTTCTCCGAGGCTATGGGTCCCCACATTGGCACCAGAGGTGGTACCCTCACAAACTTTATATATATATATATATATATATATATATATATATATATATATATATATATATATATATATATATATATATATATATATATATATATATATATATATATATATATATATATATATATATGCGAACAAGCCTGAATGGTCCCCAGGACAATATGCAACTGAAAACTCACACCCCAGAAGTGACTCGAACCCATACTCCCAGAAGCAACGCAACTGGTATGTACAAGACGCCTTAATCCACTTGACCATCACGACCAGACACGTGTGCCCCAAAGAATGAGGTGATTTGGTAAAATGCTATGCCCAAGATTACTATCCGAGTGCCGGCGGTGGGGTGGTTCAAATAGCCTCGGCTATCACCTCATTTTGTCCGGTCGTGATGGTCAAGTGGATTAAGGCGTCTTGTACATACCAGTTGCGTTGCTTCTGGGAGTATGGGTTCGAGTCACTTCTGGGGTGTGAGTTTTCAGTTTATATATATATATATATATATATATATATATATATATATATATATATATATATATATATATATATATATATATATATGGCTGCAAAAATCACTGACCTAAAGAGAATGCTGGACAGGATTGACAAGATTGATGCCCATGATGCTCTCTTTCTCCTCACAAGATGCCTGTCTCTCCCTAAGTTGACCTACTTTTTGAGATGTTCTCCATCCTACAGCAGCCTAAGTTAAATGCGTATGACACCCTTCTGAGGTCCATGCTGGTGAAAGTCCTGAACCTGCCATTGGACGACTCTCAGTGGGAGCAAGCAACCCTTCCTTTAAGACTCGGCGGCCTTGGTGTCCGCACAGCCTCCCAAATTGCTCTACCAACCTTCCTTTCCTCCTCCCATGCATCGCACGACTTCGTCAGAGATATTTTACCTGCAACCCTGAGAGATTCAGCAGGAATACACGATCCTGCT
Organism: Procambarus clarkii; assembly: GCF_040958095.1. NCBI lineage: Eukaryota > Metazoa > Arthropoda > Malacostraca > Decapoda > Cambaridae > Procambarus > Procambarus clarkii. The sequence goes on from NC_091220.1 coordinate 2,887,992, forward strand.
TTCACTGAATGTTCAAATCAGTGGGATGTTCTTGCAGCCCCAAAAACCATTATAGAGCCAACAAAACAACACAAACAGTCCGGCTGGGACCACCCTCTAGTGGAAAAAGTAGCTGATGCCATGCTCAGCGTCGCAAAATCAGACAAGGAGAAAGCCCGCCTCAGAGCAGTGTGTGCCCCCAATGCAGGAGACTTCCTCCTGGCAGTACCCATGTCAGCAATGGGCACGTGCCTAGATCCAGAATCCCTTCGTGTAGCAGTGGCCCTCCGCCTTGGTGCCCCAATTCACACTGAATACAAGTGTATTTGCAACAGGGTGGAAGCAGACCAATATGGACTGCATGGGTTGCATTGCGGAAGCACAAAGGGCTGGCATGCAAGAAACAACGAGGTCAATGACATCATCAAGAGAAACCTCGTCTCAGCTAGGTGCCCAGCGGAGAGAGAACCTCGCATCCTAGGGGTCCAAAACCCGGATTTCCCCGCACTTCACCCTGATGGCATCACCATATACTCATGGAAGGAGGGTAGACAGTTGGTGTGGGACTACACATGTGTATCCACCCTGGCTGACACCTATGTACACTTCGGAGCTGATCAAGCAGGTGGGGCGGCCAACCACAGGGAAACAGCAAAATCACTCAAGTACAGGCGACTGGAAGGTCAATACCTCTTTGTTCCCATAGCGTCTGAGACGCATGGCCCCTGGGGCAAGAGTGCCTTGGGATTTCTCAAGGAATTGGGTTCCAAGCTCATTGACGTCATCAGAGACCCAAGGGCTTCCAGTTTTTTGTTTCAGCGTCTCAGTGTGGCGATCTAGAGGGGAAATGCTTGCTGCGTCCTCGGTTCCTGTCCAGAATCGGAGGAGCTTCAAGAGATCCATAACCTTTAGGCATTTGTCTTGTAACCTTTAAATACACAATAAAGAAAAAAAAAAAAAAAAGGGAAGGGGGGTGGCAGGAGACAAGCACACATAAATTGTATTGGAGGGGACCTACATTCCCTCCAATGCGTTATGTGTGGTTTCCTCCGAGGCTATGGGTCCCTCTTCTTCCAGCCAGAGGTGGTACTCCCTTCTATATTAAAAAAAAAAAAAAAAAAAATATATATATATATATATATATATATATATATATATATATATATATATATATATATATATATATATATATATATATATATATATATATATGTAATATATATTTATATATGTATATATATATATATATATATATATATATATATATATATATATATATATGTTATAAGAAGGTAAATTGGATAGGTTTACATAAAGTAAAAAAAAAAATGTTGACTGAAAATTTTTTATTTTTAAATATAAAGCATGAAAACATTATAATTCCATAGCATTCACTATTATTTTTAAATTTGTACATAAATCTTAAAAAAACTCTGTCTCAAGAATATATGTTTTCAGTTATCTGTAATGGCTTTAAGAACGTCAGAAATAAGTATTTTTGTCAATAGTTACATTATTACCTCTGTGACTCCATTTAAAAACGTCCACAAACGTTCTGTGTTTGCTGGGATGTACACGATAAGAATCCTTTCTTCATTATTTTAATGAAATATATAATGATTTACTAGGTTTAAATTAATAATATATAATGATTTAAATCTAGACAAACTTTTAAATACTTATTTCCTGCCTTTGTAACTAAAAGGAAAAGGAACTTTTGTAACTTACATAGGTTGTAACTGAAAGGAAACGATTTTAAAAGAAAATTTGTACGTGAAATAGGTTCTCCAAAAGTTGCGCATTGGTTCCTTAATACACTGAATTCGGAGAAGTGAGAAACGCATACCATAATGACACTGGGTGAGCCACAATAGCAATTAAATTGCAAGACAGAGAAAGATATTAGTATTATTCACCCTAAAACAGAAGAAGACAGACATTGGAGCTTAATTGACACTATGGAAGAGAGCTTTCCTTCCTTTCCTTTCAATTTAATAAGGATGAGACAAGAAATAGGATATCACACACAACAAAAGATTGAAATAGAGGTTGTGATGCGATTTTTGAGCAAGATTCTGTCCTCGGTGTTTTATCTGGTATTGCTTTCATTGATAACCTTATTAGGACAAGAAATAATAATAATGAAAGAGCTACTGATAATTACTCATATATTGGGGAGAGCCAGTGGATGCTTGTTGAGGAAATGGATGCAGTAGAAACGGTTAGGTCATATTGCAATGACAGACAAGTATTTCTCTTGTGCTGGCCTGAATTGAATAGAGGTAATAATGATCATAGTGAGGCCTTCTATGTTTTAAAAGAATTTACTGGCCAAAAACTAATCTATTTTGGAGAAGACAAGGGAGGATGCTCTGTGTGTGATGGCTTTGTTGACTTGTTAAATAAAGATTTTCATTGTGTGAAATCAAACACATGTCATAATATTCAGTCTTAAATAAATTCCAATATTTATTTCTACATGAGACTGTAGTAAGATTTAAACTCAATATAATTGTCTCTTGAATAACTGTATATGTTTAAATACTATGACTTATCACTCAGTATCAACGTTGCAAAATAAATTTGTTGCTTTCTGAATAACATTTCTTTAACCTTAATAGAATAAGCTGCTTAATACAGTGGGACAACAAACATGTATAAGTGATAGGTTAGGATAGGTAGGATAAGTTAGGTTAAGTAAGGCTGTTAACACGTTTTGTCTAATTAGCACCTTTATATTAATTTATTAGAAAGATTTTGTCAGGGAAATATTATGAAGTTAAGTTACAAAAAGTTGAAGTAGTTAATGCTTAAACAAGATACATTTAAAAGAAATGTCTTTGGTAAAAGCTTGTTCTTAACAATATATATGAAAGAGAAAACTACTACATAATGGAAGTTACATGAAACAGAAAAATTACAAATTTTGTGAAAAGTTGTACATGTTTAGTACGATATAATACTTAAAGTATTATAATGTAATATAATATAAAATATATACTTAATATATATACTGTATATATTTTATAATATAAAAATATATACTGTATAAAGTATATACTTAAAGTTGATTGTGTCTACATAATGACATGTCTTAGTAAGTTTAACACAAACTATAGTTTAAATGTTACAGGAACGATGCTCTTGACAATATATTTATTAAATGAAGAACAATGTTTATTACAGTGAGAGTTTTTTTAATGCACGAAGAAGTCCTAATTAGTACAACTTGATGAATACAGGTAACTTAGAAAGTATCCGTGATGCCTCAAAGAGTATCCTTTGTTACATGAAGATGACTTTGAGAAAATGCTTGATGTCTCTGAGAGTATCCTTGATGCCTCTGTGAGTATCCTTGATGTCTCTAAGAGTATTCTTAATGTCTCTGAGAGTATCCTTGATGTCACTGAGAGTATCCTTGATGTCTCTGAGAGTATCCTTGATGTCTCTGAGAGTATCCTTGATGTCTCTGAAGCGTATCCTTAATGTCTCTGAGAGGATCCTTAATGTCTCTGAGAGCATCCTTGATGTCTCTAAGAGTATCCTTTGTTGTGTAAAGAAGTTTCAAAGAGTATAATTGTTACGCAAAGATGCCTCAGAGAGTATGCTTCTTACGTAAAGACTGCATGGAGAGTGTTGGAGAATATCATTGATGGCACGTAGACTATCCCTTGATGCGTAAAGAGGTCTTAGAATCTTTCATTTGAAGTACGAAGAATAATTTTGTTAAGAAACTTAGTGACGACGTCACCAACAACAATTTTCTTACTTTATGAAAGTGTACAGTTAGCTGAGATGTGATATAAAGATGTTACTTTAAACTATTTTTTGAGTGCATTCTTAGTTAAGATATGACATGAAAATAAAGTTTTAGGAAATTTGATAATGCATTAAGAATAATACTAGTTAAGAAATGATGTGAAGACGTTACATTAAATTATTTTCAGTACCACGAACTGTAATGTTAGTTTAGGAAAAATTGTCTTAGTAAATTTGTTACTGCATAAAGTGTAGTTTTGTTTAAGAACGGTGATAGAAAGAAATATTAAGCTGGAAAGAAAAATGCATTGCATAGGTTTGTTACAGAAAAAAGTTATATTAAGAATGGTTTTACAGAATGACTGTTACCTTAAACAATGAAATGACTTAGCAAAGTCTATCTGTCTTAATTTGGCAACAAACATATTACAGAAAGAGAGAGAAAGCTTGGTAAAAGTTGCCTTAGTACACTTTTGTTCTAAAGAAAAAGGAAAGGGAGAGAGAGAGAGAGAGAGGTCATACACAGAACATACAGAGCAGATAAGGAGCAAGTAATGAATGTCAAGAATATAGAGAACATGTGTATCTTATTCTTGAGGTTCTTGAGATGTTTTCAGGGCTTAGTGTCCCCGCGGCCCTGTCCTCGACCAGGCCTCCTTTTTTCTTACACACCCCTCAGGAAGCAGCCCGTAGCAGCTGTCTAACTCCCAGGTACCTATTTACTGCTAGGTAACAGGCGCATCAGGGAGAAAGAAACTCTGTCCATTTGTTTCCGCCTCAACTGGGGATTGAACCCGGAACTTTAGGACTACGAATCCGAAGTGCTATCCACTCAGCTGTCAGAAACCCTGACAGGTAGGGTAAGTAAATAATATCAAACAATGTAAAACAAGTTGTGCAGACAACATGTGAGAACATCTAAGAACACTCCCAGATTATAGAGAAGTTAAGCATAAACACTTGAGTATTGACAAGGCACAGTAAGAAGATTCACAATCGTCTTGATAATGGTCCAGGACGGACCGAAACGTCGTCGTCTTTTTGTCTTCTAATGTGTGGTTTGGTCAGCAGTAAGAAGATTAATGGTAAATTGCGTGTTAATAGCTTTTTTTTACAAGAACATTACAGAGATAGATGTAGAATGAGGGAAATGAGAATAATACAGTAAAATGAGAGAGAGAGAGAAAAAAGAGAGAGATAACCTTACCTGGAGCGTATATTTACATGTGTACACTGTTACGATAATCTCCTTCAAGAGAGATTTGGCCTACTCTTTCCTATCATCATGTTACTTCAGTACATCTACAACATCTAGATACTACAATCAAGAGTAGTACATATTTAGTGGAATACCTTTCTACCAGGCGTATACGTACCCTACACTCGCTCTCCACCTCCCCCCCCCTCGCTTTCGCCACTCCACCTGCGTCGATCACCAAACCACCACTTGCAGCCAGTACGCGTCCCATTGGTGAATCGTCGTCTGCACTCGACTTCAGCACCATCTCCACAGCCGATGACTAAGCATGCACGAGCCATTGGATTTAGAATATTCTGTGCTCTCAAAGCTGATACACCTATCTAATATACGCTCTGTGTAATAGTGGATGTGTTCAGCCAGCCAATATTCTCAGGACCTTTTAATTAATTTTTTGTCTTGTTCATTGTAGAGTAACGTAACCACTGTTTTATTTTATATTATTTTTTGACTTTGTAATCTTGTTTATTTGCACTGTACATAGCCAAGGGATTATCTTTGTTCATATTTGTTTTCAAGTTAATTAAAGTTTCATTGTTTACGCGATTTGTTTTGTGTGTTTTTCCCTTACTTGACTGTGGTGTTATGTGTTGCTGAGAAAGTCTTGGTTGTAGGGTTGATATAAAGCCATTGCTTGGTTACTGACTTTAATACTTAAACTGATACATGACTAGCAGCTTCCAAGCTTGGCGGGCGTCCTGTATGCTCCCTTGTTTACCTCTCTGCTGGCGTCTGAGCCGCAGCACATACAAACGGATGGTACTGTTTTCTATGAACATGACATCCCTCCTTTTCTTTAAAAAGAATGAATACAGGATGTCTACCATGCTTGTAGCACAAAGCAAAGTTATTGACACAAAGTAAGTTATTAACATATCTAGAGATATTGCATACATTTAACATTAATTAAGCACGCAAAGAATTTAAACAACTTAATCTTTACCACACAGGATTTCAATGTTAAAAATACAAATGCAATGTTAAACAAAAATGAAAGAACCTGTAATACAAAGTTACAAAATATTGAATGAGAGATCTGCATTATTCAAACAATATTAAATTTAGTTTAGCATAACAAGTAAATACTTTGCATTACCTAGGAACACAATTAATCATAAAATCGTGTAGGGCGTTTAACATGACGCTTAGGACGAGAGTCCTTAAATACAATGATATCCCTTGATGTCAAGAGATCTTTGTCGGGTTATAACTCATTTTTTCTTTTTCCTTTGTACGACTTTGTACTTCATCATTTTCTACACTAGTTGGAATCACTTTGAAATAGGCCATATTACGTGTTATACTATGATCTCTATTACTCGCTGTTACCATAGTTCCTTTTACACTAATCACTTTATATGGTTTTGTATCATACGGCATATCTAGCTTTCCCTTATTTTTCTTTTTAACGAGAACAGTATCTCCAACCTTTATGAATTGTTCCTTTTACGTTGATCATGAACGATTTTCATTTTGCCCTTGGCTAGTGCATCCTTCTGAGCGAGACGTGTATCCGTTACCTCGGCTGGCATGACGGGTAGTGCGATCCTCATAGGACGTCCAAATAAGATTTCACCAGGCGACTTCCCAGTGTTCCATGCGGTGTTGCATGGTAGTTCCCGAGAAAAGCATACATAGCTTGTTTCCAGGATCGTTCTACGGCATGAGCACAGCGTACCGCTTTCATGAGAGGTTGCATGAATCTCTCAACTTCTCCATTTGCTTGAGGATGTAGTGGCATCACACGGCAGTGTTTGAATCCAATATGCTCAGCAAGGTTGATGAAGTCTTGTCCATTAAATGGCGGTCCATTGTCCGTCTTGACAACTTCAGGAATGCCAAAATTTGAAAAGATCTTGTCGAGCTTCGGGATGACAGCCTTTGCAGATGTGGAAGTGATGATTTCTCTACTGCTACCGCTGTCCCTCAAGACCCTCAGAATCTACCTCCAAATCTTACCAGTTTGGAGTTCCGTAAGTTACAGAGGGAAGATCAATCATTAACACCATTATTCTTCCAGGCTGAGACTCAACCTGACAGTATTCCTGGGTTCTTCCTAGAGAATGAGTTCCTCTACCGCAGATACAGACCCAGCAAGCTGAAGGAGTATGACGATTGGGCCAATGTCGAACTACTAGTGATTCCCACCAGCCTACGGCCCGATATTCTACACCTGGCCCACGGAGCTCTTTCTCACTATGGTTTCAACAAAACCTACCACGGAATCAGACGAGACTACTACTGGCCAGGTATGGTAAAAGACGTTAAAAAATACGTACAACAGTGTCATACATGTCAGATGGCAGGTAAACCTAACATCTCTATTCCTCAGGCTCCAATAAAACCCATCCAGGTGCCTGAGGAACCTTTCCATAGACTCGGCATAGACTGTGTTGGTCCTTTACCCCGGACCAGTTCTGGCAACGCCTATATATTAACTATCATGTGTCCTACCACCAGATTCCCCATAGCAGTTCCAGTAAAGAACATTACGGCTGCTACTGTGGTGAAACACCTATTGAAGATCTTCACCCAGTATGGATTTCCAAGAGAGGTTCAAAGCGACTGTGGCACCAACTTCACCAGTGATCTCTTCAAGAAGACACTGGAGGAGTTTAACATCACACAGGTACTGTCCAGCCCCTATCATCCTGCTTCACAGGGTTCTCTTGAACGTAGTCATCAGACTATTAAAGCACTCCTAAAGAAATTCTGCAATGACACCTTGAAGGACTGGGATAAACAACTTGATCTCATTATGTGCATTTTCAGAAGTTTCCCCATGAGTCTCTAGGAGTATCTCCTTATGAGATGCTCTACGGACGTAAGTGCCGTACCCCTCTCAAAGCTTTCAAAGACTCTCTACGTAATGCCACCTTCAGTGACCCTCAGAATGTGCCCCAGTTTCTTCAAAACTTAAAACACATTTTAGAGAGAGTACTTAAATTTGCCAATGACAATCTATTGAAAGGCCAGGAGAGGATGAAGATTCATTTTGACCAAAGCAGCAAATTAAGGAAATTTAAACTAGGAGACTTCGTGTTGGCATATTTTCCTATCCCAGGTTCTCTATTGCAAAACAAGTTTTCAGGACCCTACCGTATCTAGGAGTGCAGGAACAACCACAACTACGTTCTTGAGACTCCAGATAGGCGGCGGAAGACACAGTTGTGCCACGTCAACCTCCTGAAGCAGTATCAAGGTGTTCCCCCCACTGTGTTGGTATCGGTTTCCACGTTTAAAGGTTCATACCTCCACAGTGAAACCTTCCCTGCTTCTCCTGAAAGCACTAACACTGAGTCGGTGCTTTCCAACTCGGAAATCCTGGCTAATCTTCATAACTATTTTCAGGACAATAATAGTGCACCTCTCATCAGAATCTTCAAGGAAGACCAGAAGTTGTTCAACGATCATCCACAGGAGTGTAATGTGGTTCAGCACGACATCCAACTACTCCCCGACACACGGCCGATTCGCCAACCTTTCTACCGAATCAGCCCGAGTAAGAAGGAAGTCATGCGTGCTGAGGTACAGTACCTCCTGGACCATGGGCTGGCCACCCTTGTGAGTCCCCTTGGGCCTCACCCTGCATCTTGGTGCCAAAACCGCATGGTAGGGTGAGACTATGTACCGACTACCGTAAATTAAATCTTGTGACTGTCAAGGATGCGTACCCCTTACCCAGAATAGATGACATCCATGACGCCATTGGTCATGCGCGGTACCTATCGAAGCTGGACTTACTAAAAGGATATTACAAAGCATGTTTGACGGAGCGAGCTAAGGAAATATCTGCCTTTACCACTCCTTTTGGCCTTCACAGATACGAACGCCTTCCCTTTGGACTATGTAATGCCCCGGCCACCTTTCAGCGAGCTGTCAACCGCGTCATCCGGGGCTTAGATAACACTTACGCCTACTTGGATGATATCGTTGTGGCAACCAACACCTGGAGCGAACATCTGCTCCAGCTGCAACGATTGTTTGCCAAGCTCCTGACAGCCGGCCTCACCGTCAACCTGGGCAAGTCCACCTTTGCCAAAGGTAAAGTGCGTTATCTTGGTCATGAGATAGGGAGTGGCAGCATAGCTCCGTTAAACATACTTTCCCTAGCCATCCAGCATTACCCACAGCCTACCACCAGGAAGCCGCTCCTGCGCTTCCTTGGTCTTGCCTCCTACTACCGTAGGTTTGTGAGGAACTTTAGTACGGTAGCGACACCATTGATCACTTTAACCAGCCCCAAGTAACGGTATCAGTGGACCATTCAGCAAACCGTTGCTTCTGAACAACTTAAATTCCTGCTCTGTTCTAATCCTATTCTCGCCTCGCCAGATATCACGAAGCCTTTCATCCTCCATGTCGACGCCTATGGTACCAGCATCGGGGGTGTCCTGATGCAACAACGAGGCGAGGAGGTTCTGCCTGTTAGCTACTACAGCTACAAATTTAAACCACACCAAAGAAACTACAGCACGATCGAAAAGGAGCTGCTATCAATCGTCCTGAACTTGCAGCACTTTGAACCGTACCTGCAAGGTACTCGGTCTACCACCATCTACTCAGACCACAATCCCTTACGCTTCCTGCAGCAAGCGCAATTTGGCAACCAACGGCTTCTACGATGGTCTTTATATCTGCAGAATTTCAACCTGGAGATCTTCTACATCAAGGGTTCTGACAACATCATAGCCGACGCCCTCTCCAGAGTCTATGAGGTAGAGGCTGCTCCACCTACCACTCTACCTCCTGAAGATGGAACTTCACCCGGAACCGCAGGCTTCGGGAGAGAGTTGTAACGATAATCTCTTTTTAGAAAGATTGAGCCTGCTCTTCCCTACCTCAAGTTACGTCCAGTTAACAAGTATAAGATGCTACATTTAAGATACGTCCACCGGTAGCACAAAACGTTTTGACCTGGAGGCAAAACGTACCCAAGATCGCTCCTACTTCACACACTCTCCACGCCGGCTTGTCGTCAAGCAGCAAACTACCGATTCCCGCCTGCCAACTCCTGATTGGTGACTCGCCGACCGCGCACCTGCACACTGCACCTCCGCGCCCTCTACCTGAATCGACGTCGGAGCCCTGACCAGCTATCAACTTCAGAATATTCTTTGTGCTCTTAGAGTTGACATCTCTCTCTGGCATACTAAGCTCACTGGCTTGTATACAAAGGGAGGTTTCAGCCATAGCCGATATTCTCAGCACCATTTTATTATTTCACCATTATAATATTGTGTCTCACATTGTCTTTGCATTTATCTTTGTTATTTAATTGAACTTTTCATTCCCCGAGATTTGTCTTTATTTTCATTTATGTTTAAAGTAAATATATTATAGTTTCATTGTTCATACTTTGTGGTTTACGTGTTCCTCCCTCTAACTTACCACAGACAACAGGCAAGCAGTCTATCTTTTTTTTTGTAAGTGTGACCAGGCATTGACACCTGCCATTGGAGGACTGCCGAACATCAACGCTCCAACACTTTCCCGTCACAAATATATATATATATATATATATATATATATATATATATATATATATATATATATATATATATATATATATATATATATATATACTCATGAGAAACTCTCCAGACGCTTTAAAAGAGACCAAAGTCGTCTATGCCTTCAAATGCCCTCTTGGGGACTGTAAGCCTCAAAAAACTCAATATATAGGCAAGACAACAACAACTCTATCCAGGCGATTAACGATGCATAAGCAACAGGGCTGCATTAAGGAACATATAATCTCTTCCCACAACCAAACCATCACCAGAGAAATCTTAGCAAACAACACAGAAATCATCGATAGATACAGCGATAGTAGGCGGCTTGACATCTGCAAGGCACTACACATCAAGAAGTCAACACCAGCTTCAACAGCCAATTAATGCACAACTATATTGTACCCACTTCAAGACTCTGCTCCAATATAGAAGCATCAAGAAATATGGGCCAATAGGCCCTCTGCAATTACTTCCATTCTTACCTTCAATACCCATTGTTTCGTGTTCTATCCTGTGTTGAAAGTTTTGTTCACCTCATCCAAAACTGTTGTAACATACCACCTCACCCAAAATGCGGGTATAAAATGAAAAATGAAAGCTGTTTAAATTATAGCATAAGTAAGAACTCTGTTTAGTGTTTGCAGGTAATAGTTGTGTGTGTGTAAACCAAAAGTCTTTGAAAATGTAATAAGTTATTACGAAACGCGTTCAAGTGTTGCGTCAGACTAGAAATAAAAATGAATTTTGGAGAATTGATTTTTCAATTACCATCAACAGTGAAAAGAAACATAAGAAAGATCGAGAAAACTCGTGTTAGAATTATTAATCTTACTTTTTCGGTAATATTTAATAATATATATATATATATATATATATATATATATATATATATATATATATATATATATATATATATATATATATATATATATATATGTATATATATATATATATATATATATATATATATATATATATATATATATATATATATATATATATATATATATATATATATGTCGTACCTAGTAGCCAGAACTCACTTCTCAGCCTACTATGCAAGGCCTGATTTGCTTAATAAGCCAAAATTTCATGAATTAATTGTTTTTCGACTACCTAACCTACCTAACCTAACCTAACTTTTTCGGCTACCTAACCTAACCTAACCTATAAAGATAGGTTAGGTTAGGTTAGGTAGGGTTGGTTAGGTTCGGTCATATATCTATTTTAATTTTATCTCCAATGAAAAACAATTGACCTCATACATAATGAAATGGGTATCTTTATCATTTCATAAGAAAAAAAATAGAGAAAATATATTAATTCAGGAAAACTTGGCTTAATAGGCAAATCGGGCCTTGCATAGTAGGCTGAGAAGTGAGTTCTGGCTACTAGGTACGACATATATATATATATATATATATATATATATATATATATATATATATATATATATATATATATATATATATATATATATATATATATATATATATATATATATATATATATATATATATATATATATATATATGTGTGTGTGTATATAACGAAAATAAACACGTGATTAAGAATGTGACAATGTCAGACCACGGAGGAAAATGAAACAGGAATTTCCTTAAGTACTTTCGTATATTAAATACATCTTCAGAAGGAATGATTTTACAGATCGAGTGATGGGTATAAATAGGCAGGAGAGAGTGGTGAAGTAAGGTGAGGTACAATACTTGGACAACGCAGACGGCCCATTGGCCCATCAGATGCACCTAATTGGCCCATCTGATACCGCAGACATACAAGCACAATACATAGGTAATTATAACATAAAGAGGTAAATATATACAATGAATTAGTGAGACAAATGTTTTCCAATGATCCTACTTAAATCGCCCTTTAGCTGATCTATTAGAAATGGATCTAAGTTATATAGACCACTGCTAATATTCAAATTACTTTCTTTGGTGATCTGTATCAAAGCAGATTCAATTATGTTTCTGTTATAGGTGCTTTTACAATTTGTTATTGAAGAAGCACTCTCCCAATCAATTTGGTGAGCTTTTTCTGACAAATGAACAAACAAAGCAAGACATGTAAGACAAGTCCATGTTTCTCTGTAAGACATGGCCAATTGTCTAATGCTTTGTTTGTTCATTTGTCAGAAAAAGCTCACCAAATTGATTGGGAGAGTACTTCTTCAATAACAAATTGTAAAATATATATATATATATATATATATATATATATATATATATATATATATATATATATATATATATATATATATATATATATATATATATATATATATATATATATATATATACATATATATATATATATATATATATATATATATATATATATATATATATATATATATATATATATATATATATATATATATATATATATGAGAATGTTTCAGATTAGGTGAGATTAGGTTAAGATGTGAGAATGTTTCAGAATAGGCTCAAAGCTTTCAAAAAAGATTCAATTTGGTATTTGAATGGTTTAGGAAGGATTCATGTTAGGATTTTAAAGGCGTCACAACGTTTCAAATTAGTGTTAGATATGTAGGTTTTAGTTATAAGTTTTGGAAACCAATTTAATTCCACACAAAAAACCGTATCTAATGCGTGAAAACAAACGTTTCCACTACTTTCTAACACTTTAGAGGAACTTTGTGGAAACTTAAAATTGTTTGCTGGGTTACAACTGCAGTAGCACACATAAAACCATAGTTGTACACATACGACTGTAGTAGTACACTTACAACTGTAATAGTACACTTACAACCTCAGTACGGCACTTACAACTGTAATAGTACACATACAACTGCTGTAGTACACTTACAACTGCGGTAGTACACTTACAACTGCTTTAGTACACTTACAACTGAAGTAGTACATTTACAACTGCAGGAGTACACTTACAAATGCAGTAGTACACTTGCAACTGCAGTAGAACGCTTACATCTGTAGTAGTACACTTAACACTGAAGTAGCACACTTACAACTGCAGTAGTACATTTACAACTGTAGATGTACACTTACAATTGTAGTATTACACTTACAACTGTAGAAGTACACTTACAACTGTAGTAGTGCACATATAACTGCAGTAGTACACTTACAACTATAGCAGTACACTTACAACTGTAGAAGTACACTAACAAGTTCGGTAGTACACTTGCAACTGCAGTAGTACACTTACAACTGTAGTGGTACACTTACAACTATAGTAGTACACTTACAACTGTAGTGGTACACTTACAACTGTAGTAGTACACTTACAACTGCAATAGTACACTTACAACTGTAGTAGTACACTTACAACTGTAGTGGTACACTTACAACTGTAGTAGTACACTTACAACTGTAGTAGTACACTTACAACTGCAGTAGTACACTTACAACTGCAGTAGTACACTTACAACTGCAGTAGTTTACCTAAAACTGAGGTAATACACTTACAACTGTAGTAGCACACTTATAATTTTTGTTGTACACTTACAACCGTAGTTGTACACTTACAATTGCAATAATACACTTACAACTATAGAAGTACGTTTTTAACTGCGGTAGTACACTTATAACTGTAGTAGTATAATTACAACTGTAATATTACACTTACAACTGTAGTATTACACTTACAACTGCAGTAGTACACTTACAACCGTAGTTGTACACTTACAATTGCAATAATACACTTACAACTATAGAAGTACGTTTTTAACTGCGGTAGTACACTTATAACTGTAGTAGTATAATTACAACTGCAGTAGTACACTTACAACTGTAGTATTACACTTACAACTGCAGTAGTACACTTACAACTGCGGTAGTACACTTACAACTGTGGTAAAACACTTGCAACTGTAGTACACTTACAACTGTGGTAGTACACTTACAACTGCATTAGTACAATTTAAACTGCAGTAGTACACTTACAACTATAGTAGTACACTTACAACTGCAGTAGTACACTAACAACTGTGGTAGTTCACTTATAACTGCAGTAATACACTTAGAAATGTTGTAGCACAAATTCAACTGTAGTAGTACACTTACGAGTGTAGTAGTACACTTACAACTGCAGTAGTGCACTTACAATTGCAGTAGTACACTTGCAAATTCGGTAGTACACTTATAACTTCAGTAGTACACTTATAACTGCAGTTGTACACTATCAACTGTAGTACTACACTTACAACTGCAGTATTACACTTACAAATGCAGTATTACACTTACAACTGATTCAGTACATATAAAACTGACTCAATACACTTACAACTGTAGTAGTACACTTACAACTGCAGTAGTACACTTACAATAGACTCATTATACTTACAACTAACTCAGTACACTTACGACTGATTCAGTACACTTACAACTGACTCAGTACACCTACAACTGACTCAGTACACCTACAAATGACTCAGTATACTTACAACTGACTCAATACATGTTACGGACCCGAGCCCAACGTCCGAGCACGGAGCAGTGACGACCACGCCATCTGTGGGTCAGCTCCCGAAACCCCCTCCAAATGGACAACGACACCTGATGAGGACGAGGTGTACTGGCCACAAGGGCTAGTTTCCAGTCCTGATTAGCTCATAACACAGCCGCTGCTGACCTCTGGTGAGGTGGAGCTTAGACAGCAACGCCATCTACGGAGTGGATACGTTGGGCGTTTGTGTCTAAGCCTGTAAGTAAGGTGTCCTAGTGTGTTCCTGTTACTGATGACGTGTCTGATTACAGAGTCGACCTGGGACTGCTGTAATGGAAGTTGGATCAGTCTACCCAAGGCAGTCGTCTCGTCTCCAAGTGTTTGCTGCAGCAGCTGTGAGTCGCCCCCCGGATGAACACTGTGGTGTTAGCCTGCCTGTGAAGTGGCAGTTGAGGGATTGTCATACCCGGGACTGACTGGTGGAAACGCTTAACCACTGGGGTGTTGTGGCAAGGAGAGTGGTCTGTGGGATCACACGAGGCTCCTGACTAGGGTTTGCTACCTTAGTATCGATCGTGGAGTGGCCTAACTAGCGTTGCTGTTTGGAACCTGCCAGCTGCACGCTGGTCTTGTGGTTGAAGGCCTCCACGACGGTGCCCCCAGTGGAACTGTGACTTGGCTGGCCTGTGGCCAGGGTAGACTCAAGATTCTCGAAGGATTCGTCGTAAGGCCACGCGAGGATCAAGAGTTTAGCACCGTTGAGCACCGTGAACGTTCAGAGTCTTCAGAAGAAGACTACGTTGTGCATTCTAGCGTTTATACCCCCCTTCCCCCCGTGTAATCTTTATATTATTTATGGTGATGGTGTTAATTATATTATTACGTTTTTGACTTTATTTCCCTTCCCCTTTTATTTTTCTTGCGTTACGGATCACATCCCTTGAAAGCCACTACTAGCTTGGGGCCAGATACCCTACCTCTAACAACATCAGAGTAAGAACCCGGTTGCGACCCGAGAGGGCCGTAACAATACACTTACAACTGACTAAGTACACTTTCAACTGACAGTTCACTTGCAACCGAATGAGTACACTTGCAACTGTAATAGTACACTCACAACTGCAGTTGTACACTTACAACAGACTCAGTACACTTACAACTGATTCAGGACACTTACAACTGACTCAGTGTATTTAGAACTGACTCAGTACAATTACAACTGACTCAGTACACTTACAAATGATGAAGTACACTTACAACTGACACACTACACTTACAACTGACTCAATACACTTACAACTGACTCAATCAACTTACAACTGACTCAGTACACTTACAATTGACTCAATAAACCCAAATATGAGTCAGTACATTTTAAACTGGCTCAATATTTTTTAGATATATGTTGTGATGTGAAAGAGCATCGCAGCTATATTGTGCAGGCGTAATGTGGCTCTCAATAACAAAAAATAAGTTCAAGTGTGGCTCTGGCCCCTTGCAGTGTGCTCGTTGCAGGAAGAAACAAAAACACCAGATGAACAATAAATAAAATTTACTATTATAGTAATAAGCAAAATAATATCTGAGTTCACTTGGGTAATATATAATATCAAACTGAAAACAGAATGTGCAATGAATAAACTTAATATAATGCCACCACAACATCCGGCACACGACTTTAGCCCGTGGGCAGACGGCGAGTGCTGGATGCAGTGATGATGACCCAGTGCACAGAGAGAGAGAGAGACTGGCTTCCATGGGTTGCTGTTGTTAAAGATTCGCTACCTGGAACAAAGTTCCAAGTAGCACGGGCTATGGTGAGCCCGTAGTTCCATGGGTGCTGGGGGTTGTATTTATACGTCTTCTGGTGATGATGTTATGTCTTGTGTCAACGTGAGCAGTAACAAGCGGCTGGTGTTAACTACTAAATAATGGTTTAACAACAAGACATACTTAATATTTTGGGGCAGCTTGTCGAGGTGAGATTCCATCTTCCAGATAGGTTAAAACATGATTAACGTTTAACGCATTGTTTCAGCGGTGTTTTTCCCTATAGTTGTTTGGTAAAGCATAGATCCCTGGTGTGGTAAGGGTGTACATTTTTGAAGGTATATCTTTATATGTGTGTAATGTTGACCACATTCCTGCCTGTTTGTATGAATTTATATTTTACCCTCGTCTGTGAGTTTGTGTTGGGTTGATTATAAGCACGAGTGAATGAGAGGCCCGACTCACCTGGAGAGTTAGGAGTCCAACAGCGACCACAAGAGAGGCGATAACAGCAGCCCACACCAGGGGCTGCAGGGGCCGGTACACGTTCCTCCACGTCGCCAGGGGCTGAGGCCTCAACAGAAAAGCTCTCCAGATATGCACTGAATATTGCTCAGATGCTGCAAAGTCTCTGATACGATCATCCACCAATGCAAAACAATTCACAGTGAAATTCTTTTCCTTTCTATAAATCATTCCCAAAATTCCAACCCAGGTTCCGTTTTCCATTCTGCCCCACTTGTGGTCAGGCGCACTCTCCGTCATAGTGTAGGTGAAGTTGAGTGTTGCTGAGAGCGCAGCCAACATCCTTATTGCTGACCCTGATATGGCGTTATCAGACTTCCTCTGATATAAGAAAGGTTCGTCGTCCATGGAGGTGGCCAACTGAAACCTGTGCCCTTCAAATGCAGGAAAGCGGTCAGGAAACAAGATTTCTCTCCGAGTAAAAAACTGGGGATTCCACTTACCGAGGAATTTCACACTGCTTGATGAGAAAGGCAAGACAGTAAACACCCCCATTGCATTAGGCCTTCCATTTCCCTCACTCGGGATCTCGCCAATAAGAGCCAGACTTCTGACGCTGCTGAAAACCTCCTCACTAAGGACATCGAGACTGGAGCTGGGTGCCAGACTGAAGAGTAAGAGGTCCAGGGGCTTCCAGTCTAGCCACAGCGGCTGAAGGAATTGTGTTGGGTCAGCGATGAAGAGGACGAGATGGAGCACGGAGATGCCCTGAGAGAGCGCCACAACCTGCTGGTCTGGCCTCCACCTCTCATTCACACCAAGATTTATAGTCGTGTAAAACGTCTTCTGCATCGCCTCTAGAGCAATTACCGTTTGCTGGGTTTGGCCTGGAACAGAAGGATCCAGGTACAGTATCACAGTCGAGCCTCGGAACAAGTCTAAGGCCTCCGACAGCACCACCAGCTTCCTGGAGTTGATGTATGGTCGTTTGGGAACCAATGACCAACCATCATCAGCCAAAAATACCAAGAGTCCAAAGAGTAAGATGCATTGTCGGTCCATAATTAGTATCCGGAGGGATGAATCTCCTGGCTCCTTGCTTGATGGTAGCTCTAGTAAGTTCACAAGGGACGCGACCACTCGCTATATTCTGTATCCCCTTCACACCCTTGCAGGTCCCCTCACACCTCTCGGGTACCCTCAAACCTCGCAGGTCCCCTCTCACCTCTCAGTAACCCTCACACCTCCTTGTCATGCCACACCTCGTTCACAGTGACGTGTCCGTGTTCGTAAATCAATGAAAACTAGGCGTTGTCTTGCCAACAGGCGAGCAACACCTCATTGATTCCATTCTGTCACGAACAGCTGAAAATTGAATTAAACATTACAGCATTTTTCATAACTTGGTACTGCTTAAAGCTAAAATAGAGATATTTATTAACAATATATATGGAAATACAACAAACCAACAACAAAATTGAAGCTATTCAACTAATATCTGAAGCATAAATGTCAAGTTTTATTCTTTTTTCTTTTAATAATAACATTACATATATTTACTACCTTTTAAATTATCACATACGCTGCAAGTCAACTCACATAGTTAAAACAGAAAAGGGGACCAAGTCATACATCTCCAGAGCATAAAAACATAATAGAAAAGAAACGGTGGAAGGTTTCTTGGCCCACACGGAAACTCTTCCATAAACTCAACCAAACAAACTGATGGAAATGTGTAACGCACACTGGAAACACTCCAGTGATCTTACGCCTGTCATCTCACGTGTGACGCAGTGTGAACAGAGTGGTCTCTTGGTCGTAGATTCATTGTAACAATAATGCATCGTCATGACCTCGCTACAATCCCCTGTATACCTAATACTTAGGCATACCTGCTGAGTGAGCAAGTGTAAGGATTTAGAAAAGATACTAGTCCGGAAGATATTCAGCATGATATCCCCTCAGAGAGGGGGAAATGGTAGACAAAAGAAAAACATGAACCATCTTCTTGAGGTTATCTTGAGATGATTTCGGGGCTTTAGTGTCCCCGCGGCCCGGTCCTCGACCAGGCCTCCACCCCCAGGAAGCAGCCCGTGACAGCTGACTAACACCCAGGTACCTATTTTACTGCTAGGTAACAGGGGCATAGGGTGAAACAAACTCTGCCCATTGTTTCTCGCCGGCGCCCGGGATCGAACCCGGGACCACAGGATCACAAGTCCAGTGTGCTGTCCGCTCGGCCGACCGGCTCCCTTATACCATAACAAAGGATAGCAAACTAACCCTCAAGAAGACATTGCTTAAGATGTCGAACCTCTTCCACGTTTTGAAGGAAGTTAATTTGTACTAGGACGCACAACGAAACAAAGGAACATCACAATAAACCAGGTATGAGAAAAAATCAGTTATAAGTATAGACAGGTGTATTGTGAACAGAACTTTCTCTTTCAAGGATGGAAGAAATAGATTTGGGTATGTTTCTAGGAGCAATTGTGGATAGAAAGAAATTGTTTCTGGGGCAATAGAATTAAGTCCATTGTCTTCCTCTCAGATGGAAATAATATTTGCCGAGACAGTAGTGAGTCTGTGTACTCGTGGCATGGGTATAAAATGGCCATAGAAGATGCATAACTCACCAAGGGGTATAACATAGGCTGTAAAGACAGTAATATTCAATCTCACTCTGGTACGGAAAAAAGTTAAATTTATTAATAAGGAAATACAGAAGGAAAATGGAAATAAGAGTTGAGAGAATTAAAAGTTTTTTTGAAAACATATACAAGGTGTAAAGGAACTAACATAAGAGCACATTAAAGTGTACTACAGAAGCAGTAGGAGAATTATGAACAAAATACATTCCATAAGGACACTTTATAAAACTAATACATATTTTTACTTAACAGAAACATTGATAAATACAGAAAACATGGAACTTTTTTCTGAATATAAAAATGTATATAACTTTCTTGGCTCTAATAGATAGGTTAGACGAGGAAGGAAAAATAACAATAAATATCCAAGCAAATTTAATCTGTCGTCTTAGAGAGAGAATTAGATCCACACATAGAAACTGTTCGATATAATTCAATTAAAATTATAACATAATAAAAAGAGTTATATATTTTGGTGCATAACATAGACTAATTGGAAGAAAAAAATATGCAATTAAAGACAACAAAGTATAACAATGTATAATAGAAAACTTAAATTTTGGTATAATTATTGGATCAATTAAATGGGCTGTGAATAGTGAAACTATTTAGTTTTTAAATAGTGGACGACAGCTTTCTTAAACAACATATTAGGGAGCCAACACACAAAAGTAATACTTTAGACGGTTATCAAATAGGAAAACACAAATAAATAACATTTAAATATAGAGTGAGCAAGAGACCTGTGATAACAAGAAAATCAGATTTAGTATAGCATGGACACGGAACACAAGAGAAAACTGTTAGGTGTTAGATTTGCACAAATTTACTGTACGTGGAGGATTACTAATGTGGTGACGATTTATAAAAAAGGGAGATAGGTTAAACTATCGTCCAATAAGCCAAATTGTTTATTGTAGGAAAATTGCTTGAATCAATAATCACAAACGTCAATATTTTACATCGTGAAAAACAGAGATTTACGAAGAGTTCACTAAAGGGATCGTGTTTAATGACACTGAAGGGTCATCTAATCCTGTTAATGGCAGGGCAGGTGCAGCATACACGGTAATCAAGGATAATACTTTCCAAGGCAGAAATGAAGAAAAAGCGCGTATTGAAAACCATGGCTCTTCAACGCAAGCAGAGCTAACTGCCATTATATGGCATTAAGGTTTCTTGAACGGAACACTAATGGTGCAGTGATTTGCACTGATTCCAAAGCAGCACTGCAAAGCCTTAGTAAAATTCGGGCTGAAAATCTTGCAATGGTCGCTGAAATTAAGAGAGCTGTGAGAGTACTTACCAATCAGGGAAGAGTCGTAAAGTTTCTGTGGATCCCCTCCCATGTTGGAATATGTGGGAATGAACGAGCAGATGTGCTGGCTGCTGAAGGAGACCATACTGAATTCTTCATACCCAAGACTCTACTACAAATTAGAGGTATTATCAGGCAACATCACCGTACTAGGTGATGTTGAGAATCATCGACTTGAGAATGGTCCAGGACGGACCGAAACGTCGTCGTCCCTTCAACTTCTAGTGTGTGGTCTGGTCAACATACTTCAGCCACGTTATTGTGACTCATCGCCTGCATACCGTACAAGGTAACTGAGGAAAGGAGGATAGAAGCACAAACCAGTGAATCTGTACGATGGTACAACATTGTTGCAGCTGGCAATCCCAATCATTATGGACGAATAGGAGGAGGACGCGGGAGAGAATCAGTAATAGCGAGAATCCGTCTTGGATACAAATATCCATGGAGATACGGAATGGAAACGACTGTTGATTAGCAAAGTTGCAGAATTTGTGATGAGAGTGATGGACACCGCCTTGACCACTATCTACGTGAATGTGAACACCTGAGAGGCATTAGAAATAGGAGTATAATAATGAACCCCACATTGTTTGAGTTAGGAAAACACTATTTGTCAAATATTGATACTGTTCTTAAAAGATTTCCCCATTTTGCACCCGCAAGATAACGTAAGCTTTTAAGGGTTGACAGATGTTAATCTTCTTGTTTGAGGAGCGGTTCACTTGAGACAGTTACGCAAGTCCCAGCTGTGTCTGGGTACAAGTGACACGATGAACAACCCAGCGGGTTTTCTTCCTTTTGGGGAGTGTTGTACATGCTGCTATGGCGGTGTGTCCACTCACAAGATGAGTGGCGCTGCTCAATAAAATCGCCTTTCGGGCCAAATTAAATTAAATTAACATATATTTACACCTCTAGGAAACCTTGACTCATTTATAAAACCTCTTCAAAGTCTGTATAACTACTCTACCCTATCTTGCATCCCTGCAAAAGTACTAAGGAAGGCTTATCTGACTGTACGGCCGGAGAAAACCCCTCAAATGGAAGGATCGGTCGGCAGGGATACAGCTCCCCCTCCAGTCAAGATGGCGTCCACGTCTCTTGCATCATCGCCCCTTAATACTTTATGCTTTACATTTGCAATCAAACCCTTTATTGCCTTTATTTACCATATTCCACATGCATGCTTTTAGATCGAGTCAATTTTTCCCTAATATAGTTAGGCTATTCCAGTTCACATTATTCCTGACAAGCTCCAGCTGAGAAGGTACTACTTTGCTTGGCGGAGTATTACTGGTAACTGATCAGTAATACAATAACAATACAATACAATAGTAATACAATCAGTAATACTACTCCCTGAAATCAGCTTAGATATTTTCCTATAAAAAATTCTCCACTGTGTTCACCAACATTTTATACTTTAAATTAACCTCCACAGGAGGTAAGGTTCGTAACAGTGCACTCAAACAAAATGATAAACTATGTGATATTTACTAACATAAGCTACATGATCACATATACAAGTAATAATGATACAGGAATGGATGTAAAGAGTAAATAATCTGGAGATCGTTGGCAACTTTTCTCTCACAACCTCTGGCAACTTCGTCAGCTGGGCAGATTTAAAACGGGGTCTCGCACCCTCTCACATAAAAGGCACTACGGGCTCACTATAGCCCTTGCTACTTGGAACTTTGTTCCAGGTAGCGAATCTTAAACAACAACAACAACAGCAACCCTCTCACAGACGGGAGACATCTCCCGTCATGCAGGGTGCAGTCGCACCTCCACAGATCTCCAGTATCAGGTCTTGATACTGGTAATGGCTCGAAAGGGCCACCACTTATGGGCTATTCATGCCCGTGCCACCTTTTGGGTGGCTTAATCTTCATCAATCAATCCTCTCACAACGGGCTCACCATAGCCCATGCTACTTGGAACTTTGAGTTCCGAGTAGCTGAATCTATAACAAACAACCCTCTCACACAGACACATTTAGCACCGCTCCTGTGCCAGGTAAGTCCACTACGGGCTCACCATAGCCCGTGCTACTTGTCCTGCTCCTGTGACAGGTAAGATACGGGCTCACCATAGCCCGTGCTACTTGTCCTGCTCCTGTGACAGGTAAGATACGGGCTCACCATAGCCCGTGCTACTTGTCCTGCTCATGTGACAGGTAAGATACAGGGCTCACCATAGCCCGTGCTACTTGGAACTTGTTTGAGTAGTTTAATCTATAACAACCCTCTCACATAGGGGGGGGCACTTCGTCCACCTCGGCTACCTCCTCTCCAACTGCCTCAACGTCCACACATACTATCCTATTCAACAATCCTGGACGCAATCTGCCTTAGAGCCTATCCTAATGCTAATGTATCAATGTTATACTGAAACATACATACATACATAAATATCGTGGCCTATCTAGCTGACTCAACAAGGGGTAATGGGAGGGAAAAATTAATCTATCTTCAACATTCCTGGCTCACGACACCTGTCCCTCGATGGTGTGAGGCTTCCACGGTTCCTTAGTTGGTCCTTGATGATCCAGTGCCGTGCTGCAAGTCCTCAGGTGTCGTGAAGCCGCTGCGTCATCGCCGAACCACTCCCAGAATTTCAGATATGCCAATCCTGGTCCACCCAGTGGGCACTGAGCTAATCAATGTATACACACACTTGTTCCTTCCACAAGGCGTTGCTCCTTGTCCTAAGATCGGTGTCGTTCCTCCAAAGCTCTCAGTGGGTGTGATCCGGTCACAGCAAACCTGCCCACCACACCCTCCAGACCCTCCTGCATCAGGCGGCGCCCTTAAGTGTCGTCGCCGAACAATTCCTCAGGTTTTGGCACTTCTCTGCCCAATAAACTTGGTTTCTTCTTGCTTTCCAGAAGCAAAGAGTCTCCAGTAACAATGGTGAGCTGCGATGGCTAGCTATAATCCACTGAGAGAGCCTCCCAGAGCCTCCAATCCTTGAGAGCTGATCGAGGGACGTCCTCTCGCCTCCACAGTTAGATCAACTCTGACGCCATCTCCGCTGGCGCCGCCAGGGGCACTAGATGACGTCACAGTGGGCTCTGATTAGTCGCCCCCAGCACGTGACGTAAGCAATCCAATCCGCAGCCGGCTGGCGTCGTCCACAAATTGGCGGATTTGCAGGTAGGAGGCTCCATTTTGTTTGTATCAAGAGTGTTACTTTCCCCTTTACCTACCAACTTATAAATGCAAATTTCTCCCTTATCAGGCGGCCGATCTGGTGGCCACATATACCAACAAACTCCCTGCACCTCTGAGAATCAGCAGGGTAAGCTGATATGACTCTTAATGCTGGATCTTGGGAGAAATTGGCGGGGGCTCTGTAACAATATATATATATATATATATATATATATATTTATATATATATATATATATATATATATATATATATATATATATATATATATATATATATATATACATATATATATATATATATACATATATATATATATATATATATATATACATATATATATATATATATATATATATATATATATATATATATATATATATATATATATATATATATTAGTATATTTTGGTAGCAGTCTTTCCTGTAGACACATAATATTAAATATGACCGAAAAAGTAAGATTAATAATTCTAACACGAATTTTCTCAATATTTTGTATGTTTCTTTTCACTGTCGATGGTAATTGAAAAATCAATTCTCCGAAATTCATTTGTATTTCTAGTCTGACGCGACACTTGAACGCGTTTTGTAATAACTTATTACATTTTCAAAGACTTTAGTTTACACACACACAGCTATAACCTGCAAACACTAAACAGAGTTTAAACAACTTTCATTTTATACCTGCATTTGGGTGAGGTGATATGTTGCAACAGTTTTGGATGAGGTGAAAACAAACTTTCAACACTAGACAGAACATGAAACAATGGGTGTTCTGTTTGTGGATTTATTAAAGGGAAGAATGGAAGTAACTGCAATGGGCCTATTGGCCCATATTTCTTGATGCTTCTATATTGGTGCAGAGTCTTGAAGTGGGTAGAATATAGTTGTGCATTAATTGGCTGTTGATTGCTGGTGTTGACTTCTTAATGTGTAGTTCCTCGCAGATATCAAGCCGCCTGCTATTGCTGTATCTATCGATGATTTCCGTGTTTTTTGCTAAGACTTCTCTGGAGATGGTCTGGTTGTGGGAAGATATTATTTGTTCCTTAATGGAGCCCTGTTGCTTATGCATCGTTAATCGCCTGGAAAGAGATGTTGTTGTCTTGCCTATTGTTGGGGTTTCACACTCTACTCTCGGGTAAGCAACAGATACGTTCAATGTCACTCACCGTAGCCCTGCGGGTCTTCACTCTAATCCTCTCGGCGCCACTGTACGCCAGGAGAGTATCCCAGTCAATCCCAACCGGCCTCTGATTGAGAAGGAGTGGGAACACAACTCGTTCGCTTAACTGTTATGTGCCCGCCCCAACAATAGGGCTCTACTATTAACCACAAGGTCGCCAACTGGTGTTTTCGGTGTCCAGTAACACGTCAGTGGACTGGTTGAATTGTGGTATCCTTGGCAAGGTCACACTCAATAGATCAGGATATCAGGCAGGTACTTACTTTTATCACTCTTTGCTTTCAAGTATCATATAGCCACAAGATAAATGGAGGGGATGATATAAACACAAATGTATTTTGTATTTTACTTAAAACTCATTCAAAGATGTCACAAGGTCATCGATAAATAATCAGCTGATCAGGCGGGAGTCGTTCGTTCCCACGTATATTATACACTCACTACGGTGGCAACACTCCCCCTCTCGTCAATGTCACAATCAGCTGGGCGCCCTCCTCCACGCGAAAGTTTATTGCTTGTTTCCCTGGCGTCACGCGCGCTGTTTCTTTAAGTTCTAAAAGATCACTAGAAGTTCGCACACTCGATATTTGCAACAATAGCACGTATTACTTCGCTACACTGTTCTCGGGCTCAAACAATCGTTTCTATAATAAATGCGACAATAGTTCACTGTCATAGTATTACACACTGCCCTTCGTTCAATGATATCTTATGAAGTATTTAACACTGGAATTTTCAGTACTTCCTTTCGTGGGCGATAACACAATAAATCACTGCACTCACAAATGATTATTCAATGCACGAACATAGACATATATAATGTAGATAAATCAGACATCAATAAATGGTGATAAAATAGTTACTGGGCACATAGCCTAACTTCCAAATACTGGCATAATATTATATATAATTTCTCACTATATGTTCACATTAAAGTCTCATGAAAGACATTCTCAACACAGTAAATTCATCACTTATTCCGGGTGCCTGTACGCACCAATAATAATATATATAAGTATCGTGAGTACTCTTGATAGTACTATTTTGCACACTGGTGCCTTACTGTGACATCGGTGAGCCTTGCTCACGACATACAAAATCCTCAGGCTAAATAATATAGCTGAATAATATAGCTGACTAAAGGGGAATTGGGAGGGAAACTAGAACCACCTACTTCCACCTATCCTCCGATGAGAGTTGAGTTGTAGCTCCTGGTCCTGGCTCCTGCCTCGTGTCGGGAACGCCCCCACACACACGTTGTCGTGTCCTCCAGGAACCCACTCGCTGTCCCACCGTTAGCGCGTCGTCTCCGTGCCTTCTTCCCAGCAGGTCCGTGCTCCTCCTCGACTTCTTGTAGGGTTGGAGTCGGTCTCCCGGCCGTCGACTCCTCCCAGCTACGGCTGCCCGCCTACTTCTCGGCTGCAGTCGTCTGGATTCCCAAATAGTCCTCTTCTTCCTCTGCTACCCAGTGGCTCTGTTCAGCCACTACGCCGTCACGAATGGGTGAACTGCCTCAGACGTCGCCTATGTCACTGCACAGACTTCACTTCTTCTTGCACAGTATCTGTCCTGGAGCACTTGTTGCTCAATAACCGTCGATTCCCTCTCTGGTTCAACACATGAACTAAGGAAGACCTCACAGAGTACTGGCAGACTTCAGGTGACGCGTAAAATCCACGGGAGCGAGAAACAACTGTCAAACTGACAGGACCAATCTTCGCACGTCCAACCTCCTTGACTTGTCGTGTCTGACTGATGACGCCAACGCGGCGCGCTGCCCAGACCCCCTTTCCTTCGTGACGTCACATTCGCCACGGGAGGTTTTCATTGGCTCCCTGTGCCACATTGCTGTCGGTGACCAATCCGGTGTCACTGACGTCACACAGTTTTGGCGGGGAAATGGGAGAGCCAGCGCCATCTTGGCTTCCTAAAGGGCCTAAACCACAGGCCAAAATATTATTGTTTCACAAATTTCTCGGCACTCCGAGAACACTCCACTCTCCCACATATATCAAATTGATGCCTGCGACGTAGAGAACGCTTGGGTAAAGTGGACATGACTCTTACTGCAGGCGTGGGAGAAATATAAGGGGGGGGAACACCGTCACACTATATACTGAGTTCTTTGAGGCTTACAGTCCCCAAGTGGTCATTTGAAGGCATAGACGACATTGGTCTCTTTTAAAGGGTTCTGCTTTGTGTCTGGAGAGTTTCTCATGAGTAGGTTGGCCGTTTTCTTGGTTTTATAGTAAATCGTCAGTTTTATCTTCTGATTTTTGTCTGTAGGGATAACGTTTCTATTAACAATATCTTTCAGGACCCTTTCCTACGTTTTATGAGCTGTGGAAAAGAAGTTCCTGTAATATTGTCAAATAGGGGGTACAGGTGTTGTGTTAGTTGTCTCTTCAGAGGTTGCATGGCGGTTCACCTTCCTTCTTATGATGTCTTCAACGAAACCATTGGAGAAGCCGTTGTTGACTAGGACCTGCCTTACCCTACAGAGTTATTTGTCGACTTGCTTCCATCTTGAGCTGTGGCTGAGAGCACGTTCGACATAAGCGTTAACAACACTCCTCTTGTACCTGTCTGGGCAGTCACTGTTGGCATTCAGGCACATTCCTATGTTTGTTTCCTTAGTGTAGACTGCAGTGTGGAAAACTCCGCTCCTTTCCTGTTACATCTAGAAAGGGCAGCTTCCAATCCTTCTCCATCTCGTAAGTGAAACGCAACACAGAATTCTGCTGAAATGCCTCCTTCAGCTCCTGCAGATTATATGGAGGACCTATGGCAATTCCACGACCAAGAGATGGCTTCCTGAACCTTGCAGGAATTAACCTCACTGAGGACCAAGTCACTCTCCTAAATCTGGGCATAAACTGTCATGTTATGTACAGACCGAGTGAGATGGCCCGGAAAGTAGAGTTGGAAATTCTGTTGGACGACATATTCGACCTCGAGACACAAAAGAAGGTCACTACCAAAGATACCTTACAAGCAGAACTTATTGCAGAAGGAGGAAAGAATCGAGGCAATTACAGAAGCACCATACTGTCCCCCGAGCTTAAAGCGGCAGCTAAAAGCCTTCCTGAGAACAAGGAGATAGTTGTCAGGAGAGGTGACAAGTCGCCAATATATGTCATTCTTAAAAAAGACGAATATCTGGCGAAAATGAACATCATACTCTCTGACCAAACTAAGTTCCAAAGGGTAACGAAGGACACTACAGCCGAATTAAAAGCAAAGGTCAACAAACTGATCGAAACTGTGAACGTCAAGAAATCCGGACTCCACCTGCCAAAGATCATTGGGGAATATAAACCTGGATATGCGTATGGAAATGTCAAGACACACAAGCCTGGAAACCCACTTCGGCCAATCATTAGCCAGATACCCACACCCACGTACAGACTGGCGAAGCGACTCAACGGCCTGCTGACTCCTTATGTTCCTTGCGCCTTCAGCCTGAAGTCTCCAAAGGAATTTGTTGACTTACTGCGGGGCACACGGGCCAGAGGGATTAGAGCCTCGTTGGACGTAGAATCGCTGTTTACCAACGTACCTGTGGACGAGACAATCGGAATGATAGCCGACAGAGTGTATCGTGATCCAGCCTGTACTCCTCTTGACATACCAGAAAATATTCTGAGGAAACTACTCCAAGCTTGTACTAAAGAGGCACCCTTCTTAAGCCCGGATGGGCACATGTATAAGCAAGTAGATGGGGTCGCCATGGGTTCTCCCCTAGGTGTCCTGTTTGCAAACTTCTACATGGGTACCATCGAGCAAAAAGTCTTAGTCGACATGAACTTGAAACCGGCCATATAATGCAGGTATGTTGACGACATTTTTACACAGGTACCTTATGTCAGACATCTGCAGGAGCTGAAGGAGGCATTTGAGCAGAGTTCCGTGCTGCGTTTCACTTACGAGATGGAATAGGATGGGAAGCTGCCCTTTCTAGATGTAACAGTCATGGAAAAGGGCGGAGGTTTCCACACTGCAGTCTACACTAAGGAAACAAACATAGGAATGTGCCTAAATGCCAACAGCGACTGCCCCGACAGGTACAAGAGGAGTGTTGTTAACGCATACGTCTCTCAGCTACAGCTCAGAATGGAAGCAAGTCGACGAAGAACTCTGTAGGGTAAGGCAGGTCCTAGTCAATAACGGCTTCTCCAATGGTTTCGTCGAAGACATCATAAGAAGGAAAGTGAAAAGCCATGCAACCTCTGAAGAGACAACTAACACAACACCTATACCCCCTATTAGACTATTTTACAGGAACTTCTTTTCCACAGCTCATAAAACGGAGGAAAGGGTCCTGAAAGATATTGTTAATAGAAACGTTATCCCTACAGACAAAAATCAGAGGATACAACTGACGATTTACTATAAAACCAGGAAAACAGCCAGCCTACTCATGAGAAACTCTCCAGACACAAAACAGAACGCTTTAAAAGAGACTAACGTCGTCTATGCCTTCAAATGCCCTCTTGGAGACTGTAAGCTCCAAAAAACCCAGTATATAGGCAAGACAACAACATCTCTTTCTAGGCGTTTAACGATGCATAAGCAACAGGGCTCCATTAAGGAACATATAATCTCTTCTCACAACCAAACCATCGCCAGAGAAATCCTAGTAAACAACACAGAAATCATCGATAGATACAGCGATAGCAGGCGGCTTGACGTTTGCGAGGCACTACACATCAAGAAGTCAACACCAGCAATCAACAGCCAATTATTGCACAACTATATTCTACCCACCTCAAGACTCCGCTCCAATATAGAAGCATCAAGAAATATGGACCAATAGGCTTTCTACAAACACTTCTATTCAATATCCATTGTTTCGTGTTCTGTCTTGTGTTGATGAAATTAATTCCCTATTAATACCCTTGTTCTGTCTTGTGTTGATGAAATTAATACCCTATTAATGCCACATCTTGTTCTGTCTTGTGTTAATGCCACATCACCCCTTCCACTTCACTCAAATGTAGATATAAAATCGGAGATGCGTAAGTTCTATTCAGTTGTGTATTTGTGAACTAAAGTCTTTGAAAATGTAATAAGTTTTACGAAACGCGCTCGTGTCGCGTCAGACTAGAAATAAAAATGAATTTTGGAGAATTGATTTTTGATTTACCTCCAACAGTGAAAAGAAATGTACGAAAGATTGAGAAAATTCGTGTTACAATTATTAATCTTACTTTTTCGGTCATATTTATTAATATATATATATATATATATATATATATATATATATATATATATATATATATATATATATATATATATATATATATATATATATATATATATATATATGTCGTACCTAATAGCCAGAACGCACTTCTCAGCCTACTATTCAAGGCCCGATTTGCCTAATAAGCCAAGTTTTCCTGAATTAATGTATTTTCGTCTACCTAACCTACCTAACCTAACCTAACCTAGCTTTTTTTGGCTACCTAACCTAACCTTACCTATAAATATTGGTTAGGTTAGGTTAGGGAGGGTTGGATAGGTTCGGTCATATATCTACGTTAATTTTAACTCCAATAAAAAAAAATTGACCTCATACATAGAGAAAAGGGTTGCTTTATCATTTCATAAGAAAAAAATTATAGTAAATATATTAATTCAGGAAAACTTGGCTTATTAGGCAAATCGGGCCTTGAATAGTAGGCTGAGAAGTGAGTTCTGGCTACTAGGTACGACATATATATATATATATATATATATATATATATATATATATATATATATATATATGTCGTACCTAGTAGCCAGAACTCACTTCTCAGCCTACTATGCAAGGCCAAATTTGCCTAGTAAGCCAAGTTTTCATGAATTAATTGTTTTTCGACTACCTAACCTACCTAACCTAACCTAACCTAACTTTTTCAGCTACCTAACCAAACCTAACCTATAAAGATAGGTTAGGTTAGGTTAGGTAGGGTTGGTTAGGTTCGGTCATATATCTACGTTAATTTAAACTCCAATAAAAAAAAATTGACCTCATACATAATGAAATGGGTAGCTTTATCATTTCATAAGAAAAAAATTAGAAAAAATATATTAATTCAGGAAAACTTGGCTTATTAGGCAAATCGGGCCTTGAATAGTAGGCCAAAAAGTGAGTTCTGGCTACTAGGTACGACATATATATATATATATATATATATATATATATATATATATATATATATATATATATGTCGTACCTAGTAGCCAGAACGCACTTCTCAGCCTACTATGCAAGGCCCGATTTGCCTAATAAGCCAAGTTTTCCTGAATTAATATATTTTCTCTAATTTTTTTCTTATGAAATGATAAAGCTACCCATTTGATAATGTATGAGGTCATTTTTTTTATTGGAGTTAAAATTAACGTAGATATATGGCCAAACCAAACCAACCCTACCTAACCTAACCTATCTTTATAAGTTAGGTTAGGTTAGGTAGCCGAAAAAGTTATACTAATATATATATATATATATATATATATATATATATATATATATATATATATATATATATATATATATATATATATATATACATATATATATATATGTCGTACCTAATAGCCAGAACGCACTTCTCAGCCTACTATGCAAGGCCCGATTTGCCTAATAAGCCAAGTTTTCATGAAATAATATATTTTCTCTAATTTTTTGCTTATCAAATGATAAAGCTACCCATTTCATTATGTATGAGGTTATTTTTTTTAATTGGAGTTAAAATTAACGTAGATATATGACCGAACCTAACCAACCCTACCTAACCTAACCTAACCAATCTTCATAGGTTTGGTTAGGTTAGGTAGCCGAAAAAGTTAGGTTAGGTTAGGTTAGGTAGGTTAGGTAGTCGAAAAACAATTAATTCATGAAAACTTGGCTTATTAGGCAATTCGGGCCTTGCATAGTAGGCTGAGAAGTGCATTCTGGCTATTAGGTACGACATATATATATATATATATATATATATATATATATATATATATATATATATATATATATATATATATATATATATATATATATATATATTTACAGTCTCCGTAAATGTATTTACATATATATGTATATATATTTACGTATATGTATATTTATTATATATACGTATATTTACGTATATATACTCCGTATATGTATTTACAGTTTATATATATATATATTTACAGTCTCCGTGGTGTAGTGGTAAGACACTCGCCTGGCGTTCCGCGAGCGCTATGTCATGGGTTCGTATCCTGGCCGGGGAGGATTTACTGGGCGCAATTCCTTAACTGTAGCCTCTGTTTAACGCAACAGTAAAATGTGTACTTGGATGAAAAAACGATTCTTCGCGGCAGGGGATCGTATTCCAGGGACCTGACCGAAACGCTACGCGTACTAGTGGCTGTACAAGAATGTAACAACTCTTGTATATATCTCAAAAAAAAAAAAAAATATGTCGTACCTAGTAGCCAGAACGCACTTCTCAGGCTACTATGCAAGGCCCGATTTGCCTAATAAGCCAAGTTTTCATGAACTAATTGTTTTTCGACGACCTAACCTACCTAACCTAACCTAACCTAACTTTTTCGGCTACCTAACCTAACCTAACCTATAAAGATAGGTTAGGTTAGGTTAGGTAGGGTTGGTTAGGTTTGGTCATATATCTACGTTAATTTTAACTCCAATAATTTTTTTTTTACCTCATACATAATGAAATGAGTAGCTTTATCATTTCATAAGAAAAAAAATTGAGAAAATATATTACTTCAGGAAAACTTGGCTTATTAGGCAAATCGGGCCTTGCATAGTAGGCTGAAAAGTGCGTTCTGGCTACTAGGTACGACATATATATATATATATATATATATATATATATATATATATATATATATATATACATATAAATATATATATATATATATATATATATATATATATATATATATATATATATATATATATATATATATATATATATATATATATGTCGTACCTAGTAGCCAGAACGCACTTCTCAGCCTACTATGCAAGGCCCGATTTGCCTAATAAGCCAAGTTTTCATGAATTAATGTTTTTTTCGACTACCTAACCTACCTAACCTAACCTAACCTAACTTTTTCGGCTACCTAACCTAACCTAACCTATAAAGATAGGTTAGGTTAGGTTAGGTAGGGTTGGTTAGGTTCAGTCATATATCTACATTAATTTTAACTCCAATAAAAATAAAATTGACCTCATACATAATGAAATGGGTATCTTTATCATTTCATAAGAAAAAAATTAGAGAAAATATATTAATTCAGGAAAACTTGGCTTATTAGGCAAATCGGGCCTTGCATAGTAGGCTGAGAAGTGCGTTCTGGCTACTAGGTACGACAAATATGTATACATATATATATATATATATATATATATATATATATATATATATATATATATATATATATATATATATATATATATATATGCGAACAAGCCTGAATGGTCCCCAGGACTATATGCAACTGAAAACTCACACCCCAAAAGTGACTCGAACCCATACTGCCAGGAGCAACGCAACTGGTATGTACAGGACGCCTTAATCAACTTGACCATCACAACCGGACTAAGGAAGTGATAGCCGAAGCTATTTGAACCACTACCCCGCCGGCACTCGGATGGTAATCTTGGGCATAGCATTTAATCAGATCACCTCATTCTTTGGGGCACACGTGGGGAACACAAATGCGAACAAGCCTGAATGGTCCCCAGGGCTATATACAACTGAAAACTCACACCCCAGAAGTGACTCGATCCCATACTGCCAGGAGCAACACAACTGGTATGTACAGGACGCCTTAATCTGCTTAACAATCATGACCGGACTAAGGAAGTGATAGCCAAAGCTATTTGAACCACTTCCCCGCCGTCCGAAAAGTAGTTCAAATAGCTTCGGCTATTACCTACTTAGTCCGGTCGTGATGGTCAAGCGGATTAAGGCGTCCTGAATGCCTAAAATGCCTAAGGCATTTTAGGCATTAAGGCAAGGCATTTTTTGCCTAAGGCAAATGTGTCCTGTATGCCTAAAAAATATAGAAAATGGTCATTATTCCCCTCTTGCTTTGCTGTGACCTTTGCTACAAACAGCTACAGGAAGACGTCTTGAAGGTGCAGCCTTCCAAGACTTCTGAAATATTCTCACAGTTCTAGAGAAGGAGTCGGAAGCCTTCAAGTTGTTGTAGACAAAGGTCAAAGTGAACCTTAAGGTGCAGGGGGGGGGGGTGGTAATAGCCATCTTCTATATTTTGGAGGCGTAAACAGTCAGAAAAGAAAAATTATTTCCCAGGAACAAACATAGTGTTACATTGTGTTAACTAGTTCTGGAATATAAGGTTTACTTAGCCTGGCATTTGTTCCCTGAATGTGTATAATATCTGTCTGTTACATGAAGGTTTACATCTACTAAATCTGCCATCCTGTTAAAGAGTCAGATGTAGAGTATCTTTGAGCAAGTCACATGTAGATCACTTTTGTGTTAAAGTTATATAGTCTTCAAGCTAGTAGCTTGAGAAGGAAATTTGTTGACTTTATTATAGCACGAAAATGACAGATAAATTATTTTTAATGTATTATCAGAAAGTGGGAGAGATATAGTAATCACACTGCCCCCCCCCCTCTCCCTCTACCACTAACAAACAAACAAAAGGTTTGCCTCACCTTGTGGCGATTACTAAGAAGAATCGTGGCGTAGGCAGTTCCAGCGATGAAGGCGTGGGTACCTGCTCTCATAGCCGCCACGGAGGCATCGTCATGTGGAAAAAGGTCGGTTTTACTCCATAACTTCTTGTAGATGTCGTCTTTGGAGTTCTTTATCAGCAACGCCAGGCCCCCGCTGTAGTCTTTCAATGCCAACCTTACATAAATTATTGTGTAAGCCACCACCCTCAGTCTTATGTTTTGAATTTTATTTCCTTATTCTAAGTGAATATTTTAAATTACATACTATGTTTTATATACATACATACATATATATATATATATATATATATATATATATATATATATATATATATATATATATATATATATATATATATATATATATATATATATATATATATATATATATATATATATATACATATATATATATATGTCGTACCTAGTAGCCAGAACGCACTTCTCAACCTACTATGCAAGGCCCGATTTGCCTAATAAGCCAAGTTTTCATGAAATAATTGTTTTTCGACTACGTAACCTACCTAACCTAACCTAACCTAACTTTTTCGGCTACCTAACCTAACCTAACCTATAAAGATAGGTTAGGTTAGGGCAGGTAGGGTTGGTTAGGTTCGCTCATATATCTACGTTAATATTAACTCCAATAAAAAAAATTGACCTCAAACAGAATGAAATGGGTAGCTTTATCATTTCATAAGAAAAAAATTAGAGAAAATATATTAATTCAGGAAAACTTGGCTTATTAGGCAAATCGGGCCTTGCATAGTAGGCTGAGAAGTGCGTTCTGGCTACTAGGTACGACATATATATATATATATATATATATATATATATATATATATATATATATATATATATATATATATATATATATATATGTATACATATATATATGTATACATATATATATATATATATATATATATATATATACATATATATATATATATATATATATATATATATATATATATATATATATATATATATATATATATATATATATATATATATATATATATATATATATATATATATATATATATATATATATATATATATATATAACTGAAAACTCACACCCCAGAAGTGACTCGAACCCATACTCCCAGGAGCAACGCAACTGGTATGTACAAGACGCCTTAATCCACTTGACCATCACGACCGGACAAAATGAGGTGATAGCCGAGGCTATTTGAACCACCCCACAGCCGGCACTCGGATAATAATCTTGGGCATAGCATTTTACCAAATCACCTCATTCTTTGGGGCACACGTGAGGAACACAAATGCGAACAAGCCTAAATGGTCCCCAGGACAATATGCAACTGAAAACTCACACCCCAGAAGTGACTCGAACCCATACTCCCAGGAGCAACGCAACTGGTATGTACAAGACGCCTTAATCCACTTGACCATCACGACCAGGACAAAATGAGGTGATAGCCGAGGCTATTTGAACCACCCCACCGCCGGCACTCGGATAGTAATCTTGGGCATAGCATTTTACCAAATCACCTCATTCTTTGGGGCACACGTGAGGAACACAAATGCGAACAAGCCTGAATGGTACCCAGGACAATATGCAACTGAAAACTCACACCCAAGAAGTGACTCGAACCCATATACCCAGGAGCAACGCAACTGGTATGTACAAGACGCCTTAATCCACTTGACCATCACGACCAGACAAAATGAGGTGATAGCCGAGGCTATTTGAACCACCCCACCACCGGCACTCGGATAGTAATCTTGGGCATAGCATTTTACCAAATCACCTCATTCTTTGGGGCACACGTGAGGAACACAAATGCGAACAAGCGTGAATGGTCCCCAGGACAATATGCCACTGAAAACTCACACCCCAGAAGTGACTCGAACCCATACTCCCAGGAGCAACGCAACTGGTATGTACAAGACGCCTTAATCCACTTGACCATCATGACCGGACAAAATGAGGTGATAGCCGAGGCTATTTGAACCACCCCACCGCCGGCACTCGGATAGTAATCTTGGGCATAGCATTTTACCAAATCACCTCATTCTTTGGGGCACACGTGAGGAACACAAATGCCCACAAGCCTGAATGGTCCCCAGGACAATATGCAACTGAAAACTCACACCCCAGAAGTGACTCGAACCCAAACTCCCAGGAGCAACGCAACTGGTATGTACAAGACGCCTTAATCCACTTGACCATCACGACCGGACAAAATGAGGTGATAGCAGAGGCTATTTGAACCACCCCACCGCCGGCACTCGGATAGTAATCTTGGGCATGGCATTTTACCAAATCACCTCATTCTTTGGGGCACACGTGAGGAACACAAATGCCGAACAAGCCTGAATGGTCCCCAGGACAATATGCAACTGAAAACTCACACCCCAGAAGTGACTCGAACCCATACTCCCAGGAGCAACGCAACTGGTATGTACAAGACGCCTTAATCCACTTGACCATCACGACCGGACAAAATGAGGTGATAGCCGAGGCTATTTGAACCACCCCACCGCCGGCACTCGGATAGTAATCTTGGGCATAGCATTTTACCAAATCACCTCATTCTTTGGGGCACACGTGAGGAACACAAATGCGAACAAGCCTGAATGGTACCCAGGACAATATGCAACTGAAAACTCACACCCAAGAAGTGACTCGAACCCATATACCCAGGAGCAACGCAACTGGTATGTACAAGACGCCTTAATCCACTTGACCATCACGACCGGACAAAATGAGGTGATAGCCGAGGCTATTTGAACCACCCCACCACCGGCACTCGGATAGTAATCTTGGGCATAGCATTTTACCAAATCACCTCATTCTTTGGGGCACACGTGAGGAACACAAATGCGAACAAGCCTGAATGGTCCCCAGGACAATATGCCACTGAAAACTCACACCCCAAAAGTGACTCGAACCCATACTCCCAGGAGCAACGCAACTGGTATGTACAAGACGCCTTAATCCACTTGACCATCATGACCGGACAAAATGAGGTGATAGCCGAGGCTATTTGAACCACCCCACCGCCGGCACTCGGATAGTAATCTTGGGCATAGCATTTTACCAAATCACCTCATTCTTTGGGGCACACATGAGGAACACAAATGCCCACAAGCCTGAATGGTCCCCAGGACAATATGCAACTGAAAACTCACACCCCAGAAGTGACTCGAACCCAAACTCCCAGGAGCAACGCAACTGGTATGTACAAGACGCCTTAATCCACTTGACCATCACGACCGGACAAAATGAGGTGATAGCCGAGGCTATTTGAACCACCCCACCGCCGGCACTCGGATAGTAATCTTGGGCATAGCATTTTACCAAATCACCTCATTCTTTGGGGCACACGTGAGGAACACAAATGCCCACAAGCCTGAATGGTCCCCAGGACAATATGCAACTGAAAACTCACACCCCAGAAGTGACTCGAACCCATACTCCCAGGAGCAACGCAACTGGTATGTACAAGACGCCTTAATCCACTTGACCATCACGACCGGACAAAATGAGGTGATAGCCGAGGCTATTTGAACCTACCCCACCGCCAGCACTCGGATAGTAATCTTGAGCATAGCATTTTACCAAATCACCTCATTCTTTGGGGCGCACGTGAGGAACACAAATGCGAACAAGCCTGAATGGTACCCAGGACAATATGTAACTGAAAACTCACACCCCAGAAGTGACTCGAACCCATACTCCCAGGAGCAACGCAACTGGTATGTACAAGACGCCTTAATCCACTTGACCATCACGACCGGAAAAAATGAGGTGATAGCCGAGGCTATTTGAACCACCCCACCGCCGGCACTCGGATAGTAATCTTGGGCATAGCATTTTACCAAATCACCTCATTCTTTGGGGCACACGTGAGGAACACAAATGCGAACAAGCCTGAATGGTCCCCAGGACAATATGCAACTGAAAACTCACACCCCAGAAGTGACTCGAACCCATACTCCCAGGAGCAACGCAACTGGTATGTACAAGACGCCTTAATCCACTTGACCATCACGACCGGACAAAATGAGGTGATAGCCGAGGCTATTTGAACCACCCCACCGCCGGCACTCGGACAGTAATCTTGAGCATAGCATTTTACCAAATCACCTCATTCTTTGGGGCGCATGTGAGGAACACAAATGCGAACAAGCCTGAATGGTCCCCAGGACAATATGCAACTGAAAACTCACACCCCAGAAGTGACTCGAACCCATACTCCCAGGAGCAACGCAACTGGTATGTACAAGACGCCTTAATCCACTTGACTATCACGACTGGACAAAATGAGGTGATAGTCAAGGCTATTTGAACCACCCCACCGCCGGCACTCGGATAGTAATCTTGGGCATAGCATTTTACCAAATCACCTCATTCTTTGGGGCACACGTGAGGAACACAAATGCGAACAAGCCTGAATGGTCCCCAGGACAATATGCAACTGAAAACTCACACCCCAGAAGTGACTCGAACCCATACTCCCAGGAGCAACGCAACTGGTATGTACAAGACGAATTAATCCACTTGACCATCACGACCGGACAAAACGAGGTGATTGCCGAGGCTATTTGAACCACCCCACCGCCGGCACTCGGATAGTAATCTTGGGCATAGCATTTTACCAAATCACCTCATTCTTTGGGGCACACGTGAGGAACACAAATGCGAACAAGCCTGAATGGTCCCCAGGACAATATGCAATTGAAAACTCACACCCAAGAAGTGACTCGAACCCATACACCCAGGAGCAACGCAACTGGTATGTACAAGACGCCTTAATCCACTTGACCATCACGACCGGACAAAATGAGGTGATAGCCGAGGCTATTTGAACCACCCCACCGCCGGCACTCGGATAATAATCTTGAGCATAGCATTTTACCAAATCACCTCATTCTTTGGGGCGCACGTGAGGAACACAAATGCGAACAAGCCTGAATGGTCCCCAGGACAATATGCAACTGAAAACTCACACCCCAGAAGTGACTCGAACCCATACTCCCAGGAGCAACGCAACTGGTATGTACAAGACGCCTTAATCCACTTGACCATCACGACCGGACAAAATGAGGTGATAGCCGAGGCTATTTGAACCACCCCACGGCCGGCACTCGGATAGTAATCTTGGGCATAGCATTTTACCAAATCACCTCATTCTTTGGGGCACACGTGAGGAACACAAATGCGAACAAGCCTGAATGGTCCCCAGGACAATATGCAACTGAAAACTCACACCCCAGAAGTGACTCGAACCCATACTCCCAGGAGCAACGCAACTGGTATGTACAAGACGCCTTAATCCACTTGACCATCACGACCGGACAAAACGAGGTGATAGCCGAGGCTATTTGAACCACCCCACCGCCGGCACTCGGATAGTAATCTTGGGCATAGCATTTTACCAAATCACCTCATTCTTTGGGGCACACGTGAGGAACACAAATGCGAACAAGCCTGAATGGTCCCCAGGACAATATGCCACTGAAAACTCACACCCCAGAAGTGACTCGAACCCATACTCCCAGGAGCAACGCAACTGGTATGTAGAAGACGCCTTAATCCACTTGACCATCACGACCGGACAAAATGAGGTGATAGCCGAGGCTATTTGAACCACCCCACCGCCGGCACTCAGATAGTAATCTTGGGCATAGCATTTTACCAAATCACCTCATTCTTTGGGGCACACGTGAGGAACACAAATGCGAACAAGCCTGAATGGTCCCCAGGACAATATGCAACTGAAAACTCACACCCCAGAAGTGACTCGAACCCAAACTCCCAGGAGCAACGCAACTGGTATGTACAAGACGCCTTAATCCACTTGACCATCACGACCGGACAAAATGAGGTGATAGCCGAGGCTATTTGAACCACCCCACCGCCGGCACTCGGATAGTAATCTTGGGCATAGCATTTTACCAAATCACCTCATTCTTTGGGGCACACGTGAGGAACACAAATGCGAACAAGCCTGAATGGTCCCCAGGACAATATGCAACTGAAAACTCACACCCCAGAAGTGACTCGAACCCATACTCCCAGGAGCAACGCAACTGGTATGTACAAGACGCCTTAATCCACTTGACCATCACGACCGGACAAAATGAGGTGATAGCCGAGGCTATTTGAACCACCCCACCGCCGGCACTCGGACAGTAATCTTGAGCATAGCATTTTACCAAATCACCTCATTCTTTGGGGCGCATGTGAGGAACACAAATGCGAACAAGCCTGAATGGTCCCCAGGACAATATGCAACTGAAAACTCACACCCCAGAAGTGACTCGAACCCAAACTCCCAGGAGCAATGCAACTGGTATGTACAAGACGCCTTAATCCACTTGACCATCACGACCGGACAAAATGAGGTGATAGCCGAGGCTATTTGAACCACCCCACCGCCGGCACTCGGATAGTAATCTTGGGCATAGCATTTTACCAAATCACCTCATTCTTTGGGGCACACGTGAGGAACACAAATGCCCACAAGCCTGAATGGTCCCCAGGACAATATGCAACTGAAAACTCACACCCCAGAAGTGACTCGAACCCATACTCCCAGGAGCAACGCAACTGGTATGTACAAGACGCCTTAATCCACTTGACCATCACGACCGGACAAAATGAGGTGATAGACGAGGCTATTTGAACCACCCCACTGCCGGCACTCGGATAGTAATCTTGAGCATAGCATTTTACCAAATCACCTCATTCTTTGGGGCGCACGTGAGGAACACAAATGCGAACAAGCCTGAATGGTACCCAGGACAATATGTAACTGAAAACTCACACCCCAGAAGTGACTCGAACCCATACTCCCAGGAGCAACGCAACTGGTATGTACAAGACGCCTTAATCCACTTGACCATCACGACCGGACAAAATGAGGTGATAGCCGAGGCTATTTGAACCACCCCACCACCGGCACTCGGATAGTAATCTTGGGCATAGCATTTTACCAAATCACCTCATTCTTTGGGGCACACGTGAGGAACACAAATGCGAACAAGCCTGAATGGTCCCCAGGACAATATGCAACTGAAAACTCACACCCTAGAAGTGACTCGAACCCATACTCCCAGGAGCAATGCAACTGGTATGTACAAGACGCCTTAATCCACTTGACCATCACGACCGGACAAAATGAGGTGATAGCCGAGGCTATTTGAACCACCCCACCGCCGGCACTCGGACAGTAATCTTGAGCATAGCATTTTACCAAATCACTTCATTCTTTGGGGCGCATGTGAGGAACACAAATGCGAACAAGCCTGAATGGTCCCCAGGACAATATGCAACTGAAAACTCACACCCCAGAAGTGACTCGAACCCATACTCCCAGGAGCAACGCAACTGGTATGTACAAGACGCCTTAATCCACTTGACTATCACGACTGGACAAAATGAGGTGATAGTCAAGGCTATTTGAACCACCCCACCGCCGGCACTCGGATAGTAATCTTGGGCATAGCATTTTACCAAATCACCTCATTCTTTGGGGCACACGTGAGGAACACAAATGCGAACAAGCCTGAATGGTCCCCAGGACAATATGCAACTGAAAACTCACACCCCAGAAGTGACTCGAACCCATACTCCCAGGAGCAACGCAACTGGTATGTACAAGACGCCTTAATCCACTTGACTATCACGACTGGACAAAATGAGGTGATAGTCAAGGCTATTTGAACCACCCCACCGCCGGCACTCGGATAGTAATCTTGGGCATAGCATTTTACCAAATCACCTCATTCTTTGGGGCACACGTGAGGAACACAAATGCGAACAAGCCTGAATGGTCCCCAGGACAATATGCAACTGAAAACTCACACCCCAGAAGTGACTCGAACCCATACTCCCAGGAGCAACGCAACTGGTATGTACAAGACGAATTAATCCACTTGACCATCACGACCGGACAAAACGAGGTGATTGCCGAGGCTATTTGAACCACCCCACCGCCGGCACTCGGATAGTAATCTTGGGCATAGCATTTTACCAAATCACCTCATTCTTTGGGGCACACGTGAGGAACACAAATGCGAACAAGCCTGAATGGTCCCCAGGACAATATGCAATTGAAAACTCACACCCAAGAAGTGACTCGAACCCATACACCCAGGAGCAACGCAACTGGTATGTACAAGACGCCTTAATCCACTTGACCATCACGACCGGACAAAATGAGGTGATAGCCGAGGCTATTTGAACCACCCCACCGCCGGCACTCGGATAATAATCTTGAGCATAGCATTTTACCAAATCACCTCATTCTTTGGGGCGCACGTGAGGAACACAAATGCGAACAAGCCTGAATGGTCCCCAGGACAATATGCAACTGAAAACTCACACCCCAGAAGTGACTCGAACCCATACTCCCAGGAGCAACGCAACTGGTATGTACAAGACGCCTTAATCCACTTGACCATCACGACCGGACAAAATGAGGTGATAGCCGAGGCTATTTGAACCACCCCACGGCCGGCACTCGGATAGTAATCTTGGGCATAGCATTTTACCAAATCACCTCATTCTTTGGGGCACACGTGAGGAACACAAATGCGAACAAGCCTGAATGGTCCCCAGGACAATATGCAACTGAAAACTCACACCCCAGAAGTGACTCGAACCCATACTCCCAGGAGCAACGCAACTGGTATGTACAAGACGCCTTAATCCACTTGACCATCACGACCGGACAAAACGAGGTGATAGCCGAGGCTATTTGAACCACCCCACCGCCGGCACTCGGATAGTAATCTTGGGCATAGCATTTTACCAAATCACCTCATTCTTTGGGGCACACGTGAGGAACACAAATGCGAACAAGCCTGAATGGTCCCCAGGACAATATGCCACTGAAAACTCACACCCCAGAAGTGACTCGAACCCATACTCCCAGGAGCAACGCAACTGGTATGTAGAAGACGCCTTAA
Organism: Procambarus clarkii; assembly: GCF_040958095.1. Classification (NCBI taxonomy): domain Eukaryota; kingdom Metazoa; phylum Arthropoda; class Malacostraca; order Decapoda; family Cambaridae; genus Procambarus; species Procambarus clarkii. The sequence continues at coordinate 2,932,193 of NC_091220.1, forward strand.
TCCACTTGACCATCACGACCGGACAAAATGAGGTGATAGCCGAGGCTATTTGAACCACCCCACCGCCGGCACTCAGATAGTAATCTTGGGCATAGCATTTTACCAAATCACCTCATTCTTTGGGGCACACGTGAGGAACACAAATGCGAACAAGCCTGAATGGTCCCCAGGACAATATGCAACTGAAAACTCACACCCCAGAAGTGACTCGAACCCAAACTCCCAGGAGCAACGCAACTGGTATGTACAAGACGCCTTAATCCACTTGACCATCACGACCGGACAAAATGAGGTGATAGCCGAGGCTATTTGAACCACCCCACCGCCGGCACTCGGATAGTAATCTTGGGCATAGCATTTTACCAAATCACCTCATTCTTTGGGGCACACGTGAGGAACACAAATGCGAACAAGCCTGAATGGTCCCCAGGACAATATGCAACTGAAAACTCACACCCCAGAAGTGACTTGAACCCATACTCCCCGGAGCAACGCAACTGGTATGTACAAGACGCCTTAATCCACTTGACCATCACGACCGGACAAAATGAGGTGATAGCCGAGGCTATTTGAACCACCCCACCGCCGGCACTCGGACAGTAATCTTGAGCATAGCATTTTACCAAATCACCTCATTCTTTGGGGCGCATGTGAGGAACACAAATGCGAACAAGCCTGAATGGTCCCCAGGACAATATGCAACTGAAAACTCACACCCCAGAAGTGACTCGAACCCAAACTCCCAGGAGCAATGCAACTGGTATGTACAAGACGCCTTAATCCACTTGACCATCACGACCGGACAAAATGAGGTGATAGCCGAGGCTATTTGAACCACCCCACCGCCGGCACTCGGATAGTAATCTTGGGCATAGCATTTTACCAAATCACCTCATTCTTTGGGGCACACGTGAGGAACACAAATGCCCACAAGCCTGAATGGTCCCCAGGACAATATGCAACTGAAAACTCACACCCCAGAAGTGACTCGAACCCATACTCCCAGGAGCAACGCAACTGGTATGTACAAGACGCCTTAATCCACTTGACCATCACGACCGGACAAAATGAGGTGATAGACGAGGCTATTTGAACCACCCCACTGCCGGCACTCGGATAGTAATCTTGAGCATAGCATTTTACCAAATCACCTCATTCTTTGGGGCGCACGTGAGGAACACAAATGCGAACAAGCCTGAATGGTACCCAGGACAATATGTAACTGAAAACTCACACCCCAGAAGTGACTCGAACCCATACTCCCAGGAGCAACGCAACTGGTATGTACAAGACGCCTTAATCCACTTGACCATCACGACCGGACAAAATGAGGTGATAGCCGAGGCTATTTGAACCACCCCACCACCGGCACTCGGATAGTAATCTTGGGCATAGCATTTTACCAAATCACCTCATTCTTTGGGGCACACGTGAGGAACACAAATGCGAACAAGCCTGAATGGTCCCCAGGACAATATGCAACTGAAAACTCACACCCTAGAAGTGACTCGAACCCATACTCCCAGGAGCAATGCAACTGGTATGTACAAGACGCCTTAATCCACTTGACCATCACGACCGGACAAAATGAGGTGATAGCCGAGGCTATTTGAACCACCCCACCGCCGGCACTCGGACAGTAATCTTGAGCATAGCATTTTACCAAATCACTTCATTCTTTGGGGCGCATGTGAGGAACACAAATGCGAACAAGCCTGAATGGTCCCCAGGACAATATGCAACTGAAAACTCACACCCCAGAAGTGACTCGAACCCATACTCCCAGGAGCAACGCAACTGGTATGTACAAGACGCCTTAATCCACTTGACCATCGCGACTGGACAAAATGAGGTGATAGTCAAGGCTATTTGAACCACCCCACCGCCGGCACTCGGATAGTAATCTTGGGCATAGCATTTTACCAAATCACCTCATTCTTTGGGGCACACGTGAGGAACACAAATGCGAACAAGCCTGAATGGTCCCCAGGACAATATGCCACTGAAAACTCACACCCCAAAAGTGACTCGAACCCATACTCCCCGGAGCAACGCAACTGGTATGTACAAGACGCCTTAATCCACTTGACCATCATGACCGGACAAAATGAGGTGATAGCCGAGGCTATTTGAACCACCCCACCGCCGGCACTCGGATAGTAATCTTGGGCATAGCATTTTACCAAATCACCTCATTCTTTGGGGCACACGTGAGGAACACAAATGCCACAAGCCTGAATGGTCCCCAGGACAATATGCAACTGAAAACTCACACCCCAGAAGTGACTCGAACCCAAACTCCCAGGAGCAACGCAACTGGTATGTACAAGACGCCTTAATCCACTTGACCATCACGACCGGACAAAATGAGGTGATAGCCGAGGCTATTTGAACCACCCCACCGCCGGCACTCGGATAGTAATCTTGGGCATAGCATTTTACCAAATCACCTCATTCTTTGGGGCACACGTGAGGAACACAAATGCCCACAAGCCTGAATGGTCCCCAGGACAATATGCAACTGAAAACTCACACCCCAGAAGTGACTCGAACCCATACTCCCAGGAGCAACGCAACTGGTATGTACAAGACGCCTTAATCCACTTGACCATCACGACCGGACAAAATGAGGTGATAGCCGAGGCTATTTGAACCACCCCACCGCCAGCACTCGGATAGTAATCTTGAGCATAGCATTTTACCAAATCACCTCATTCTTTGGGGCGCACGTGAGGAACACAAATGCGAACAAGCCTGAATGGTACCCAGGACAATATGTAACTGAAAACTCACACCCCAGAAGTGACTCGAACCCATACTCCCAGGAGCAACGCAACTGGTATGTACAAGACGCCTTAATCCACTTGACCATCACGACCGGAAAAAATGAGGTGATAGCCGAGGCTATTTGAACCACCCCACCGCCGGCACTCGGATAGTAATCTTGGGCATAGCATTTTACCAAATCACCTCATTCTTTGGGGCACACGTGAGGAACACAAATGCGAACAAGCCTGAATGGTCCCCAGGACAATATGCAACTGAAAACTCACACCCCAGAAGTGACTCGAACCCATACTCCCAGGAGCAACGCAACTGGTATGTACAAGACGCCTTAATCCACTTGACCATCACGACCGGACAAAATGAGGTGATAGCCGAGGCTATTTGAACCACCCCACCGCCGGCACTCGGACAGTAATCTTGAGCATAGCATTTTACCAAATCACCTCATTCTTTGGGGCGCATGTGAGGAACACAAATGCGAACAAGCCTGAATGGTCCCCAGGACAATATGCAACTGAAAACTCACACCCCAGAAGTGACTCGAACCCATACTCCCAGGAGCAACGCAACTGGTATGTACAAGACGCCTTAATCCACTTGACTATCACGACTGGACAAAATGAGGTGATAGTCAAGGCTATTTGAACCACCCCACCGCCGGCACTCGGATAGTAATCTTGGGCATAGCATTTTACCAAATCACCTCATTCTTTGGGGCACACGTGAGGAACACAAATGCGAACAAGCCTGAATGGTCCCCAGGACAATATGCAACTGAAAACTCACACCCCAGAAGTGACTCGAACCCATACTCCCAGGAGCAACGCAACTGGTATGTACAAGACGAATTAATCCACTTGACCATCACGACCGGACAAAACGAGGTGATTGCCGAGGCTATTTGAACCACCCCACCGCCGGCACTCGGATAGTAATCTTGGGCATAGCATTTTACCAAATCACCTCATTCTTTGGGGCACACGTGAGGAACACAAATGCGAACAAGCCTGAATGGTCCCCAGGACAATATGCAATTGAAAACTCACACCCAAGAAGTGACTCGAACCCATACACCCAGGAGCAACGCAACTGGTATGTACAAGACGCCTTAATCCACTTGACCATCACGACCGGACAAAATGAGGTGATAGCCGAGGCTATTTGAACCACCCCACCGCCGGCACTCGGATAATAATCTTGAGCATAGCATTTTACCAAATCACCTCATTCTTTGGGGCGCACGTGAGGAACACAAATGCGAACAAGCCTGAATGGTCCCCAGGACAATATGCAACTGAAAACTCACACCCCAGAAGTGACTCGAACCCATACTCCCAGGAGCAACGCAACTGGTATGTACAAGACGCCTTAATCCACTTGACCATCACGACCGGACAAAATGAGGTGATAGCCGAGGCTATTTGAACCACCCCACGGCCGGCACTCGGATAGTAATCTTGGGCATAGCATTTTACCAAATCACCTCATTCTTTGGGGCACACGTGAGGAACACAAATGCGAACAAGCCTGAATGGTCCCCAGGACAATATGCAACTGAAAACTCACACCCCAGAAGTGACTCGAACCCATACTCCCAGGAGCAACGCAACTGGTATGTACAAGACGCCTTAATCCACTTGACCATCACGACCGGAAAAAACGAGGTGATAGCCGAGGCTATTTGAACCACCCCACCGCCGGCACTCGGATAGTAATCTTGGGCATAGCATTTTACCAAATCACCTCATTCTTTGGGGCACACGTGAGGAACACAAATGCGAACAAGCCTGAATGGTCCCCAGGACAATATGCCACTGAAAACTCACACCCCAGAAGTGACTCGAACCCATACTCCCAGGAGCAACGCAACTGGTATGTAGAAGACGCCTTAATCCACTTGACCATCACGACCGGACAAAATGAGGTGATAGCCGAGGCTATTTGAACCACCCCACCGCCGGCACTCAGATAGTAATCTTGGGCATAGCATTTTATTAAATCACCTCATTCTTTGGGGCACACGTGAGGAACACAAATGCGAACAAGCCTGAATGGTCCCCAGGACAATATGCAACTGAAAACTCACACCCCAGAAGTGACTCGAACCCAAACTCCCAGGAGCAACGCAACTGGTATGTACAAGACGCCTTAATCCACTTGACCATCACGACCGGACAAAATGAGGTGATAGCCGAGGCTATTTGAACCACCCCACCGCCGGCACTCGGATAGTAATCTTGGGCATAGCATTTTACCAAATCACCTCATTCTTTGGGGCACACGTGAGGAACACAAATGCGAACAAGCCTGAATGGTCCCCAGGACAATATGCAACTGAAAACTCACACCCCAGAAGTGACTCGAACCCATACTCCCAGGAGCAACGCAACTGGTATGTACAAGACGCCTTAATCCACTTGACCATCACGACCGGACAAAATGAGGTGATAGCCGAGGCTATTTGAACCACCCCACCGCCGGCACTCGGACAGTAATCTTGAGCATAGCATTTTACCAAATCACCTCATTCTTTGGGGCGCATGTGAGGAACACAAATGCGAACAAGCCTGAATGGTCCCCAGGACAATATGCAACTGAAAACTCACACCCCAGAAGTGACTCGAACCCAAACTCCCAGGAGCAACGCAACTGGTATGTACAAGACGCCTTAATCCACTTGACCATCACGACCGGACAAAATGAGGTGATAGCCGAGGCTATTTGAACCACCCCACCGCCGGCACTCGGATAGTAATCTTGGGCATAGCATTTTACCAAATCACCTCATTCTTTGGGGCACACATGAGGAACACAAATGCCCACAAGCCTGAATGGTCCCCAGGACAATATGCAACTGAAAACTCACACCCCAGAAGTGACTCGAACCCATACTCCCAGGAGCAACGCAACTGGTATGTACAAGACGCCTTAATCCACTTGACCATCACGACCGGACAAAATGAGGTGATAGACGAGGCTATTTGAACCACCCCACTGCCGGCACTCGGATAGTAATCTTGAGCATAGCATTTTACCAAATCACCTCATTCTTTGGTGCGCACGTGAGGAACACAAATGCGAACAAGCCTGAATGGTACCCAGGACAATATGTAACTGAAAACTCACACCCCAGAAGTGACTCGAACCCATACTCCCAGGAGCAACGCAACTGGTATGTACAAGACGCCTTAATCCACTTGACCATCACGACCGGACAAAATGAGGTGATAGCCGAGGCTATTTGAACCACCCCACCACCGGCACTCGGATAGTAATCTTGGGCATAGCATTTTACCAAATCACCTCATTCTTTGGGGCACACGTGAGGAACACAAATGCGAACAAGCCTGAATGGTCCCCAGGACAATATGCAACTGAAAACTCACACCCTAGAAGTGACTCGAACCCATACTCCCAGGAGCAACGCAACTGGTATGTACAAGACGCCTTAATCCACTTGACCATCACGACCGGACAAAATGAGGTGATAGCCGAGGCTATTTGAACCACCCCACCGCCGGCACTCGGACAGTAATCTTGAGCATAGCATTTTACCAAATCACTTCATTCTTTGGGGCGCATGTGAGGAACACAAATGCGAACAAGCCTGAATGGTCCCCAGGACAATATGCAACTGAAAACTCACACCCCAGAAGTGACTCGAACCCATACTCACAGGAGCAACGCAACTGGTATGTACAAGACGCCTTAATCCACTTGACCATCACGACTGGACAAAATGAGGTGATAGTCAAGGCTATTTGAACCACCCCACTGCCGGCACTCGGATAGTAATCTTGGGCATAGCATTTTACCAAATCACCTCATTCTTTGGGGCACACGTGAGGAACACAAATGCGAACAAGCCTGAATGGTCCCCAGGACAATATGCAACTGAAAACTCACACCCCAGAAGTGACTCGAACCCATACTCCCAGGAGCAACGCAACTGGTATGTACAAGACGAATTAATCCACTTGACCATCACGACCGGACAAAACGAGGTGATAGCCGAGGCTATTTGAACCACCCCACCGCCGGCACTCGGATCGTAATCTTGGGCATAGCATTTTACCAAATCACCTCATTCTTTGGGGCACACGTGAGGAACACAAATGCGAACAAGCCTGAATGGTCCCCAGGACAATATGCAACTGAAAACTCACACCCAAGAAGTGACTCGAACCCATACACCCAGGAGCAACGCAACTGGTATGTACAAGAGGAATTAATCCACTTGACCATCACGACCGGACAAAATGAGGTGATAGCCGAGGCTATTTGAACCACCCCACCGCCGGCACTCGGATAATAATCTTGAGCATAGCATTTTACCAAATCACCTCATTCTTTGGGGCGCACGTGAGGAACACAAATGCTAACAAGCCTGAATGGTCCCCAGGACAATATGCAACTGAAAACTCACACCCCAGAAGTGACTCGAACCCATACTCCCAGGAGCAACGCAACTGGTATGTACAAGACGCCTTAATCCACTTGACCATCACGACCGGACAAAATGAGGTGATAGCAGAGGCTATTTGAACCACCCCACCACCGGCACTCGGATAGTAATCTTGGGCATAGCATTTTACCAAATCACCTCATTCTTTGGGGCACACGTGAGGAACACAAATGCGAACAAGCCTGAATGGTCCCCAGGACAATATGCCACTGAAAACTCACACCCCAAAAGTGACTCGAACCCATACTCCCAGGAGCAACGCAACTGGTATGTACAAGACGCCTTAATCCACTTGACCATCATGACCGGACAAAATGAGGTGATAGCCGAGGCTATTTGAACCACCCCACCGCCGGCACTCGGATAGTAATCTTGGGCATAGCATTTTACCAAATCACCTCATTCTTTGGGGCACACGTGAGGAACACAAATGCCCACAAGCCTGAATGGTCCCCAGGACAATATGCAACTGAAAACTCACACCCCAGAAGTGACTCGAACCCAAACTCCCAGGAGCAACGCAACTGGTATGTACAAGACGCCTTAATCCACTTGACCATCACGACCGGACAAAATGAGGTGATAGCCGAGGCTATTTGAACCACCCCACCGCCGGCACTCGGATAGTAATCTTGGGCATAGCATTTTACCAAATCACCTCATTCTTTGGGGCACACGTGAGGAACACAAATGCCCACAAGCCTGAATGGTCCCCAGGACAATATGCAACTGAAAACTCACACCCCAGAAGTGACTCGAACCCATACTCCCAGGAGCAACGCAACTGGTATGTACAAGACGCCTTAATCCACTTGACCATCACGACCGGACAAAATGAGGTGATAGCCGAGGCTATTTGAACCACCCCACCGCCAGCACTCGGATAGTAATCTTGAGCATAGCATTTTACCAAATCACCTCATTCTTTGGGGCGCACGTGAGGAACACAAATGCGAACAAGCCTGAATGGTACCCAGGACAATATGTAACTGAAAACTCACACCCCAGAAGTGACTCGAACCCATACTCCCAGGAGCAACGCAACTGGTATGTACAAGACGCCTTAATCCACTTGACCATCACGACCGGACAAAATGAGGTGATAACCGAGGCTATTTGAACCACCCCACCGCCGGCACTCGGACAGTAATCTTGAGCATAGCATTTTACCAAATCACCTCATTCTTTGGGGCGCATGTGAGGAACACAAATGCGAACAAGCCTGAATGGTCCCCAGGACAATATGCAACTGAAAACTCACACCCCAGAAGTGACTCGAACCCATACTCCCAGGAGCAACGCAACTGGTATGTACAAGACGCCTTAATCCACTTGACCATCACGACTGGACAAAATGAGGTGATAGTCAAGGCTATTTGAACCACCCCACCGCCGGCACTCGGATAGTAATCTTGGGCATAGCATTTTACCAAATCACCTCATTCTTTGGGGCACACGTGAGGAACACAAATGCGAACAAGCCTGAATGGTCCCCAAGGACAATATGCAACTGAAAACTCACACCCCAGAAGTGACTCGAACCCATACTCCCAGGAGCAACGCAACTGGTATGTACAAGACGAATTAATCCACTTGACCATCACGACCGGACAAAATGAGGTGATTGCCGAGGCTATTTGAACCACCCCACCGCCGGCACTCGGATAGTAATCTTGGGCATAGCATTTTACCAAATCACCTCATTCTTTGGGGCACACGTGAGGAACACAAATGCGAACAAGCCTGAATGGTCCCCAGGACAATATGCAATTGAAAACTCACACCCAAGAAGTGACTCGAACCCATACACCCAGGAGCAACGCAACTGGTATGTACAAGACGCCTTAATCCACTTGACCATCACGACCGGACAAAATGAGGTGATAGCCGAGGCTATTTGAACCACCCCACCGCCGGCACTCGGATAATAATCTTGAGCATAGCATTTTACCAAATCACCTCATTCTTTGGGGCGCACGTGAGGAACACAAATGCGAACAAGCCTGAATGGTCCCCAGGACAATATGCAACTGAAAACTCACACCCCAGAAGTGACTCGAACCCATACTCCCAGGAGCAACGCAACTGGTATGTACAAGACGCCTTAATCCACTTGACCATCACGACCGGACAAAATGAGGTGATAGCCGAGGCTATTTGAACCACCCCACGGCCGGCACTCGGATAGTAATCTTGGGCATAGCATTTTACCAAATCACCTCATTCTTTGGGGCACACGTGAGGAACACAAATGCGAACAAGCCTGAATGGTCCCCAGGACAATATGCAACTGAAAACTCACACCCCAGAAGTGACTCGAACCCATACTCCCAGGAGCAACGCAACTGGTATGTACAAGACGCCTTAATCCACTTGACCATCACGACCGGACAAAATGAGGTGATAGCCGAGGCTATTTGAACCACCCCACGGCCGGCACTCGGATAGTAATCTTGGGCATAGCATTTTACCAAATCACCTCATTCTTTGGGGCACACGTGAGGAACACAAATGCCCACAAGCCTGAATGGTCCCCAGGACAATATGCAACTGAAAACTCACACCCCAGAAGTGACTCGAACCCATACTCCCAGGAGCAACGCAACTGGTATGTACAAGACGCCTTAATCCACTTGACCATCACGACCGGACAAAATGAGGTGATAGACGAGGCTATTTGAACCACCCCACTGCCGGCACTCGGATAGTAATCTTGAGCATAGCATTTTACCAAATCACCTCATTCTTTGGTGCGCACGTGAGGAACACAAATGCGAACAAGCCTGAATGGTACCCAGGACAATATGTAACTGAAAACTCACACCCCAGAAGTGACTCGAACCCATACTCCCAGGAGCAACGCAACTGGTATGTACAAGACGCCTTAATCCACTTGACCATCACGACCGGACAAAATGAGGTGATAGCCGAGGCTATTTGAACCACCCCACCACCGGCACTCGGATAGTAATCTTGGGCATAGCATTTTACCAAATCACCTCATTCTTTGGGGCACACGTGAGGAACACAAATGCGAACAAGCCTGAATGGTCCCCAGGACAATATGCAACTGAAAACTCACACCCTAGAAGTGACTCGAACCCATACTCCCAGGAGCAACGCAACTGGTATGTACAAGACGCCTTAATCCACTTGACCATCACGACCGGACAAAATGAGGTGATAGCCGAGGCTATTTGAACCACCCCACCGCCGGCACTCGGACAGTAATCTTGAGCATAGCATTTTACCAAATCACCTTCATTCTTTGGGGCGCATGTGAGGAACACAAATGCGAACAAGCCTGAATGGTCCCCAGGACAATATGCAACTGAAAACTCACACCCCAGAAGTGACTCGAACCCATACTCCCAGGAGCAACGCAACTGGTATGTACAAGACGCCTTAATCCACTTGACCATCACGACCTGGACAAAATGAGGTGATAGTCAAGGCTATTTGAACCACCCCACCGCCGGCACTCGGATAGTAATCTTGGGCATAGCATTTTACCAAATCACCTCATTCTTTGGGGCACACGTGAGGAACACAAATGCGAACAAGCCTGAATGGTCCCCAGGACAATATGCAACTGAAAACTCACACCCCAGAAGTGACTCGAACCCATACTCCCAGGAGCAACGCAACTGGTATGTACAAGACGACTTAATCCACTTGACCATCACGACCGGACAAAACGAGGTGATAGCCGAGGCTATTTGAACCACCCCACCGCCGGCACTCGGATCGTAATCTTGGGCATAGCATTTTACCAAATCACCTCATTCTTTGGGGCACACGTGAGGAACACAAATGCGAACAAGCCTGAATGGTCCCCAGGACAATATGCAACTGAAAACTCACACCCAAGAAGTGACTCGAACCCATACACCCAGGAGCAACGCAACTGGTATGTACAAGAGGAATTAATCCACTTGACCATCACGACCGGACAAAATGAGGTGATAGCCGAGGCTATTTGAACCACCCCACCGCCGGCACTCGGATAATAATCTTGAGCATAGCATTTTACCAAATCACCTCATTCTTTGGGGCGCACGTGAGGAACACAAATGCTAACAAGCCTGAATGGTCCCCAGGACAATATGCAACTGAAAACTCACACCCCAGAAGTGACTCGAACCCATACTCCCAGGAGCAACGCAACTGGTATGTACAAGACGCCTTAATCCACTTGACCATCACGACCGGACAAAATGAGGTGATAGCAGAGGCTATTTGAACCACCCCACCACCGGCACTCGGATAGTAATCTTGGGCATAGCATTTTACCAAATCACCTCATTCTTTGGGGCACACGTGAGGAACACAAATGCGAACAAGCCTGAATGGTCCCCAGGACAATATGCCACTGAAAACTCACACCCCAAAAGTGACTCGAACCCATACTACCAGGAGCAACGCAACTGGTATGTACAAGACGCCTTAATCCACTTGACCATCATGACCGGACAAAATGAGGTGATAGCCGAGGCTATTTGAACCACCCCACCGCCGGCACTCGGATAGTAATCTTGGGCATAGCATTTTACCAAATCACCTCATTCTTTGGGGCACACGTGAGGAACACAAATGCCCACAAGCCTGAATGGTCCCCAGGACAATATGCAACTGAAAACTCACACCCCAGAAGTGACTCGAACCCAAACTCCCAGGAGCAACGCAACTGGTATGTACAAGACGCCTTATTCCACTTGACCATCACGACCGGACAAAATGAGGTGATAGCCGAGGCTATTTGAACCACCCCACCGCCGGCACTCGGATAGTAATCTTGGGCATAGCATTTTACCAAATCACCTCATTCTTTGGGGCACACGTGAGGAACACAAATGCCCACAAGCCTGAATGGTTCCCCAGGACAATATGCAACTGAAAACTCACACCCCAGAAGTGACTCGAACCCATACTCCCAGGAGCAACGCAACTGGTATGTACAAGACGCCTTAATCCACTTGACCAGTCACGACCGGACAAAATGAGGTGATAGCCGAGGCTATTTGAACCACCCCACCGCCAGCACTCGGATAGTAATCTTGAGCATAGCATTTTACCAAATCACCTCATTCTTTGGGGCGCACGTGAGGAACACAAATGCGAACAAGCCTGAATGGTACCCAGGACAATATGTAACTGAAAACTCACACCCCAGAAGTGACTCGAACCCATACTCCCAGGAGCAACGCAACTGGTATGTACAAGACGCCTTAATCCACTTGACCATCACGACCGGACAAAATGAGGTGATAGCCGAGGCTATTTGAACCACCCCACCGCCGGCACTCGGACAGTAATCTTGAGCATAGCATTTTACCAAATCACCTCATTCTTTGGGGCGCATGTGAGGAACACAAATGCGAACAAGCCTGAATGGTCCCCAGGACAATATGCAACTGAAAACTCACACCCCAGAAGTGACTCGAACCCATACTCCCAGGAGCAACGCAACTGGTATGTACAAGACGCCTTAATCCACTTGACTATCACGACCTGGACAAAATGAGGTGATAGTCAAGGCTATTTGAACCACCCCACCGCCGGCACTCGGATAGTAATCTTGGGCATAGCATTTTACCAAATCACCTCATTCTTTGGGGCACACGTGAGGAACACAAATGCGAACAAGCCTGAATGGTCCCCAAGACAATATGCAACTGAAAACTCACACCCCAGAAGTGACTCGAACCCATACTCCCAGGAGCAACGCAACTGGTATGTACAAGACGAATTAATCCACTTGACCATCACGACCGGACAAAATGAGGTGATTGCCGAGGCTATTTGAACCACCCCACCGCCGGCACTCGGATAGTAATCTTGGGCATAGCATTTTACCAAATCACCTCATTCTTTGGGGCACACGTGAGGAACACAAATGCGAACAAGCCTGAATGGTCCCCAGGACAATATGCAATTGAAAACTCACACCCAAGAAGTGACTCGAACCCATACACCCAGGAGCAACGCAACTGGTATGTACAAGACGCCTTAATCCACTTGACCATCACGACCGGACAAAATGAGGTGATAGCCGAGGCTATTTGAACCACCCCACCGCCGGCACTCGGATAATAATCTTGAGCATAGCATTTTACCAAATCACCTCATTCTTTGGGGCGCACGTGAGGAACACAAATGCGAACAAGCCTGAATGGTCCCCAGGACAATATGCAACTGAAAACTCACACCCCAGAAGTGACTCGAACCCATACTCCCAGGAGCAACGCAACTGGTATGTACAAGACGCCTTAATCCACTTGACCATCACGACCGGACAAAATGAGGTGATAGCCGAGGCTATTTGAACCACCCCACGGCCGGCACTCGGATAGTAATCTTGGGCATAGCATTTTACCAAATCACCTCATTCTTTGGGGCACACGTGAGGAACACAAATGCGAACAAGCCTGAATGGTCCCCAGGACAATATGCAACTGAAAACTCACACCCCAGAAGTGACTCGAACCCATACTCCCAGGAGCAACGCAACTGGTATGTACAAGACGCCTTAATCCACTTGACCATCACGACCGGACAAAACGAGGTGATAGCCGAGGCTATTTGAACCACCCCACCGCCGGCACTCGGATAGTAATCTTGGGCATAGCATTTTACCAAATCACCTCATTCTTTGGGGCACACGTGAGGAACACAAATGCGAACAAGCCTGAATGGTCCCCAGGACAATATGCCACTGAAAACTCACCCCAGAAGTGACTCGAACCCATACTCCCAGGAGCAACGCAACTGGTATGTACAAGACGCCTTAATCCACTTGACCATCACGACCGGACAAAATGAGGTGATAGCCGAGGCTATTTGAACCACCCCACCGCCGGCACTCAGATAGTAATCTTGGGCATAGCATTTTACCAAATCACCTCATTCTTTGGGGCACACGTGAGGAACACAAATGCGAACAAGCCTGAATGGTCCCCAGGACAATATGCAACTGAAAACTCACACCCCAGAAGTGACTCGAACCCAAACTCCCAGGAGCAACGCAACTGGTATGTACAAGACGCCTTAATCCACTTGACCATCACGACCGGACAAAATGAGGTGATAGCCGAGGCTATTTGAACCACCCCACCGCCGGCACTCGGATAGTAATCTTGGGCATAGCATTTTACCAAATCACCTCATTCTTTGGGGCACACGTGAGGAACACAAATGCGAACAAGCCTGAATGGTCCCCAGGACAATATGCAACTGAAAACTCACACCCCAGAAGTGACTCGAACCCATACTCCCAGGAGCAACGCAACTGGTATGTACAAGACGCCTTAATCCACTTGACCATCACGACCGGACAAAATGAGGTGATAGCCGAGGCTATTTGAACCACCCCACCGCCGGCACTCGGACAGTAATCTTGAGCATAGCATTTTACCAAATCACCTCATTCTTTGGGGCGCATGTGAGGAACACAAATGCGAACAAGCCTGAATGGTCCCCAGGACAATATGCAACTGAAAACTCACACCCCAGAAGTGACTCGAACCCAAACTCCCAGGAGCAACGCAACTGGTATGTACAAGACGCCTTAATCCACTTGACCATCACGACCGGACAAAATGAGGTGATAGCCGAGGCTATTTGAACCACCCCACCGCCGGCACTCGGATAGTAATCTTGGGCATAGCATTTTACCAAATCACCTCATTCTTTGGGGCACACGTGAGGAACACAAATGCCCACAAGCCTGAATGGTCCCCAGGACAATATGCAACTGAAAACTCACACCCCAGAAGTGACTCGAACCCATACTCCCAGGAGCAACGCAACTGGTATGTACAAGACGCCTTAATCCACTTGACCATCACGACCGGACAAAATGAGGTGATAGACGAGGCTATTTGAACCACCCCACTGCCGGCACTCGGATAGTAATCTTGAGCATAGCATTTTACCAAATCACCTCATTCTTTGGGGCGCACGTGAGGAACACAAATGCGAACAAGCCTGAATGGTACCCAGGACAATATGTAACTGAAAACTCACACCCCAGAAGTGACTCGAACCCATACTCCCAGGAGCAACGCAACTGGTATGTACAAGACGCCTTAATCCACTTGACCATCACGACCGGACAAAATGAGGTGATAGCCGAGGCTATTTGAACCACCCCACCACCGGCACTCGGATAGTAATCTTGGGCATAGCATTTTACCAAATCACCTCATTCTTTGGGGCACACGTGAGGAACACAAATGCGAACAAGCCTGAATGGTCCCCAGGACAATATGCAACTGAAAACTCACACCCTAGAAGTGACTCGAACCCATACTCCCAGGAGCAACGCAACTGGTATGTACAAGACGCCTTAATCCACTTGACCATCACGACCGGACAAAATGAGGTGATAGCCGAGGCTATTTGAACCACCCCACCGCCGGCACTCGGACAGTAATCTTGAGCATAGCATTTTACCAAATCACTTCATTCTTTGGGGCGCATGTGAGGAACACAAATGCGAACAAGCCTGAATGGTCCCCAGGACAATATGCAACTGAAAACTCACACCCCAGAAGTGACTCGAACCCATACTCCCAGGAGCAACGCAACTGGTATGTACAAGACGCCTTAATCCACTTGACCATCACGACTGGACAAAATGAGGTGATAGTCAAGGCTATTTGAACCACCCCACCGCCGGCACTCGGATAGTAATCTTGGGCATAGCATTTTACCAAATCACCTCATTCTTTGGGGCACACGTGAGGAACACAAATGCGAACAAGCCTGAATGGTCCCCAGGACAATATGCAACTGAAAACTCACACCCCAGAAGTGACTCGAACCCATACTCCCAGGAGCAACGCAACTGGTATGTACAAGACGAATTAATCCACTTGACCATCACGACCGGACAAAACGAGGTGATAGCCGAGGCTATTTGAACCACCCCACCGCCGGCACTCGGATCGTAATCTTGGGCATAGCATTTTACCAAATCACCTCATTCTTTGGGGCACACGTGAGGAACACAAATGCGAACAAGCCTGAATGGTCCCCAGGACAATATGCAACTGAAAACTCACACCCAAGAAGTGACTCGAACCCATACACCCAGGAGCAACGCAACTGGTATGTACAAGACGAATTAATCCACTTGACCATCACGACCGGACAAAATGAGGTGATAGCCGAGGCTATTTGAACCACCCCACCGCCGGCACTCGGATAATAATCTTGAGCATAGCATTTTACCAAATCACCTCATTCTTTGGGGCGCACGTGAGGAACACAAATGCTAACAAGCCTGAATGGTCCCCAGGACAATATGCAACTGAAAACTCACACCCCAGAAGTGACTCGAACCCATACTCCCAGGAGCAACGCAACTGGTATGTACAAGACGCCTTAATCCACTTGACCATCACGACCGGACAAAATGAGGTGATAGCAGAGGCTATTTGAACCACCCCACGGCCGGCACTCGGATAGTAATTTTGGGCATAGCATTTTACCAAATCACCTCATTCTTTGGGGCACACGTGAGGAACACAAATGCGAACAAGCCTGAATGGTCCCCAGGACAATATGCAACTGAAAACTCACACCCCAGAAGTGACTCGAACCCATACTCCCAGGAGCAACGCAACTGGTATGTACAAGACGCCTTAATCCACTTGACCATCACGACCGGACAAAACGAGGTGATAGCCGAGGCTATTTGAACCACCCCACCGCCGGCACTCGGATAGTAATCTTGGGCATAGCATTTTACCAAATCACCTCATTCTTTGGGGCACACGTGAGGAACACAAATGCGAACAAGCCTGAATGGTCCCCAGGACAATATGCCACTGAAAACTCACACCCCAGAAGTGACTCGAACCCATACTCCCAGGAGCAACGCAACTGGTATGTAGAAGACGCCTTAATCCACTTGACCATCACGACCGGACAAAATGAGGTGATAGCCGAGGCTATTTGAACCACCCCACCGCCGGCACTCAGATAGTAATCTTGGGGATAGCATTTTACCAAATCACCTCATTCTTTGGGGCACACGTGAGGAACACAAATGTGAACAAGCCTGAATGGTCCCCAGGACAATATGCAACTGAAAACTCACACCCCAGAAGTGACTCGAACCCAAACTCCCAGGAGCAACGCAACTGGTATGTACAAGACGCCTTAATCCACTTGACCATCATGACCGGACAAAATGAGGTGATAGCCGAGGCTATTTGAACCACCCCACCGCCGGCACTCGGATAGTAATCTTGGGCATAGCATTTTACCAAATCACCTCATTCTTTGGGGCACACGTGAGGAACACAAATGCGAACAAGCCTGAATGGTCCCCAGGACAATATACAACTGAAAACTCACACCCCAGAAGTGACTCGAACCCATACTCCCAGGAGCAACGCAACTGGTATGTACAAGACGCCTTAATCCACTTGACCATCACAACCGGACAAAATGAGGTGATAGCCGAGGCTATTTGAACCACCCCACCGCCGGCACTCGGATAGTAATCTTGGGCATAGCATTTTACCAAATCACCTCATTCTTTGGGGCACACGTGAGGAACACAAATGCGAACAAGACTGAATGGTCCCCAGGACAATATGCAACTGAAAACTCACACCCCAGAAGTGACTCGAACCCATACTGCCAGGAGCAACGCAACTGGTATGTACAAGACGCCTTAATCCACTTGACCATCACGACCGGACAAAATGAGGTGATAGCCGAGGCTATTTGAACCACCCCACCGCTGGCACTCGGATACTAATCTTGGGTATAGCATTTTACCAAATCACATCATTCTTTGGGGCTCACGTGATGAACACAAATGCCCACAAGCCTGAATGGTCCCCAGGACAAAATGCAACTGAAAACTCACACCCCAGAAGTGACTCGAACCCATACTCCCAGGAGCAACGCAACTACTACTATCCGAGTGCCGGCAATGGGGTGGTTCAAATAGCCTCGGCTATCACCTCATTTTGTCCGGTCGTGATGGTCAAGTGGATTAAGGCGTCTTGTCCATACCAGTTGCGTTGCTCCTGGGAGTATGGGTTCGAGTCACTTCTGGGGTGTGAGTTTTCAGTTGCATATTGTCCTGGGGACCATTCAGGCTTGTTCGCATTTGTGTTCCTCACGTGTGCCCCAAAGAATGAGGTGATTTGGTAAAATGCTATGCCCAAGATTACTATCCGAGTGCCAGCGGTGGGGTGGTTCAATTAGCCTCGGCTATCACCTCATTTTGTCCGGTCGTGATGGTCAAGTGGATTAAGGCGTCTTGTACATACCAGTTGCGTTGCTCCTGGGAGTATGGGTTCGAGTCACTTCTGGGGTGTGAGATTTCTGTTGCATATTGTCCTGGGGACCATTCAGGCTTGTTCGCATTTGTGTTCCTCACGTGTGCCCCAAAGAATGAGGTGATTTGGTAAAATGCTATGCCCAAGATTACTATCCGAGTGCCAGCGGTGGGGTGGTTCAATTAGCCTCGGCTATCACCTCATTTTGTCCGGTCGTGATGGTCAAGTGGATTACGGCGTCTTGTACATACCAGTTGCGTTGCTCCTGGGAGTATGGGTTCGAGTCACTTCTGGGGTGTGAGTTTTCAGTTGCATATTGTCCTGGGGACCATTCAGGCTTGTTCGCATTTGTGTTCCTCATGTGTGCCCCAAAGAATGAGGTGATTTGGTAAAATGCTATGCCCAAGATTACTATCCGAGTGCCGGCGGTGGGGTGGTTCAAATAGCCTCGGCTATCACCTCATTTTGTCCGGTCATGATGGTCAATTGGATTAAGGCGTCTTGTACATACCAGTTGCGTTGCTCCTGGGAGTATGGGTTCGAGTCACTTCTGGGGTGTGAGATTTCAGTTGCATATTGTCCTGGGGACCATTCAGGCTTGTTCGCATTTGTGTTCCTCACGTGTGCCCCAAAGAATGAGGTGATTTGGTAAAATGCTATGCCCAAGAATACTATCCGAGTGCCGGCGGTGGGGTGGTTCAAATAGCCTCAGCTATCACCTCATTTTGTCCAGGTCGTGATGGTCAAGTGGATTAAGGCTTCTTGTACATACCAGTTGCGTTGCTCCTGGGAGTTTGGGTTCAAGTCACTTCTGGGGTGAGAGTTTTCAGTTGCATATTGTCCCGGGGACCATTCACGGCTTGTTCGCATTTGTGTTCCTCACGTGTGCCCCAAAGAATGAGGTGATTTGGTAAAATGCTATGCCGAAGATTACTATCCGAGTGCCGGCGTTGGTTTGGTTCAAATAGCCTCGGCTATCACCTCATTTTGTCCGGTCGTGATGGTCAAGTGGATTAAGGCGTCTTGTACATACCAGTTGCGTTGCTCCTGGGAGTATGGGTTCGAGTCACTTCTGGGGTGTGAGTTTTCAGTTGCATATTGCCCTGGGGACCATTCAGGATTGTTCGCATTTGTGTTCCTCACGTGTGCTCCAAAGAATGAGGTGATTTGGTAAAATGCTATGCCCAAGATTACTATCCGAGTGCCGGCGGTGGGGTGGTTCAAATAGCCTCGGCTATCACCTCATTTTGTCCGGTCGTGATGGTCAAGTGGATTAAGGCGTCTTGTACATACCAGTTGCGTTGCTCCTGGGAGTATGGGTTCGAGTCACTTCTGGGGTGTGAGTTTTCAGTTGCATATTGTCCTGGGGACCATTCAGGCTTGTTCGCATTTGTGTTCCTCACGTGTGCCCCAAAGAATGAGGTGATTTGGTAAAATGCTATGCCCAAGATTACTATCCGAGTGCCGGCGGTGGGGTGGTTCAAATAGCCTCGGCTATCCCCTCATTTTGTCTGGTCGTTATGGTCAAGTGGATTAAGGCGTCTTGTACATACCAGTTGCGTTGCTCCTGGGAGTATGGGTTCGAGTCACTTCTGGGGTGTGAGTTTTCAGTTGCATATTGTCCTGGGGACCATTCAGGCTTGTTCACATTTGTGTTCCTCACATGTGCCCCAAAGAATGAGGTAATTTCGTAAAATGCTATGCCCAAGATTACTATCCGAGTGCCGGCGGTGGGGTGGTTCAAATAGCCTCGGCTATCACCTCTTTTTGTCCGGTCGTAATGGTCAAGTGGATTAAGGCGTCTTGTACATACCAGTTGCGTTGCTCCTGGGAGTATGGGTTCGAGTCACTTCTGGGGTGTGAGTTTTCAGTTGCATATTGTCCTGGGGACCATTCAGGCTTGTTCGCATATATATATATATATATATATATATATATATATATATATATATATATATATATATATATATATATATATATATATATATATATATGTCGTACCTAGTAGCCAGAACGCACTTCTCAGCCTACTATGCAAGGCCCGATTTGCCTAATAAGCCAAGTTTTCCTGAATTAATATATTTTTTCTTATTTTTTTCTTATGAAATGATAAAGTTACCCATTTTATTATGTATGAGGTCAATTTTTTTTTATTGGAGTTAAAATTAACGTAGATATATGACCGAAGCTATCCAACCCTACCTAACCTAACCTAACCTATCTCTATTACTTAGGTTAGGTTAGGTAGCAGAAAAAAGTTAGGTTAACTTAGGTTACGTAGGTTAGGTAGTCGAAAAAACATTAATTCATGAAAACTTGGCTTATTAGGCAAATCGGGCCTTGCATAGTAGGCTGAGAATTGCGTTCTGGCTACTAGGTACGACATATATATATATATGTACGACATATATATATATATATGTCGTACCTAGTAGCCAGAATGCACTTCTCGGCCTACTATGCAAGGCCCGATTTGCCTAATCAGCCGAGTTTTCCTGAATTAATATACTTTCTCTAATATTTTTCTTATGAAATGATAAAGTTACCCATTTCATTATGTATGAGGTAAAAAAAAAATTATTGGAGTTAAAATTAACGTAGATATATGACTGAACCTAACCTAACCTATCTTTATAGGTTAGGTTAGGTTAGGTAGCCGAAAAAGCTAGGTTAGGTTAGGTTAGGTAGGTTAGGTAGTCGAAAAAGCATTAGTTCATGAAAACTTGGCTTATTAGGCAAATCGGGCCTTGCATAGTAGGCTGAGAATTGCGTTCTGGCTACTGGGTACGACATATATATGTCTCCGTGGTGTAGTGGTAAGACACTCGCCTGGCGTTCCGCGAGCGCTATGTCATGGGTTCGTATCCTGGCCGGGGAGGATTTACTGGGCGCAATTCCTTAACTGTAGCCTCTGTTTAACGCAACAGTAAAATGTGTACTTGGATGAAAAAACGATTCTTCGCGGCAGGGATCGTATTCCAGGGACCTGCCCGAAACGCTACGCGTACTAGTGGCTGTACAAGAATGTAACAACTCTTGTATATATCTCAAAAAAAAAAAAAATATATATATATATATATATATATATATATATATATATATATATATATATATATATATATATATATATATATATATATATATATATATATATATATATATATGTATAGATGTCGTACCTAGTAGCCAGAACACCCTTCTCAGCCTACTATGCAATGCCCGATTTGCCTAATAAGTCAAGTTTTCATGAATTAATTGTTTTTCGACTACCTAACCTACCTAACCTAACCTAACCTAACTTTTTTCGGCTACCTAACCTAACCAAACCTATAAAGATAGGTTAGGTTAGGTTAGGTAGGGTTGGTTAGGTTCGGTCCTATATCTACGTTAATTTTAACTGTAATAAAAAAAATTGACCTCATACATAATGAAATTGGTAGTTTTATCATTTCATAAGAAAAA
This sequence comes from Procambarus clarkii, assembly GCF_040958095.1. Classification (NCBI taxonomy): domain Eukaryota; kingdom Metazoa; phylum Arthropoda; class Malacostraca; order Decapoda; family Cambaridae; genus Procambarus; species Procambarus clarkii. The sequence continues at coordinate 2,954,210 of NC_091220.1, forward strand.
AATTAGAGAAAATATATTAATTCAGGAAAACTTGGCTTATTAGGCAAATCGGGCCTTGCATAGTAGGCCAAAAAGTGCGTTCTGGCTACTAGGTACGATATATATATATATATATATATATATATATATATATATATATATATATATATATATATATATATATATATATATATGTCGTACCTAGTAGCCAGAACGCACTTCTGAGCCTACTATGCAAGGCCCGATTTGCCTAATAAGCCAAGTTTTCCTGAATTAATATATTTTCTCCTATTTTTTTCATATGAAATGATAAAGCTACCCATTTCATTATGTATGAGGTCAATTTTTTTTTATTGGGGTTAAAATTAACGTAGATATATGACCGAACCTAACCAACCCTACCTAACCTAACCTAACCTATCTTTATAGGTTAGGTTAGGTTTGGTAGCCGAAAAAGTTAGGTTAGGTAAGGTTAGGTAGGTTAGGTAGTCGAAAAACAATTAATTCATGAAAACTTGGCTTATTAAGCAAATCGGGCCTTGCATAGTAGGCTGAAAAGTGCGTTCTGGCTACTAGGTACGACATATATATATATATATATATATATATATATATATATATATATATATATATATATATATATATATATATATATATATATATATATATATATATATATATATATGTATGTATATATTTTGGTAGCAGTCTTTCTTAAGCATATGTTGTTGAATTTGACCGAAAATGTGAGATTAATAATTCTAACACGAATCTTCTCATTATTTCTTATGTTCTTCTTCGCCGTCGAGGGTGATTGATAAAGTATCTCTCCAAAATTCATTCTTTTTATTCCTAGTCTGACGCCTGAACGCGTTTCGTAATTACTTATTACATTTTCAAGGACTTAATTTACATGCAAAATAAATTCATACTTATACTTCAAGTGGGTTTAAACTTCATACCCATTTCAAGTGGGTTTCAAATGGACTTGAAACCCGCCAATAACCCGCAGGTATGTCGACGACATTTTTACACAGGTACCTGATGTCAGACATCTGCAGCAGCTGAAAGAGGCATTCAAACAGAATTCTGTGTTGAGTTTTACATACGAGATGGAGAATGATGGAAGGTACCTTTTCTAGATGTAAAAGTCACGGAAAGGAACGGAGACTTACACACTGCAGTCTACATTAAGGAAACAAACATAGGAATGTGCCTCAATATCAATAGTGACTGCCCAAACAGGTACAAGAGGAGTGTTGTCAACGCTTTCATCGACTGGGCTCTCAACCACAGCTCAGGATGGAAGCAAGTCGATGAAGAACTTTGTAGGGTATGGCAGGTCCTAGTCAACAATGGCTTCTCTAACGGTTTTGTTGAAGACGTCATAAAAGAAAGTTGAATCGCCAGTGCAACCTCCGAAGAGTCAACTAACACAACACAATAGGGGGTACCCCCTATTAGACTGTTTTACAGGAAATTCTTTTCGACGGCTCATAAAATGGAGGAAAGGGTCTTGAAAGACATTATTGATAGAAACGTTATCCCTACAGACAAAAATCAGAAAATATAATTGACAATCTACTACAAAAACAAAAAAACGGTCAATCTACTCATGAAAAACTCCCCCAGACATCAAACAAAATGCCTTGAAGGAAATCAATGTCGTCTAAGCATTCACATGCCCGCTTGGGGACTGCAAGCCCCAAAGAACTCAGTATATAGACAAGACAACAACGTCTTTTTCTAGGCGATTAACTATGCACTACCAACACGGCTCCATCAAGGAATATATAATCTCTTCTCACAACCAGACCATCACCTGAGAAATCTTAACAAGCAACACAGATGTCATTGATAAATGCAACGATAGCAGGAGACTCAACATCAGCGAGGCACTACACATCAAAAAGTCAACACCAGCAATCAATAGCCAATTAATGCACAATCTTCTACCCACTTCAAGACCCCGAACCAATATGGAAGCAGAAAGAGGAAGTATGGGCCAATAGTCTTTCTGCAGTTACTGATATTCTTATATTCTTATGTTCTCATCCCATTGTTTCATGTTCTGTCTTATCTTTCACCTCACCGAAACTTTTGTGCCATATCACCTCATCCAAAAACGAGTATAAGTATAAATGTATTTTATGTGTAAATTAAGTCTTTGAAAATGTAATAAGGAATTGCGAAACGCATTTGGGCGTTAGACTAGGAATAAAAAGAATGAATTTTGGAGAGTTACTTTATCAAGTACTCTCGACAGCGAAGAAGAACGTAAGAAAGATTGAGAAGGTTCGTGTTAGAATTATTAATCTTACCCTTTCTGTAATATTCAACATCACACACACACACAACTGGCAACAGGGGAACTGCCAGATATTGGAAAGAAGCTAACGTAGTCCCGATATACAAGAAAGGGGATAGACAGGAGGCACTGAACTACAGGCCAGTGTCCCTAACCTGCATACCATGCAAGCTGATGGAGAAGATTGTGCGAAAAAAACTAGTGGAGCATTTGGAGCGAAGGAACTTTGTAACACAGCATCAACATGGGTTCAGGGATGGCAGGTCCTGCCTCACAGGGGTACTTGAATTCTACAACCAGGCAACAAAAATAAGGCAAGAAAGAGAAGGGTGGGCAGACTGCATATTTTTGAATTGTCAGAAAGCCTTTAATACAGTGCCACACAAGAGGCTAGTGCGAAAGTTGGAGATGCAGGCTGGAGTGAAAGGGAAGGTACTCTGGTGGATAGAGGAGTACCTAAGCCACAGGAGACAACGAGTCTGTGTGACGGGTGAGGTCTCAGATTGGCGAGACGTCACAAGTGGAGTCCCGCAGGGGTCAGTCCTTGGACCTATACTGTTTTTGGTATATGAAAATGATCTCCCAGAGGGTATAGATTCGTTCCTCTCAATGTTTGCCGATGATGCAAAAATTATGAGGAGGATTGAAACAGGGGATGATAGTAGGAGGCTACAAATTGACCTGGATAGACTGAGTGAATGGTCCAACAAATGGCTGTTGAAGTTCAACCCGAGTAAATGCAAAGTAATGAAGCTAGGCACAGGATACAGAATAGGAGATGAAATACTTAATGAAACAGATAGAGAGAAAGATCTAGGAGTTGATATCACACCAAACCTGTCTCCTGACGCCCACATAAAGAGAATAACGTCTGCGGCATATGCGAGGCTGGCTAACATCAGAACGGCGTTCAGGAACCTGTGTAAGGAATCATCCAGAATCTTGTACACCACATATGTAAGACCAATCCTGGAGTATGCGGGCCCCAGCATGGAGCCCGTACCTTGTCAAGCAGAAGACGAAGCTGGAAAAAGTCCAATGGTATGCTACTAGACTAGTCCCAGAACTAAGAGGCATGAGTTATGAGGAAAGGCTGCGGGAAATGCACCTTACGACACTGGAAGACAGAAGAGTAAGGGGGGGGACTTGATCACAACCTACAAAATTCTCAGGGGAATCGACCGGGTAAACAAGGATGAACTATTCAACACTGATGGGACGCGAACAAGGGGACACAGGTGGAAGCTGAGTACCCATATGAGCCACAGAGACGTTAGAAAGAACTTTTTCAGTGTCAGAGTAGTTAGTAAATGGAATGCACTAGGAAGTGATGTGGTGGAGGCTGACTCGATACACAGTTTCAAATGTTGATATGATAGAGCCCAGTAGGCTCAGGAATCTGTACACCAGTTGACTTACGGTTGAGAGGCGGGACCAAAGAGCCAAAGCTTAACCCCCGCAAGCATAATTAGGTGAGTACAATTAGGTGAGTATACACACACACACACACACACACACACACACACACACACACACACACACACACACACACACACACACACACACACACACACACACACACACACACACACATATATATATATATATATATATATATATATATATATATATATATATATATATATATATATGTACATATATATATATATATATATATATATATATATATATATATAAATATATATATGTCGTACCTAGTAGCCAGAACGCACTTCTCGGCCTACTATGCAAGGCCCGATTTGCCTAATAAGCCAAGTTTTCCTGAATTAATATATTTTCTCTAATTTTTTTCTTATGAAATGATAAAGCTACCCATTTCATTATGTGTGAGGTTAATTTTTTTTATTGGAGTTAAAATTAACGTAGATATATGACCGAACCTAACCAACCCTACCTAACCTAACCTAGCCTATCTTTATAGGTTAGGTTAGGTTAGGTAGCCGAAAAAGTTAGGTTAGGTTAGGTTAGGTAGGTTAGGCAGTCGAAAAACAATTAATTCATGAAAACTTGGCTAATTAGGCAAATCGGGCCTTGCATAGTAGGCCGAGAAGTGCGTTCTGGCTACTAGGTACGACATATATATATATATATGTCGTACCTAGTAGCCAGAACTCACTTCTCAGCCTACTATGCAAGGCCCGATTTGCCTAATAAGCCAAGTTTTCATGAATTAATTGTTTTTCGACTACCGAACCTACCTAACCTAACCTAACCTAACTTTTTCGGCTACATAACCCAACCTAACCTATAGAGATAGGTTAGGTTAGGTTAGGTAGGGTTGGTTAGGTTCGGTCATATATCTACGTTAATTTTAACTCCAATGAAAAAAAATTGACCTCATACATAATGAAATGGGTAGCTTTATCATTTCATAAGAAAAAAAATAGAGAAAATATATTAATTCAGGAAAACTTGGCTTATTAGGCAAATCGGGCCTAGCATAGTAGGCCGAGAAGTGCATTCTGGCTACTAGGTACGACATATATATATATATATATATATATATATATATATATATATATATATATATATATATATATATATGTCGTACCTAATAGCCAGAACGCACTTCTCAGCCTACTATTCAAGGCCCGATTTGCCTAATAAGCCAAGTTTTCATGAATTAATGTTTTTTTGTCTACCTAACCTACCTAACCTAACCTAACCTAGCTTTTTTTGGCTACCTAACCTAACCTTACCTATAAATATAGGTTAGGTTAGGTTAGGTAGGGTTGGTTAGGTTCGGTCATATATCTTCGTTAATTTTAACTCCAATAAAAAAACATTGACCTCATACATAGAAAAAAGGGTTGCTTTATCATTTCATAAGAAAAAAATTATAGTAAATATATTAATTCAGGAAAACTTGGCTTATTAGGCAAATCGGGCCTTGAATAGTAGGCTGAGAAGTGAGTTCTGGCTACTAGGTACGACATATATATATATATATATATATATATATATATATATATATATATATATATATATATATATATATATATATATATATATATATATATATATATATGTCGTACCTAGTAGCCAGAACGCACTTCTCAGCCTACTATACAAGGCCCGATTTGCCTAATAAGCCAAGTTTTCCTGAATTAATATATTTTCTCTATTTTTTTTCTCATGAAATGATAAAGCTACCCATTTCATTATGCATGAGGTCAATTTTTTTTTATTGGAGTTAAAATTAACGTAGATATATGACCGAACCTAACCAACCCTACCTAACCTAACCTAACCTATCTTTATAGGTTAGGTTTGGTTAGGTAGCCCAAAAAGGTAGGTTAGGTTAGGTTAGGTAGGTTAGGTAGTCGAAAAACAATTAATTCATGAAAACTTAGCTTATTAGGCAAATCGGGCCTTGCATAGTAGGCTGAGAAGTGCGTTCTGGCTACTAGGTACGACATATATATATATATATATATATATATTTTATTAAATATGACCGAAAAAGTAAGATTAATAATTCTAACACGAATTTTCTCAATCTTTCGTACATTATGCTTCACTGTTGGAGGTAAATCAAAAATCACTTCTCCAAAATTCATTTTTATTTCTAGTCTGACGCGACACGGGCGCGTTTCGTAAAACTTATTACATTTTCAAAGACTTCACAAATACACAACTGATTAGAACTTGCATTTCCCTGATTTTATATCTACTTTTGAGTGAGGTGGGAAGGGTGATGTGGCATTACATTTGAGTGAGGTGGGAAGGATGATGTGGCATTAGAGGATATTAATAGGGTATTAAAAGTATCAACACAAGACAGAACACGAAACAATGGATATTGAATAGAAGTGTTTGTAGAAAGCCTATTGGTCCATATTTCTTGATGCTTCTATATTGGAGCGGAGTCTTGAGGTGGGTAGAATATAGTTGTGCAATAATTGGCTGTTGATTGCTGGTGTTGACTTCTTGATGTGTAGTGCCTCGCAAACGTCAAGCCGCCTGCTATCGCTGTATCTATCGATGATTTCTGTGTTGTTTACTAGGATTTCTCTGGCGATGGTTTGGTTATGGGAAGAGATTATATGTTCCTTAATGGAGCCCTGTTGTTTATGCATCGTTAAACGCCTAGAAAGAGATGTTGTTGTCTTGCCTATATACTGGGTTTTTTGGAGCTTACAGTCCCCAAGTGGGCATTTGAAGGCATAGACGACGTTAGTCTCTTTTAAAGCGTTCTGTTTCGTGTCTGGAGAGTTTCTCATGAGTAGGCTGGCCGTTTTTCTGGTTTTATAGTAAATCGTCAGTTGTATCCTCTGATTTTTGTCTGTAGGGATAACGTTTCTATTAACAATATCTTTCAGGACCCTTTCCTCTGTTTTATGAGCTGTGGAAAAGAAGTTCCTGTAAAATAGTCTAATAGGGGGTATAGGTGTTGTGTTAGTTGTCTCTTCAGAGGTTGCATGGCTTTTCACTTTCCTTCTTATGATGTCTTCGATGAAACCATTGGAGAAGCCGTTATTGACTAGAACCTGCCTTACCCTTCTAGTCAATAACGGCTTCTCCAATGGTTTCATCGAAGACATCATAAGAAGGAAAGTGAAAAGCCATGCAACCTCTGAAGAGACAACTAACACAACACCTATACCCCCTATTAGACTATTTTACAGGAACTTCTTTTCCACAGCTCATAAAACAGAGGAAAGGGTCCTGAAAGATATTGTTAATAGAAACGTTATCCCTACAGACAAAAATCAGAGGATACAACTGACGATTTACTATAAAACCAGAAAAACGGCCAGCCTACTCATGAGAAACTCTCCAGACACGAAACAGAACGCTTTAAAAGAGACTAACGTCGTCTATGCCTTCAAATGCCCACTTGGGGACTGTAAGCTCCAAAAAACCCAGTATATAGGCAAGACAACAACATCTCTTTCTAGGCGTTTAACGATGCATAAACAACAGGGCTCCATTAAGGAACATATAATCTCTTCCCATAACCAAACCATCGCCAGAGAAATCCTAGTAAACAACACAGAAATCATCGATAGATACAGCGATAGCAGGCGGCTTGACGTTTGCGAGGCACTACACATCAAGAAGTCAACACCAGCAATCAACAGCCAATTATTGCACAACTATATTCTACCCACCTCAAGACTCCGCTCCAATATAGAAGCATCAAGAAATATGGACCAATAGGCTTTCTACAAACACTTCTATTCAATATCCATTGTTTCGTGTTCTGTCTTGTGTTGATAGTTTTAATACCCTATTAATATCCTCTAATGCCACATCATCCTTCCCACCTCACTCAAATGTAATGCCACATCACCCTTCCCACCTCACTCAAAAGTAGATATAAAATCAGGGAAATGCAAGTTCTAATCAGTTGTGTATTTGTGAAGTCTTTGAAAATGTAATAAGTTTTACGAAACGCGCCCGTGTCGCGTCAGACTAGAAATAAAAATGAATTTTGGAGAAGTGATTTTTGATTTACCTCCAACAGTGAAGCATAATGTACGAAAGATTGAGAAAATTCGTGTTAGAATTATTAATCTTACTTTTTCGGTCATATTTAATAAAATATGTCTACAGGAAAGACTGCTACCAAAATATACTAATATATATATATATATATATATATATATATATATATATATATATATATATATATATATATATATATATATATATATGTTGTACCTAGTAGCCAGAACTCACTTCTCAGCCTACTATGCAAGGCCCGATTTGCCTAATAAGCCAAGTTTTCGTAAAACTTATTACATTTTCAAAGACTTTAGTTTACAAATACACAACTGAATAGAACTTACCCATCTCCGATTTTATATCTACATTTGAGAGAGGTGGATGGGGCATTAATAGGGTATTAATTTCATCAACACAAGACAGAACAAGAGGTGGTATTACGCCTAGAAAGAGATGTTGTTGTCTTGCCTATATACTGGGTTTTTTGGAGCTTACAGTCCCCAAGAGGGCATTTGAAGGCATAGACGACGTTAGTCTCTTTTAAAGCGTTCTGTTTTGTGCCTGGAGAGTTTCTCATGAGTAGGCTGGCCGTTTTTCTGGTTTTATAGTTTATCGTCAGTTGTATCCTCTGATTTCTGTCTGTAGGGATAACGTTTCTATTAACAATATCTTTCAGGACCCTTTCCTCCGTTTTATGAGCTGTGGAAAAGAAGTTCCTGTAAAATAGTCTAATAGGGGGTATAGGTGTTGTGTTTGTTGTCTCTTCAGAGGTTGCATGGCGTTTCACTTTCCTTCTTATGATGTCTTCGACGAAACCATTGGAGAAGCCGTTGTTGACTAGGACCTGCCTTGCCCTACAGAGTTCTTCGTCGACTTGCTTCCATTCTGAGCTGTGGCTGAGAGCACGGTCGACATATGCGTTAACAACACTCCTCTTGTACCTGTCTGGGCAGTCGCTGTTGGCATTTAGGCACATTCCTATATTCGTTTCCTTAGTGTAGACTGCAGTGTGGAAACCTCCGCTCTTTTCCATGACTGTTACATCTAGAAAGGGCAGCTTCTCATCCTTTTCCATCTCGTAAGTGAAACGCAGCACGGAACTCTGCTCAAATGCCTCCTTCAGCTCCTGCAGATGTCTGACATCAGGTACCTGTGTAAAAATGTCGTCAACATACCTGCAGTATATGGCCGGTTTCAAGTTCATGTCGACTAAGACTTTTTGCTCGATGGTACCCATGTAGAAGTTTGCAAACAGGACACCTAGGGGAGAACCCATGGCGACCCCATCTACTTGCTTATACATGTGCCCATCCGGGTTCAAGAAGGGTGCCTCTTTAGTACAAGCTTGGAGTAGTTTCCTCAGAATATTTTCTGGTATGTCAAGAGGAGTACAGGCTGGATCACGATACACTCTGTCGGCTATCATCCCGATTGTCTCGTCCACAGGTACGTTGGTAAACAGCGATTCTACATCCAACGAGGATCTTATCCCTGTGGCCCGTGTGCCCCGCAGTAAGTCAACAAATTCCTTTGGAGACTTCAGGCTGAAGGCGCAAGGAACAAAAGGAGTCAGCAGGCCGTTGAGTCGCTTCGCCAGTCTGTACGTGGTTGTGGGTATCTGGCTAATGATTGGCCGAAGTGGGTTTCCAGGCTTGTGTGTCTTGACATTTCCATACGCATATCCAGGTTTATATTCCCCAATGATCTTTGGCAGGTGGAGTCCGGATTTCTTGGCGTTCACAGTTTCGATAAGTTTGTTGACCTTTGCTTTGAATTCGGCTGTAGTGTCCTTCGTTACCCTTTGGAACTTAGTTTGGTCAGAGAGTATGATGTTCATTTTCGCCAGATATTCGTCTTTTTTAAGAATGACATATATTGGCGACTTGTCACCTCTCCTGACAACTATCTCCTTGTTCTCACGAAGGCTTTTAGCTGCCGCTTTGAGCTCGGGGGACAGTATGGTGCTTCTGTAATTGCCTCGATTCTTTCCTCCTTCTGCAATAAGTTCTGCTTGTAAGGTATCTTTGGTAGTGACCTTCTTTTGTGTCTCGAGGTCGAATATGTCGTCCAACAGAATTTCCAACTCTACTTTCCGGGCCATCTCACTCGGTCTGGACATAACATGACAGTTTATGCCCAGATTTAGGAGAGTGACTTGGTCCTCAGTGAGGTTAATTCCTGCAAGGTTCAGGAAGCCATCTCTTGGTCGTGGAATTGCCATAGGTCCTCCATATAATGTTGTTAGTTTCTTGATAATCCTTGTTTCAGTGCTGAGGTGATGTCGGTCTGTGAGGATGTCGAGGTGTTGTTCAATGCGGGTATGGATACTTTCGTCGATGTTGCTATTTCTCCACTCGTGTGTAGCATGAAGTAGTTGCGTTTTGTTGTCTTTGATTTCATTCTCTGCCTTGTATATCTGATCACGAATCAGATCCTGGCGATATTTTATCGTGAAGGCTTGATTCCTTGCTGCTGGGTCGTGCACTTTAATATTAGTGTATTTTGGTAGCAGTCTTTCCTGTAGACATATATTATTAAATATGACCGAAAAAGTAAGATTAATAATTCTAACACGAATTTTCTCAATCTTTCGTACATTTCTTTTCACTGTTGGAGGTAAATCAAAAATCAATTCTCCAAAATTCATTTTTATTTCTAGTCTGACGCGACACGAGCGCGTTTCGTAAAACTTATTACATTTTCAAAGACTTTAGTTTACAAATACACAACTGAATAGAACTTACGCATCTCCGATTTTATATCTACATTTGAGAGAGGTGGATGGGGTGGATGGGGCATTAATAGGGTATTAATTTCATCAACACAAGACAGAACACGAAACAATGGGTATTGAATAGAAGTGATTGTAGAAAGCCTATTGGTCCATATTTCTTGATGCTTCTATATTGGAGCGGAGTCTTGAAGTGGGTAGAATATAGTTGTGCATTAATTGGCTGTTGATTGCTGGTGTTGACTTCTTGATGTGTAGTGCCTCGCAGATGTCAAGCCGCCTGCTATCGCTGTATCTATCGATGGTTTCTGTGTTGTTTGCTAAGATATCTCTGGTGATGGTTTGGTTGTGAGAAGAGATTATATGTTCCTTAATGGAGCCCTGTTGCTTATGCATCGTTCATCGCCTGGATAGAGGTGTTGTTGTCTTGCCTATATACTGAATTCTTTGAGGCTTTCAGTTCCCAAGTGGGTATTTGAAGGCATAGACGACGTTGGTCTCTTTTAAAGCGTTCTGCTTTGTGTCTGGAGAGTTTCTCATGAGTAGGCTGGCCGTTTTCTTAGTTTTATATTAAATCGTCAATTGTATCTTCTGATTTTTGTCAGTAGGGATAACGTTTCTATTAGCAATATCTTTCAGGACCCTTTCCTCCGTTTTATGAGCTGTGGAAAAGAAGTTCCTGTAAAATAGTCTAATAGGTGGTATAGGTGGTATTAGTGTTAGTTGTCTCTTCAGAAGTTGCATGGCGTTCCACTTTCCTTCTTATGATGTCTTCAATGAAACCATTGGAGAAGCCGTTGCTGACTAGGACCTGCCTTACCCTACAGAGTTCTTCATCGACTTGCTTCCATCCTGAGCTGTGGCTGAGAGCACGGTCGACATAAGCATTAACGACACTCCTCTTGTACCTGTCTGGGCAGTCACTGTTGGCATTTAGGCATATTCCTATGTTTGTTTCCTTAGTGTAGACTGCAGTGTTGAAATCTCCGCTCCTTTCCATGACTGTTACATCTAGAAAGGGCAGCTTCTCATCCTTCTCCATCTCGTAAGTGAAACACAACCCAGAATTCCGCTCAAATGCCTCCTTCAGCTCCTGCAAAGTTTGTTTCTGAACGGTGTGCAGGCAAATATGCAACTGAAAACTCCTAAAGTTATTTGCCTGGAGTCCGTTCAGGCTTGTTTGCATTTGTGTTCCTCACGTGTGCCCCAAACAATGAGGTCATTTGATAAATATCTGCAAGTAAGCAGTCCTTTCTGTTTGAGGTCAGCCTCCCAAGATGAGATAGTTACATTAACATAACATCAGTAGGAATTAAAAATCTCAGACTGGGTCGGTCAAGAATCAGTCACGTGGTCAAGCGTCTCTAGAGAGTTGGATCAGTGAAGATTCAGTCACATAGTCTAGCATCTCTAGAGCGCTGGGTCGTACAAAATTCAGTCACTTGGTCAAGCGTCTCTTACCCTTAAACCACGCATATTGGGGACCCGGAAGCGAAAAATATTCGAATTATGAAGAAATAACTTAAAAATGTTAAACAAATCTCTAACTTATTGGCTTCAGCGTCGTGAAACTTTCATCAAAATTGTTTCAGAAATTGATTTTAGGTGAATTAAAAAAAATGTTTTGTTGATAAGGAGAGCAGCTATTAACTGGAACTGAAGGATAATGCAATAATAAAGAGATGCAAGTACCAGTCCGACGCTCAAAGAAGAAGAATAGTAAGAAGTGTCCACAAAGTGGATATGCAGCTGGTGCCTTTATAGCATTGCTGAGTATGTGTCAGTATTTATGTGTCATTCTGAGTATTTAGAATGGATAATAACGCAAATAATAATGAGTAACTATGTTATTATTCTCTATTTTGTTATATATCATATATATACATTGTCCAATGTTAATATATGTTACTTTCGTCAATGTCTCAAAAATATTTTTTTAGTAGAGGATTTTCTTTTTTTAAGATTTTAGTTTTTTTGTCTACTATGTTTATTTTCCGATTTTGTTGTAAACCTTACATCCTGGAGAGTGGATTACCTTTCACTAACTATGTGAAGATAGAATGAAATTTTTTCAACAAATAAATCAGTCACAACTCACAGTACTTGGGACTTTGAATTTTTTGGGGCGTTTTCTTCTCAGATTTTAAACTCTATTTTCTTGGGGCTTTTCTTTTCTTAGACCAAATTAGAGTTTTTTCACATATGTAAAGTATACCCTAAATATATCCCCTAAATCATTATAATTATCCATATATTTGTTTTTTTCAGGGGGTATTTTTTATTGACTTCATTTCAACATATATTGACTTACAACTTTCACATATTCGAGTACGAATGCCGAACAATGTTTATTAAAATATACAAATATATTAAAGAATTAGAACTACCTTCATTCATTATCGATAACTTCAACTTCAATTATCTCTGAAACTAGAGTTTCAACTTTGAGTGGCTTCTAAAATTCCAGTTTTTGACCAATTTTCACCATTTTGACATATTGTGTGCTCAATTGTCTGTTCTACAATCTCTTTAGAATTGATTTTTTTATAAATCCTATACGTATGGAGTTATAATTTATTTTGATCTAAATTTGCTGCATATTTCAAATGCAATATTGACGATTTTTTTACAGTAAACTATACAGAAAATCTATATTCTAATTTGATGAAAATAAAGATCATATGCTATTCTGAGAGACTAATAACACAAAATGAACAATTTGTGATCGTTTAGTATTTTTCATTTTGATTTGAAAATCTGAAGTTTTCAATATTAAATTTTAAAATTATTTTTGATTCACTCGTTTTTCATGTTACGTGGTGATCATTTAGACAAAATTTTAGCGTTTGTCTAGCTGATTATGCACAAAAAATTGGAATGTGTTTGTGCAAATTTTATAAATTTGAGTTATGTCAAATCGTATATGTATGTTTTGCACGGTTTAAGGGATAATTATAGGCGACGATCAACAAGTTGTAGCCTTCACACGTCTCAGTTTACCTGCCAACGAATGGCATCGTAAGATCTACTACAAACAATGTATTCGAATTATAATTATAATGATTTATGATCACTTGATATAACGGGTGATATTAACTGCACTCACCAGGATTTTGGTGATCGCATATGTCATAACTAATGATGAATTTACCTATACAATGAGCTCAAGTACAAAACCTGACATCACCGGGAAGGCACTTATCCTGGGAGATAGCGTAAAGTAACGTGGTCGTCGAGCAGGCACAAACCAACGTATAATTTAACTATTTGTGAGATCTCAACCAAACACGTCTCTCGGTTGTGATTCAAGATAACCAGCCCATCCTTCCCGGCTGGTAGCAAACTCCTTCCCCAAATTCGTTTTTACTGATTTCCGGAAGAGAGATTTTATTTAGTTGATTTGATTACTCCAAATTTCATTTAATTTATAGAATATTTTTTTAATATATTCAGTCTTCAGACTGGCGCCTTTAGAGTTGTAACAAGTGATTAAATTATGGTTGTGATATGATTTTAGTTGTGATGTAGTAATGCATTTATTTTTACTCGTTTTTTTAGCCTGGCAAATTTGCCACGTACAATCTCCTTTGGGACTAATTAAATTAATTTAATTTAAGGTTTATTAAACACAAAAACAACAGTAATTCCTCACTGCTTGTTGTGTTAAGGAATTTATATATGATGTGGAAAGTTTTCCCAAAACTGTCAACCAGGTGGTGGAGAGTGTGGAGGCACTGGGGATTTTACCTGTAGTGACTGTCAACCAGGTATTGGGGACTTTACCTGTAGTGACTGTCAACCAGGTACTGGGGACTATAACTGTAGTGACTGTCAACCAGGTACTGGGGACTATACCTGTAGTGACTGTCAACCAGGTACTGGGGACTATACCTGTAGTGACTGTCAACCAGGTACTGGGGTCTTTACCAGTAGTGACTGTCAACCAGGTACTGGGGACTATACCTGTAGTGACTGTCAACCAGGTACTGGGGACTATACCTGTAGTGACTGTCAACCAGGTACTGGGGACTATACCTGTAGTGACTGTCAACCAGGTACTGGGGACTATACCTGTAGAGACTGTCAACCAGGTACTGGGGACTTTACCAGTAGTGACTGTCAACTAGGTACTGGGGACTAGACCTGTAGTGACTGTCAACCAGGTACTGGGGACTATACCTGTAGTGACTGTCCACCAGGTACTGGGGACTTTACCTGTAGTGACTGTCAACCAGGTACTGGGGACTTTACCTGTAGTGACTGTCAATCAGCTGCTGGAGAGTGAGGAGGTGCTGTGGGTACTGGGACTATACCTGTAGTGACTGTCAACCAGGTACTGGGGACTATACCTGTAGTGACTGTCAACCAGGTACTGGGGACTATACCTGTAGTGACTGTCAACCAGGTACTGGGGACTATACCTGTAGTGACTGTCAACCAGGTACTGGGGACTTGACCAGTAGTGACTGTCAACCAGGTACTGGGGACTATACCTGTAGTGACTGTCAACCAGGTACTGGGGACTTTACCAGTAGTGACTGTCAACCAGGTACTGGGGACTTTACCTGTAGTGACTGTCAACCAGGTACTGGAGACTATACCTGTAGTGACTGTCAACCAGGTACTGGGGACTATACCTGTAGTGACTGTCAACCAGGTACTGGGGACTATACCTGTAGTGACTGTCCACCAGGTACTGGGGACTTTACCAGTAGTGACTGTCAACTAGGTACTGGGACTATACCTGTAGTGACTGTCAACCAGGTACTGGGGACTATACCTGTAGTGACTGTCCACCAGGTACTGGGGACTATACCTGTAGTGGCTGTCCCCGCCAAACACACACCGAAACTACGACGTTGATACAACGTTCGAACAAGTTTTAACACCACCTAACCAGTTATAACAACCAATATATCAAGTTGTAACAACGTTCTAATACGTCATAAACACATTAAGCCAAGATGTAACAACTTTATTACAAGTTGTAACAAGCGGAAAATAGAGACAGTTTCGGTTTGTGTTTCCAGGGTCAACCAGGTATTGGGGACTATACCTGTAGTGACTGTCAACCAGGTACTGGGGACTATACCTGTAGTGACTGTCAACCAGGTACTGGGGACTATACCTGTAGTGACTGTCAGCCAGGTACTGGGGACTATACCTGTAGTGACTGTCAATCAGCTGCTGGAGAGTGTGGAGGTGCTGCGGGTACTGGAGACTATACCAGTAGTGACTGTCAACTAGGTACTGGGGACTATACCTGTAGTGACTGTCAACCAGGTACTGGGGACTATACCTGTAGTGACTGTCAACCAGGTACTGGGGACTATACCTGTAGTGACTGTCAACCAGGTACTGGGGACTATACCTGTAGTGACTGTCAATCAGCTGCTGGAGAGTGTGGAGGTGCTGTGGGTACTGGAGACTATACCAGTAGTGACTGTCAACTAGGTACTGGGTACTATACCTGTAGTGACTGTCAACCAGGTACTGGGGACTATACCTGTAGTGACTGTCCACCAGGTGCTGGGGACTTTTCCAGTAGTGACTGTCAACCAGGTACTGGGAACTTTACCTGTAGTGACTGTCAATCAGCTGCTGGAGAGTGTGGAGGTGCTGTGGGTACTGGGGACTATACCTGTAGTGACTGTCAACTAGGTACTGGGGACTATACCTGTAGTGACTGTCAACTAGGTACTATACCTGTAGTGACTGTCAACCAGGTACTGGGGACTTTACCAGTAGTGACTGTCAACCAGGTCCTGGGGACTATACCTGTAGTGACTGTCAACCAGGTACTGGGGACTTTACCAGTAGTGACTGTCAACCAGGTACTGGGGACTATACCTGTAGTGACTGTCAACCAGGTACTGGGGACTTTACCAGTAATGACTGTCAACCAGGTACTAGGGACTTTACCAGTAGTGACTGTCAACTAGGTACTGGGGACTTTATCTGTAGTGACTGTCCACCAGGTACTGGGGACTATACCTGTAGTGACTGTCAACCAGGTACTGGGGACTTTACCAGTAGTGACTGTCAACCAGGTACTGGGGACTTTACCTGTAGTGACTGTCAACCAGGTACTGGGGACTATACCTATAGTGACTGTCCACCAGGTACTGGGGACTTTACCAGTAGTGACTGTCAACTAGGTACTGGGACTATACCTGTAGTGACTGTCAACCAGGTATTGGGGACTATACCTGTAGTGACTGTCAACCAGGTACTGGGGGACTATACCTGTAGTGACTGTCAACCAGGTACTGGGGACTATACCTGTAGTGACTGTCAGCCAGGTACTGGGGACTATACCTGTAGTGACTGTCAATCAGCTGCTGGAGAGTGTGGAGGTGCTGTGGGTACTGGAGACTATACCAGTAGTGACTGTCAACTAGGTACTGGGGACTATACCTGTAGTGACTGTCAACCAGGTACTGGGGACTATACCTGTAGTGACTGTCAACCAGGTACTGGGGACTATACCTGTAGTGACTGTCAACCAGGTACTGGGGACTATACCTGTAGTGACTGTCAATCAGCTGCTGGAGAGTGTGGAGGTGCTGTGGGTACTGGAGACTATACCAGTAGTGACTGTCAACTAGGTACTGGGGACTATACCTGTAGTGACTGTCAACCAGTTACTGGGGACTATACCTGTAGTGACTGTCCACCAGGTACTGGGGACTTTACCAGTAGTGACTGTCAACCAGGAACTGGGGACTTTACCTGTAGTGACTGTCAATCAGCTGCTGGAGAGTGTGGAGGTGCTGTGGGTACTGGGGACTATACCTGTAGTGACTGTCAACTAGGTACTGGGGACTATACCTGTAGTGACTGTCAACTAGGTACTGGGGACTATACCTGTAGTGACTGTCAACCAGGTACTGGGGACTTTACCAGTAGTGACTGTCAACCAGGTACTGGGGACTATACCTGTAGTGACTGTCAACCAGGTACTGGGGACTTTACCAGTAGTGACTCTCAACCAGGTACTGGGGACTATACCTGTAGTGACTGTCAACCAGGTACTGGGGACTTTACCAGTAGTGACTGTCAACCAGGTACTAGGGACTTTACCAGTAGTGACTGTCAACTAGGTACTGGGGACTTTACCTGTAGTGACTGTCCACCAGGTACTGGGGACTATACCTGTAGTGACTGTCAACCAGGTACTGGGGACTTTACCAGTAGTGACTGTCAACCAGGTACTGGGGACTTTACCTGTAGTGACTGTCAACCAGGTACTGGGGACTATACCTGTAGTGACTGTCAATCAGGTACTGGGGACTATACCTGTAGTGACTGTCTACCAGGTACTGGGGACTATACCTGTAGTGACTGTCAACCAGGTACTGGGGACTTTACCTGTAGTGACTGTCAACCAGGTACTGGAGACTATACCTGTAGTGACTGTCAACCAGGTACTGGGGACAATCCCTGTAGTGACTGTCCACCAGGTACTGGGGACTATACCTGTAGTGACTGTCAACCAGGTACTGGGGACTATACCTGTAGTGACTGGCAACTAGGTACTGGGGACTATACCTGTGGTGACTGTCAACCAGGTACTGGGGACTATACCTGTAGTGACTGTCCACCAGGTACTGGGGACTATACCTGTAGTGACTGTCCACCAGGTACTGGGGACTATACCTGTAGTGACTGTCAACCAGGTACTGGGGACTATACCTGTAGTGACTGTCCACCAGGTACTGGGGACTATACCTGTAGTGACTGTCAACCAGGTACTGGGGACTTTACCTGTAGTGACTGTCAACCAGGTACTGGAGACTATTCCTGTAGTGACTGTCAACCAGGTACTGGGGACTATCCCTGTAGTGACTGTCCACCAGGTACTGGGGACTATACCTGTAGTGACTGTCAACCAGGTACTGGGGACTATACCTGTAGTGACTGGCAACTAGGTACTGGGGACTATACCTATGGTGACTGTCAACCAGGTACTGGGGACTATACCTGTAGTGACTGTCCACCAGGTACTGGGGACTATACCTGTAGTGACTGTCCACCAGGTACTGGGGACTATACCTGTAGTGACTGTCAACCAGGTACTGGGACTATACCTGTAGTGACTGTCCACCAGGTACTGGGGACTATACCTGTAGTGACTGTCCACCAGGTACTGGGGACTATACCTGTAGTGACTGTCAACCAGGTACTGGGGACTATACCTGTAGTGACTGTCCACCAGGTACTGGGGACTATACCTGTAGTGACTGTCAACCAGGTACTGGGGACTATACCTGAAGTGACTGGCAACTAGGTACTGGGGACTATACCTGTGGTGACTGTCAACCAGGTACTGGGGACTATACCTGTAGTGACTGTCCACCAGGTACTGGGGACTATACCTGTAGTGACTGTCCACCAGGTACTGGGGACTATACCTGTAGTGACTGTCAACCAGGTACTGGGGACTATACCTGTAGTGACTGTCCACCAGGTACTGGGGACTATACCTGTAGTGACTGTCCACCAGGTACTGGGGACTATACCTGTAGTGACTGTCAACCAGGTACTGGGGACTATACCTGTAGTGACTGTCCACCAGGTACTGGGGACTATACCTGTAGTGACTGTCAACCAGGTACTGGGGACTTTACCAGTAGTGACTGTCAACCAGGTACTAGGGACTTTACCAGTAGTGACTGTCAACTAGGTACTGGGGACTTTACCTGTAGTGACTGTCCACCAGGTACTGGGGACTATACCTGTAGTGACTGTCAACCAGGTACTGGGGACTTTACCAGTAGTGACTGTCAACCAGGTACTGGGGACTTTACCTGTAGTGACTGTCAACCAGGTACTGGGGACTATACCTGTAGTGACTGTCAACCAGGTACTGGGGACTATACCTGTAGTGACTGTCCACCAGGTACTGGGGACTATACCTGTAGTGACTGTCAACCAGGTACTGGGGACTTTACCTGTAGTGACTGTCAACCAGGTACTGGAGACTATACCTGTAGTGACTGTCAACCAGGTACTGGGGACTATCCCTGTAGTGACTGTCCACCAGGTACTGGGGACTATACCTGTAGTGACTGTCAACCAGGTACTGGGGACTATACCTGTAGTGACTGGCAACTAGGTACTGGGGACTATACCTGTGGTGACTGTCAACCAGGTACTGGGGACTATACCTGTAGTGACTGTCCACCAGGTACTGGGGACTATACCTGTAGTGACTGTCCACCAGGTACTGGGGACTATACCTGTAGTGACTGTCAACCAGGTACTGGGGACTATACCTGTAGTGACTGTCCACCAGGTACTGGGGACTATACCTGTAGTGACTGTCAACCAGGTACTGGGGACTTTACCTTTAGTGACTGTCAACCAGGTACTGGAGACTATACCTGTAGTGACTGTCAACCAGGTACTGGGGACTATCCCTGTATTGACTGTCCACCAGGTACTGGGGACTATACCTGTAGTGACTGTCAACCAGGTACTGGGGACTATACCTGTAGTGACTGGCAACTAGGTACTGGGGACTATACCTGTGGTGACTGTCAACCAGGTACTGGGGACTATACCTGTATTGACTGTCCACCAGGTACTGGGGACTATACCTGTAGTGACTGTCAACCAGGTACTGGGGACTATACCTGTAGTGACTGGCAACTAGGTACTGGGGACTATACCTGTGGTGACTGTCAACCAGGTACTGGGGACTATACCTGTAGTGACTGTCCACCAGGTACTGGGGACTATACCTGTAGTGACTGTCCACCAGGTACTGGGGACTATACCTGTAGTGACTGTCAACCAGGTACTGGGGACTATACCTGTAGTGACTGTCCACCAGGTACTGGGGACTATACCTGTAGTGACTGTCAACCAGGTACTGGGGACTATACCTGAAGTGACTGGCAACTAGGTACTGGGGACTATACCTGTGGTGACTGTCAACCAGGTACTGGGGACTATACCTGTAGTGACTGTCCACCAGGTACTGGGGACTATACCTGTAGTGACTGTCCACCAGGTACTGGGGACTATACCTGTAGTGACTGTCAACCAGGTACTGGGGACTATACCTGTAGTGACTGTCCACCAGGTACTGGGGACTATACCTGTAGTGACTGTCCACCAGGTACTGGGGACTATACCTGTAGTGACTGTCAACCAGGTACTGGGGACTATACCTGTAGTGACTGTCCACCAGGTACTGGGGACTATACCTGTAGTGACTGTCAACCAGGTACTGGGGACTATACCTGTAGTGACTGTCAACCAGGTACTGGGGACTTTACCAGTAGTGACTGTCAACCAGGTACTGGGGACTTTACCTGTAGTGACTGTCAACCAGGTACTGGGGACTATACCTGTAGTGACTGTCAACCAGGTACTGGGGACTATACCTGTAGTGACTGTCCACCAGGTACTGGGGACTATACCTGTAGTGACTGTCCACCAGGTACTGGGGACTTTACCTGTAGTGACTGTCAACCAGGTACTGGGGACTATACCTGTAGTGACTGTCCACCAGGTGCTGGAGAGTGTGGAGGTGCTGTGGGTAGGTTGGTCTGGTGAAGATGGCTATGAGGTTGCAGGTGTAGGCGCCACTGATGATGATACAATAGAGGTACCACACACCGACGAACATCCTCCGCCACACTGTGCGGGGGAGATCCGGCAAGCTCTGGTTCAGTGGTCCTCTCAGTAGGTAGAGCCAGCCGGAGACCACGCCGCCCACCATGGCCGCCCCCGCCACACGCTCCTGCACACGTCAACATTTATGTTAATTTCCAACGAAAAATAACACTGGCCAACTTTTTTCGCTTTATTTTTTCTGAGTAAGATTTGTCACTTGTCATTTAATCCATTCGTGCAGATTTGAAAAATTAAATTGGTTTTTGCCTATCACGTCAACATTTAATTTTACAGCTTTTTTGCGTTTTTTCAAGTATTATGTAGAACAAATCCATGAATGTGCCCTCACGAAAGATATGTAGCGACTATCATGAAAGTTATGTGGGGACTAATTAAATTATAACTTCTCTTTTCCCAATTCAGATAAAAGCTGCTGCTAGAAGAAAGTGTTGTCCAGTCACACGACGAATATTAGTGACTGTGTGAAGGTGTACCGGGCTGTCTGTCATGTTACTCATGGAGACCAGCACCTACAATCACGAAGCACCATGCACTTCTTCTTACGTCCCTGTGTTATGAAGGTTCTTAAGTACTCCGTAAGAAAAGATGCTTTAACACGCCACTTTGTTTATGTATGTTAAAGAATATATATAAGTGACAGGTAGTAGTCTTAATGAATTGTTATGGAGAAAATTTGTCGCTGCAGTCTTAAGGAATTCTCATCTGGAAAAATTTGTTGCTAGGCGCCACTGATGATGAGAGAATAAGTGTATTGAGACAATAGAGGCCTTAAGGAATTGTTATGGAGAAAATATCGTCACTAAGCTGTACCCGTTTAAGAGTGAAATTAAAGTCTAAAGCTGTCCATTTTCAGAGGACATGTAAATTAGGAGTGTGTGAAGTAAGTAATGTTGTCAGATGTTAGTTCTTATACCTGGCTCTTAACGTTTATAGGTATAGTTTCGTTACTATTAACGCGATTTTCATGAGATTTAAAACAGATGCATTTCAGATGCATTAAGAACAAATGAGATAGTTTTCATGCTCCAGCTCCTGCCTTCCGCCTTAGTCCTCTTGTGTATTTTTGCTATTAACAGTTCAATTTCCCTGAGATCTAAAATACAGGTATTTCCGAATTAGTAAAATGGAGCAGGGCAACTACCAAGTTTCAGGTCCTGTCCTCCGCCATAGTTCTCACCTGTATTTTCGCTATTAGCAGCTCTATTTCACCCCAGAATTGATATTATCTTACTGTTTAACTCAGCCGGTGGCTGAGCGGACAGAACAATGGACGTGTTATCCTGTGGTCCTGGGTTCAGTCCCCGGAGTTACTCTCTCACAGTTTGCGCAACTCCTTGAATGGCTTAATCTCCATCAATCTCTCATGAATAGCAAAGGCTCTTTGGAGATCAAAACTATTGTAGTAGAATTGGCCAAGCTACCCATCTGCAATGATCGATATTGATTGTTGTAGGATATTGATTCAACATGTGTGGAAATATGTAAAATGTTACTAGCCTTGTGGAATCGTTACCGCTACACAAGATTATTTCGTGAAAACCTTCCTTACAAAAATCACGCTGATGTAACTGATCGCAGTAAACCTGGAAATATACATATTGGAGAACCGCCCGAATTCAACAGCCGGATGGCTGAAGTCCCCCATCGATCGGTCCTTATTGGATTAGTCACCCAGTTTGCTAGCGGACCAGCGACTTTACCAACTTACAAAACTCTCCCTCGCCTCGCAGTTTGAAGGAGCATTTTACAAGGGATTAGGAAAAGATATGGAATATAAGAGATGGCACTGGTTTTAAAAAGCTCTGAAGGAAGCTCTTGTTCACATTCTTCAAGGACGAATGAAGATAGTTATTATTTCATATGGAAACACAAAATACTTGTGTTTATTTTCTCCCTCTAAATGACAACTCTGTGTCAAAGGGTATAAATGGTGAGATGTGAAGATTTTTATTCACTTCAAGGAGTGTCGTTCCATGTACACGCTCACAAAGTTTAAGCATCTAAATCAGTGTATTGTAGATGCAGACTTTACTAGTGATGAAATTTTAAAACCTGGTGACTGTTTCGTCTGTCTAAATGACAGATCGATGATCGTAGACTGTTTTGTCTACCATCATCAGGAATCTCGGGCACATTTGCATGACAGTTATGGGAAGAATATCCTTACAGTAACGTTTCTCAATGCGAGGTAATGCAGATTAATACAACTCAAGGAGGGATAATACTTGGTTTATCTCCAAATCCCACAACAAACCTCACATTATAGGACTTCAGTATAGTGCCTGTAATGAAGATTTAGGAATACAGAAAAATATTATTAAACGCTGGAGTTTTAAATCGGCAATAAGACAAATTTGTCATGAAGTCAGAAATAATATTTCTATCTAGGGTGTAATCATCCCGTATGGTACTGGGTTCAATGATGGAATAGGATAGAGTAAAGAGGAAGAAAAAGAATGGGAGAAATACTATTTCACTAGACTAGCCAATTTAGCATACGTTTTGAGGGATAATAAAAAGAATTCGTGATGGTTCGTATACCCCGTGGAAAAGATGTAGTGGGGACTGAGCGAGAGAACAAACAAGTAAAAGGTAGATCTAATAAAGGAAGAAAATGTAATTTGGCGGAGTTATAGTCTAAAACTAATTGATAAGAAAAAATATCATCGATAGCTTAATTTGGAAACTCTACAAGTAAGAAAATGTGCGGAGTTTAAATGTTCCCGAGGTGACTTGCCGAGTCGTGGCACAACCTACCACCAACTTGCTCCATCGTTCTTGAAATGTCAACACATACATGAGCAATGACCACCTCACATATTGTTTATTGTAAGACGTGTTTACAGCATTTACATGTATTTGCTGAGATGTGATTTACGTTTTGCCTATTACTGAAAACGTTACCGGCAAAAATATTATTTGAAATAAATACTGTGATAAAACCTTTTTTTAGTTTTATATTTTAAGATTTACCCAATGTAATGGGTGTGAAGACTCAACCTGAGGATGGAAGTGTTCCTGATGTAGTGAACAACACTATATGACAAAGTCCAGGTGCAACTATTTTGTGGAGGAATATGCCATGGGCGGAAAAGCAGTCATATGAAGTGATGTCTCATACTGATAGATCCAAGCATAAGAAAATTTATCTGACTCTGCAAAAGTTTATTGGTGAAAATGAGCACGTTTTAATGGTATACCTTCGATGCCACTGAAAGAAAAACTTCTATCCATGAAATGTAACGTAGTTCTATTTAGTATGAAAGAGAACATCACAGAGGTACTGAAAAGACGAATATTGCAGTGTTGTTGTTGATGAAAACTCTTTGGGGAAAACCTGACTCCAATAACTAATAATTAAATATATACTTCGATAGCTATGAAGGACCACCACTTTTTGAGAAAAAGTGGAAAACAAAAAAAAGATAATGGAAAAACTGATCCCAAGAACTAGTGTCCTATGGATCTTAGTGAAACTGTAATTCTTATATAAATGGAGTCAAATTAACTTACACAAAATTGGGGGGTTACATGCTAAAAGATGAATACATCCCTAGCATTATTTTGGTGCTGGTTCTTCACCAGAGTAAATCAAATATGAAAGTAAATAAGGTTGATTATATAATATTAATTGGAGGTAAATACACCTCAATATACTGCTGGATAGAATAGTACAGTATATATATAAATCAATGGGTTAATGTAATTGATCTCTTTGAGAGATCACTTCTGTAACTACAGAGTTATTGCTACAGATAAAAAAAAAAAAAGGAACAGCTTAGCTGTAAATCTAGAGAGTTGTAATCAGTTGCTACGCTCCACCGACGGCGTGTTGCATAGGGCAAATTGTTGCACGGAACGGTGGGGAAGCCTAGCACCTCGGTTGGCGTCTCCTTGGTACTGAAAGGCAATTACATTGTAGAAATCTTCTACATAATAGGTAACTACAAATGCATCCTAAATTATGAGAATAACAGTGGAAATCTTCAGCCAATATCTGCGAAATTTATATTCAAACACTGTAAACTTCTTCTGAAGAAATAAGGAAAATAATCTTCTATTTAGATTATAAATGTACTAAAGACACGTACGGGATTTTATTATTTTTTATTCGGCCTAACGACTGCTAGCCTAAATGTTAACTGTGGCCACATGATAACAAACAGGTGAACCTAGCTGCCGAGCCCTGTGTCCGTTGATGTGGAGACTTGAGCAATTCTTCGTCCTCCAGCTGCTGCTTGAAAGACGTTGACTTTGGAATTGCAGATATGCTAGTCTGGGACACAGCTATATTATGCCAGATAACGTGGCAACGCTCTACTGGTCGTGGGAGCGAAATAAGTATGGTCAAAACGTAGCTCTGCTACACGTTGTCAATGGCGTCTGCCGTGCTCTCTCGTTCTCTCGTGTGACGCTCTCCCGTCTTCCTCCTCTTCCTTATTGTGCATGCGCGGCTCTCGATAGACATCTCAAGCGTAAATGGATATGTATATATCGCAATTGACTAAGGAAGGAAAAGGTAGTGATGAGTACTAATATCACATTAAATTCTTCTGCGATAAAATAGAATTTCTCGTAACATAAATTGGCTTATTAAAATTATGCAACTAATCGAGGAAATTAAAGTAAAATCATTTACATTAAAGTAATTTCCTCTAGAATGTTTAATATCAACTAAATAAGGGAGTTCCAGTAAGTAGTAGTATACTACGAAATTAAACTTATTAGTAAGTAACTATTTTTAGTAAAGGAAATAATAAACTGGACTCTTGTTATAAATCCAACTAAATGTGGAGAGAATTCATGTTACTGCCTGTCGTTCCTCACGTCGTCACTCAGACTCGGAAGAATCTGGCAATATGTGTAAGTAAATCATGATAATGATTAAATCTACAAGTCAGTAATTTTAGTAACTACTTGTGGTTAATGCAAAGGTTGCATAAAATACAAAGATGTATAAAACTGTTGGTTATTTCCAACAAACTCCTAGGATGTTCCACCAAACATTTCGCATTTTCAAAAAGTCCTGAAAAACGACGTTTCATTGTTTTGGAAACGTTTTTGATTATGTTTAAAATACGTATTTTGAGAATTTGTTAAGACGAATATAAAACGTGAGGTCAAAACGTTTTAATTAATAGAACGTATTTTAAATGTCTTGATATAACCTTTTGAAGCAAAGGTTTTAAAACATTAATTGCAATTAATAAGTATTGAATTTATTAGGTATAATTATCTTTATTGCATTTAGAAAGATAGAGACAGTGAGAGGAAAGAGAGAGCAAGAGAGAAAGGAGAGAGGAAGACAGAGGAGAGAGAGGGAGAAAGAGAGAGAGAAATTGAGAGAAAGAAAGGAACAAAGAAAGGGAGAAGAAGAGAGAGAAGAGGAGCGTGAAGAAGAGAGGGAAAGAGAAAAAGAGCGTGAAGAAGAGAGGGAAAGAGAAGAAGACAGAGAGAAGAAGAAGAGAGAGATATAAGAAGAAGATAGAGAGAGAAAGAGAGGAAAAAGAGAAAGAAGAGAGAGAGAGAGAGAAGAAAAGAGTGAGCAGAGAGAGAGAGAAGAGAAGGAGAGAGGTAGAAGAGAGAGGAAAGAAGACAATAAGAATTGAGAAAGAGAGAAGAGGAAGAGGAAGCTAGAGTCAGAAAGAAGAGAGAGAGAAAGCAAAGAGAGAGAGAGGAAGAAGAGAGAGCAGAAGGGAAGAGAAAAATTGAGAGAGAGAGAGAAGTAGAGATTAGAGAGAGAGGAGTGAAAGAAGAGAGAGACAAAGAAGAGAGAGAGAAAGAAGAGAGAGAGATGATAGAGAGAAAAAAGAAGAGAGAGAGAGATGAAGAAAAGAGAGAAGAAGAAGAAGATATAGGTAGAGAATAGAGAGAGAAGAAGAAGAGCGAGAGAGCAAGAAAGGAGGGGGAGAGAGAGAGGGAGAAGGAGAGAGTAGAAAAGAGAGAGAAGAAGAAGAAGAGAGAAGAGAGAGAGAGAGAGATGTACGGTGGCGGTTGTGGGCAGTGGCAGCGGTGGCGAGCAGTAGCGGGCGGTGGCGACTGTGGCCGGTGGTTGCGGCTGTGGCAGAAAGTGGCAGGGGGTAACGAGCGGTGGTGGGTGGTGGCTGGCGGTGGCAGGCGGTGGCGGGTGGTGGCGGGCATTGGCAGCAGGTGGTGGT
The DNA here is from genome assembly GCF_040958095.1 of Procambarus clarkii. Classification (NCBI taxonomy): domain Eukaryota; kingdom Metazoa; phylum Arthropoda; class Malacostraca; order Decapoda; family Cambaridae; genus Procambarus; species Procambarus clarkii. Next base: position 2,981,505 of record NC_091220.1, read on the forward strand.
GGACTGTGGTGGGCGATGGCGGGCGTTGATGGTCTGTGGTGGGTGGTGGCATGCGTTGGCAGACGGTGGTGGTGGACTTTGGCAGGCGGTGGCAGAGGGTGATGGCAGGCGATGGCGGCAGTGGTGGGCAGTGGGGGGGGGATGGTGACAGACAGTGGTGGGTGGTTGCTTGTGGTGGCAGGCGATGGTGGTTGGTGGAGGGTGTTGGCGGGTGGTGGTGGGGGTGTCGGGCAGTGGCAGGGCTGGTGGGCGGTGGCGAATGGTAGCGGGCAGTAGTGAGTGGTGGCGAGCGGTGGCAGGACTGGCAGCTGTGGCGGGCGGTGGCTGCTGTGTCCGACGGTGGTGGCTGTGGTGGGCGATGGAGAGTGGTGGTGGCGGGAATGGCTGGCGGTAGCAGCCAGCTGTTAGACAGCCTACACCAATGAAGGCCTCAGCTAAACTAAACTAAACACTGTGTCTCCACCACCAGCCCAGAGTTACCAGCTCGCCCTCTTAAAATGTTTCCTTCAAAGAGTGTATATTATCTTTGAAGAACAAGTTTGGTTATCAAAGAAATAATGCATATATTATTGTATACATCTTATTACATTCCTGCCAAATAACTATAAGTTAAAACAGGAAAAAAATTCAACATATAAATAAAAACCAGAATTAGATTTCCTTATACCACCGTCACAAGCCGAGGCCTGTCCCCTCACATCCTGTCTGGGCCGGCAACTACCCAGACACTCACCCCAAACTCTCCCTCACTCTCACTCACTCTCATACCCACTCTCACTCACTCACACACTTTCACTCACTCCCACTCACTCTCACACTCTCAAACACTCCCTCTCACACACTCTTACTCACTCTCACACACACTTACATACTATCACACACTCACACACTCTCACTCACTGTCACACACTCTCACTCACACTCTCATACTCACTCACTCACATACACTCACTCACTCTCACTCAATTTCATACTCACTCTCACACACTCTCACTCACTCTCACACACACTCTCACTCACTCTCCTACTCACTCTCACACACTCTCACTCACTCTCACACACTCCCACTTACTCTCACACCCTCTCACTCACTCTCACTCACACACTCACCAACTCACTCACTCTCACACACTTTCACTCTCACACTCTCGTACTCACTCTCACACACGTCCACACACTCTCACTTACTCTCACTCACTCTCACACACTCTCACTCACACACACTCACCAACTCACACACTCTCACTCACTCTCACACTCTCATACTCACTCTCACACACTCTCATTTGCTCTCACACACTCTCATTCACTCTCACACACTCTCGCTCACTCACACACTCACCAACTCACTCACTCTCACACACGCACACACTCTCACTCTCAAACTCACTTTCACACACTATCATACTCACTCTCACACTCTCACACTTGCACTCTCATACTCACTCACTCTCACTAAATCTCATACTCACTCACTCACTCACTCACACACACTCTCACACAGTCTCACTCACCCTCACTCACTCTCACTCACTCTCACGCACTTTCACACACGTTCATACTCACTCTCACTCACACTCTCATACTCCCTCACTCACTCTCACACACTCTCACATACTCTCACTCTCTCTTACTCTCACACACTCTCACTCACTCTCACACTCTCATACTCACTCTCACACACTCCCCACTTACTCTCACTCAGTCTCACACACTCTCACTCACTCACACACTCACATACTCACTTCTTCAGGAGTCAGAGAAAGAAAAAGACTTGGGAGTTGATATCATGCCAGACCTGTCTCCTGCTGCCCATATCAAGAGGATAACATCAGCGGCATATGCCAGGCTGGCCAACATATGAACGGCATTCAGAAACTTGTGTAAAGAAACATTCAGAACTTTGTATACCACATATGTCAGGCCAATCCTGGAGTATGCAGCCCCAGCATGGAGTCCATGTCTAGTCAAGGATAAGACTAAACTGGAAAAGGTTCAAAGGTTTGCCACCAGACTAGCACCCGAGCTGAGAGATATGAGCTACGAGGAGAGACTACGGGAATTAAACCTCACTTCGCTGGAAGACAGAAGAGTTAGGGGGGACATGATCACCACATTCAATATTCTCAAGAGAATTGATAGGGTAGATAAAGACAGGCTATTTAATACAAGGGGCACACGCACTAGGGGACACAGATGGAAACTGAGTGCCCAAATGAGCTACAAAGATATTAGAAAGAACTTTTTTAGTGTCAGAGTGGTTGACAAATGGAATGCATTAGGAGGTGATGTGGTGGAGGCTGACTCCATACACAGTTTCAAGTGTAGATATGATAGAGTCCAATTGGCTCAGGAATCTGTACACCTGTTGGTTGACAGTTGAGAGGCGGGACCAAAGAGCCAGAGCTCAACCCCCGCAAACACAACTAGGTGAGTACACTCTCACTCTCACACTCTCATACTCACTCTCACACACTCCCATACACTCTCACTTACTCTCACTCACTCTCACACACTCTCCCTCACACACTCACCAACTCACACACACTCTCACACTCTCATACTCACTCTCACTCACTCTCACACACTCTCACTCACTCACACACACTCACCAACTCACTCTCACACACGCACACACTCTCACTCTCATACTCACTTTCACACACTTTCATACTCACTCTGACACTCTCTCTCACTCACACTTGCACTCTCATACTCACTCTGACACTCTCTCTCACTCACACTTGCACTCTCATACTCACTCACTCTCACTCACTCACTCACCCTCACACAATCTCATACTCACTTACTTACACACATTCTCACACAGTCTCACTTACTCTCACACACTGTCACACACTCTCATACTCACTCACTCACTCTCACACACTCTCACTCACTCTCACACATGCACACACTTTCACTCTCACACACCCTCATACTCACTCACTCACTCTCTCTCACTCTCACACACACTCTCCCACACTCTCATACACTTACCCTCACTCTCACTCACTCTCCCACTCACTCACCAATACTCTCACTCACTCTCCCACTCACTCACCAATACTCTCACTCACTTCAATAGGATGAATGGACATAACAAAGGGGTGCATTAATAGGTTATTAACCCTTAAACTGCGCATGGCATATTTATACGCCATGAGTAACATGTCCCACGGTGCGCATGGTGTATATATACGCCATAGGGTGCCAGGCACGATTCAAATGGCCCGCGGCTACATAGGGTTCACATTTAGCTTCCTCATGGCTCTTGTAAACAGACTCCAGTTAAAAAAAAATCGTGGGCAATATTCTCAGGCATGAGAGCCACAGTACTGTTGGAGCAACCAAGGCCGGCGCACGCAGCATGAGCGAACAACATTCCTGTTCAGCTTGTGATCACAGCATTGCCGAAAAATGTCAAAATAAATATATAATTGCTATTATTTAGCGATGACAATATTACAGATGACCCCTGACTGTGATAAAAGTAACCAGGGTTGTGATAATAGCAGGATTGTTGTAATAATTAGCGCTGTGGGAGGAGTGATGCTGAGAGACAGAGGGAGACAGCATCGTTTACTGACTGTGTGGTCACCTGTTATTGTCTGTATTCACCAAACCAGCTCAGTGGTTCTCTATGGTG
>NC_091220.1:2990153-3239259 GCF_040958095.1 Procambarus clarkii
GCTGTTAGGATATGCAGTATGTCAAGTTTTGTGAAAAATATGATAAAGGCACAACAAAATTTATACCAAAGGAGAGATGCAGAACTAGGAAAAGAGGATTTATTTGTAGATGTCATCTGTATTTTTCCAAGTTTCGGAGTTTCCGAGATATTTTCTATTTTGATAAAATTATGTATAATGTTAATGTATTTTGATAAATGACCTTTCCTGTCTACTTAGGTAATGATTCCAAAGATCGTCCTTCCTTTCCTCCCTGGAATCTGGATGTAGCAGGTGCTCAATTGTCAAAAGTCTCCGTGGTGTAGTGGTAAGACACTCGCCTGGCGTTCCTGCGAGCGCTATGTCATGGGTTCGTACAACTGTAGCCTCTGTTTAACGCAACAGTAAAATGTGTACTTGGATGAAAAAACGATTCTTCGCGGCAGGGGATCGTATTCCAGGGACCTGCCCGAAACGCTACGCTACTAGTGGCTGTACAAGAATGTAACAACTTTTGTATATATCTCAAAAAAAAAAAAAAAAAAAAAAAAGTGAAAAATTTGGTTTGTCATCCGAATGCTCCAAATCGGTAAATTTTGTAATAATCTTTTAAAAATAGTAAGTGGCACTATTTTTGCAAAATCATTACAAGATCTATTATTCTAATAGGGGTTTGATAAAATACAGTAGAATGCCTACTGGTTTTACCTGTAATAGGGTTTGATACAATTGATTATGGATAAATTGTAATGAAATGCTCTTATTGTTAAGAAACACTTTTTTAAAGAGTATTTTGTAATGAGCAGCTCTGAAAATCAGTTGATTACAGATAATGATAGATAATACACTTAATGTGTATATATGTTTCCACAAGTGAGGTAGATAATGGTATTTGTGAGTAAGATGTTTAATTGTGTCTTTGACACTGATAAAATTAAGTACTGTGTTTTTTTAACACAGAACAGTTACTAGTATGCTATGAATGCTTACTAGGTAATGGATATTGTGGCTTTAAACCTTTGTTAACAATTTGTTCACTTAGATATATATAGATATTATAAATATTGGCTATTACCTAGGTTAGGCTAGAATATGTAAAAATTATTCCAATGCAAAGTCTAGAAGTTTCTTATGTATTTGCTGGAATAATATTTGGTAAACGAAGGACCATAAATGTGGAAAAATCTGCCGGGATTGATATGAGAGGAGACTACTAGGCACTTGTACTGTTCTGGGAAGACGGGACACCACGAGCATAGCTCTCATCCTGTAACTACACTTAGGTAATTAAACTTAGGTAATTACATATGACAGCGTCAGACCAGTGAGGAAAAATTGAAACAGGAATTTCCTTAAGTACTTTCGTATTTCAATAATACATTTTCAGAAGGAATCATTCCTCCTGAAGATTATTTAAATATGAAATATTATTTAAATAATTAAATATTATTTAAATAATTAAATATTATTTAAATAATAAATATATTTATTATTTAAATATGAAAGTACTTAAAGGAAATTCCCGTTTTAATTCTTCTTCTGCGGTCTGACACTGTCACATTTTTCCCCACGTTAATTTCCGTGACTTACACACACAAATGGAATCAATATAGCAAGAGACCAAACCCCCAAACATGCAAGCGATACAAAGATGTGAAAAACACTTTCACTTACACTTTCGGTCATATTCAACAACACAAATATACATACACTCACACACATTCCTTTTGCTGACTACAGACACCAGTACCAGCCCTCACCTCTCACAGACACCAGTACCACATCCTCACCTCCCTACACAGTACTCTAGTTCCTTACTCAACACCCCCCTGGACCTTTATTATAGAAAAATAGAATCAATTAATATAATAAAATAAAAATATATGTGTTTACTTGCAGTAATACTATCGGTGGAACACAATGTCTTCTTCTTCTCTTCCTCGCTATGACTGTACTGACGACAAAATGGCTGCTGTGTTGATATTGGCGTCGAATGACGCTGTGACGTCACAGGTGAGGGACGCTTTGCGCATTACTCCCACGATCGTCGCTTGAACCCATCATCAATAGTTTTGTTATTTTTATTTATGGGTTAACAGAGAATATAGAAAATAAGTTGAATTAACATTCTTGTAAAGCCACTAGCACGCATAGCATTACAGGTAAGTCTTTAAACAAAAATAAAAAAATTTGATAAATTAACAGTAAAATTGATAAAAAAATTCAATAGGTATTTTATAGCTTTTCTGTACAGGTACAGATAATTTTAAGTAGAATAATTACAGTAAAATCAACAAAAATGTTTACAGGTAATTTGAAGAAATTTTGACACAAAAGTAGATCAGAATAATACACAATAATAACAATACACAATAAAGAAACAAGAATTACTAGCTACATGAGAATAGCATTTCAGGGTTATACATTGGTTCACTGAAGCACAATATGAGGATCCTTTCGAGGAAAAGTTTCAAGGAATAATGCAGTAGAAAATGCACTCAATACAACAACCATGATATCAGATGATATCTAAGATTACAATGTTAAAGTAATATGGCTTAGGTACACATATTGGGGAATTGAGTAGCCCTAGATACAGTGTGAAGATAAAGCCCATGGTAGAAATCTATGAAGATGAAATTAGGTACTTTTTGGTTTTATTTTTTAATGTGGCAAAAGTTGGACAGCTTTTCAAATCATTAGGGGAGTGAGTTTCATAGACTGGGTCCCAATATTTACATAGAGTGTTTACATAGATTAAGTTTGACTCTGGGGATATCAAAGAGATATTTATGTCTGGTGTGGTGGGCATGTGTTCTATTACATCTGTCCAGGAATAGTTTCAGAACAGGGTTTGCACTGAGAAAAAGGGTTTTATAAACGTAATTTACACAGGAGAATGTATGGAATGAATTTATGTTTATCATGTTTAGGGATTTGAACAAGGGAGCTGTGTGTTGTCTGAAGGCAGAGTTAGTTATTGTCCTGATAGCAGATTTTTGCTGGATGATGATGTGCTTGAGGTAGTTTGCAGAGGTTGAACCCCAAGCACAGATACCATAAGAAAGATAGGGAGAGATAAGTGCATAATAGAGTTAGAGGAAAGCAGAGTAGGGTACATAATATCTGATCTTAGAGAGTATACCAACTTTTTTAGAAACCTTTTTAGTTATATGTTGTATGTGCTGAAGTTGAGTCTCTTGTCTAAGTACAGACCAAGGAACTTTCAATCATTTTTATTGCTAATGTTTACATTATCTATCTGAAGCTGAATTACATTTGTGGATTTATTTCAAAATAAGATATAGTAGGTCTTTTCTATGTTTAGTGTGAGTTTGTTGGTTGACATCCACAAGCAGACTTTTTTTAATTAATTGTTTACAACATTATTTAACATGAGTGGGTTGGAGTCAGAGTAGATGAGTAGTATCATCAGCAAACAATACAGGTTTAAATATGTTAAAGACATTAGGGAGATCATTGATGTATATAAGAAACAGGAGGGGTCCTAGGATGCTGCCCTGTGGCACCCCTATGGTTAGTGATAGAGTAGGAGAGGTTATATCATTGATGGCTACATATTGTTGTCTGTCACTAAGATAGGATCGGATATAGTTCAGGGCAAGGCCACGGATTTCATAATGGTGGAGTTTAAGTAAGAGGTAGTTATGGTTAACAGTATCAAAGGCCTTTCTCAGGTCGATGAAGAGTCCAATTGGAAACTCACTTTTGTCAAGGGCTGAGAAGATTAAGTCAAGCAGACTAACAATAGCATCATTGGTACTCTTTTGGAAGCGGAAGCCAAACTGACAGGGACTTAGTATATTGAATTTTACAAGATAGGAGTAGAGCTGTTTATAAAAAAAATTGTTTAGTAGATTCGATATGGGTCTGTAATTATTTATGTCTGCCATGTTACCTCCTTTATGAACTGACGTTACTCTTGCTTTTTTAAGAATATCAGGGAAGGTATGACAATCTAGGGATTTATTGAACAGCAATGCTATGGGTGGTGCAAGGGCTTGGGAGGCACTCCTGTATACCATTGATGGTATTTCACTAATGTTCCCAGCTTTGGTTTTTAACGAGTGAATGATGTACACAACATCTGTAGGGCTGACCGGAGAGAGAAGAAGATAGTTTGGATAGCTGCGTGAAAGATATGTGGTAACATGTGTCTGAGTCTCTGGGATTTTTCGGGCAAGGTTAGCACCAATCGATGAAAAGAAGCTATTAAATTCAGTTGTTGTTTCAAGATCTGTTGCAGGTGTATAACCATCCTTGGAGATTTTTATCTTATTATGTGAGGAGAGGACAATAAGTATTGTAGAGGCTTAGAATTTTGGAAAGGAAGAGGCTAGTTAACGAATTATTATCCTGTGTATTGATAAATACAGATTCCCAGTTTACATTGTGGAGAGCATTTGTGAGATTACCTATTGCCACTTCACTTTGTAACCTAAAGGTAATTTTCTTGTTACCTGGTGGTGTTATGGCCATGTTCGCTACAAGGAAGGTAGGATAGTGGTCAGTTGTTCTGTCAGTGATTATACTTGATGTAAGAGGAGCTGTTATGTTGGTCCATCAGTGATCCAGGGTAGTCACAGATGTTTGAGTGACTCGGGTGGGCCTGGTGATTGTGGGGATGAGCATACAGGAATTCATGCTGTTGAGGAAATACTCTACATGAGGGCTATTTTGTAGCCCTAGGTCAATATTGAAATCACCATCTGAGAACTATGTGATTTTTATTGAGATTATTGTTTATGATAAGATTCCTCATGTTGTTGTATTTGTGTCTAGCTTCAGACACGAGCATGTTACAGTTATGTCTTAAAGAGTTGAGAGCAATTAAGGATGATAAAGAGTCACTTACAGTTAATGTATCAAGTTTGGATACTTGTACACATTTCAGTGCAAGGAGCAAAGGCCAATAGTTCGGTCTGAAGGGTAGAGGCCCAGTTGTTTATACGGACTCCCCACTCAAAATGTCATAGCCTGTTATCAGGACAACTATACTTCCAGCTGCACCCGTTGGTCGCTGTAGGAAACCTTCAGTGTATATGATTTGAGACAGAGAATGCTCTGTGTACAGAGCATCAATATGGCTTAAGACGTTGAGCTTTGCCTCAAAACGAAGCTGGGGCTGATCTCTAATTTCTGCTTAGATGGAAAGGGAGGGATTAAAATAGGAAAGGGTGTAATTTCCCACACTGCAGGAAAGTGCTATTGTTGTCTCTCTTGGTACAAATTATAAATCTGATACTTTCTGAGTTCAGTTCCAATTTTATTTATCCATTTGAAAAAATGTTTACATTCAATAAAAAAAATTCTGGAGGGCTTCTGTGCAAGGGTTAGGATGAGCTAGCCTAAGCATTTTCATACCAATTTGATAGTTAGTTTTAGTAACACGATAAACAATGCTTGAAATATTAAGTTCCTTCCTCATGTTAAATATCTTTGTGGTACAAGGGCAACCAAGGATTATCCTCAAGGCTTCGTTCGGCAATTTTTAAAGCCCTCCAAGCTTTCTTTCAGGATGCCTGAAAGAAAGTTAATCCCCCCAAACACTTTCGCGTTTTGGACAAGTGACCCCTCCACTATCTCCAGTTTTTTGGGGGGACATTCCTGCAGTAGCGTGCGGAAATACTGAGAAGTGTATTCTCTTTTCAACTTCGTCACCTTAATTCTCGCTCTAGGTTTTTCAATTTGTTATCAATGTGTTCGCAATACAATTCTCTAGAGGAGTAAATGAATATAAACTACAAAAGCCCGGCTTACCAGAGAAAGTGATAGCGTGTTACCTGGAAGCGCCCAAGAGAGATAAAATGTATACACTCTTTTCACTTTGGTCACCTCAATTTTCGTCCTATGTCTTTCATTTTGGTATCAATGTGTTCGCAATAAAGTTCCCAACAGAACAATATGCATATAATGTCAAAAACAGCAGCGCGCTTCACCCGCTCACAAGATGAATGTAGGCCACGGGTACCAGAAAGAAAAAGCTGCGCCACCCCAAAGCAACTCTAATTACATTAGAGAGCGCGGTAATACTGAAAAGTGTATACCCTATTCAACTTTGTTACCTCAATTCCCATCCTAGGTTTTTCAATTTGGTATCAATGTGTTTGCAATAGAATTCTCTACGGGACTAAAGGCATATTTATTTATTTATTTATTTATTTATGCATATACAAGAATGTACATAAGGAATGTGAGGATACAAATATGGTAATTACAGTCTTGTAAAGCCACTAGCACACGCAGCGTTTCGGGCAGTCCTTAATCTAAGAAAATTTTAAGGAGGTAAATACTTGCAAAATTTATAGACAAAAAAATGATAACAGATTACATGAAATGAAAAAAAAAAGATGAGAGAAAATTGTAGGTACAGTATATTAAAGCACATAGGTAGCTAAGATTGATTGCAATGACAGCTTAAAATGGTAGTTGACAACAAATTGGTAGGCACAATACAGCAGAAACAATATAAGATTGATTGCAATGACAGCTTGAATGGTAGTTGACAAAAATTGGTAGTCACAATACAGCACATGGCTAGCACATAAAAGAAGACAGCAATGAACACAATGATAAGGTTGTTTGATATTACATAAAAATTAGGAGATTGGGTAACACTAGGTACAGAGCAAATTTAAAGCTCAGTGTAGGAAACTAAGAAGATGAAGTTAGGTACTTTTTGGTTTTGCTTTTAAATAAGGCAAAAGTTTTACAGTTTTTCAATTCACTAGGGAGTGAGTTCCATAGACTAGGTCCCTTAATTTGCATAGAGTGTTTACACAGATTAAGTTTGACCCTGGGGATATCAAAGAGATATTTATTTCTGGTGTGGTGATAATGGGTCCTATTACATCTGTCCAGGGAGAGTTTCAGAGCATGGTTTGCATTTAAGAACAGGGTTTTGTAAATGTAGTTGACACAAGAGAATGTGTGGAGGGAGTTAATATTTAGCAAGTTTAGGGATTTAAACAAGGGAGCTGAGTGTTGTCTGAAAGCAGAGTTAGTTATAATTCTGATAGCAGATTTTTGCTGTGTGATGATGGGCTTAAGGTGGTTTGCAGTGGTAGACCCCCATGCACAGATACCATAATTAAGATAGGGGTAGATTAGTGCATGATATAGTGAGAGGAGAGCAGAGTTAGGAACATAATATCTGATTTTGGAGAGTATACCAACTGTCTTAGAGACTTTCTTAGTTATGTGTTGAATGTGGGTGCTGAAGTTGAGTCTCTTGTCTAGGAATAGGCCAAGAAACTTGCCATCGTTTTTATTACTGATGTTAATGTTGTCTATCTGTAGCTGAATTGCATTTGATGATTTGCTTCCAAATAAGATGTAGTAAGTCTTTTTTATGTTTAATGTTAGTTTGTTCGTTGACATCCATAAGTGGACTTTTTTTAATTCATTATTCACAACATTATTTAGTGTAAGTGGGTTGAGGTTTGAGTAGATAAGGATATAAACTCCAAAAGCCCGGCTTACAATCCGCAACAAACAGAGAAAGTAACCCGGGAGCGCTCAAAAGCAATGTAATGTGTACACTCTTTTCACTTTGGTTACCTCAATTCTCGTCATGTCTTTCATTTTGGTATCAATGTGTTAGCAATTGTATCTACTGGCATTTTACTCATTGCTTGGATCTAAAGGGTTTTAGGCTCACCACGCTGCATTCTGATAGTACCACAGGTGTATACCCTATCTTCCAGCAGCAATTCACTCATTCAAACCGACTTATAATAGTTATCCATATATAAATGGTAACCTTTGTTCTTCAGTAGTTCAAAGCGGGAAGACGTTGGTGCGCAGTTTAAAATCAGTCCCCAAAAAATTGGATATAAACCTGAATTTTAGCAAATATTTAAAATTTTGATGCCATACTTCATCATTAGTGGACATTTAGCAGCTAAAATTTTGACTCCATACTTTGTCATTAGTGGGCGAAAGTGTTAGAAGCCTGTCATATGAAGAAAGATTGTCAAAGCTTATATTACATTCTCTAGAAAGTCGAAGAATTAGGAGTGACATATGGTAGAGGTGCACAATGGGATGAATGGACATAACAAAGGGGACATTAATGGGAAATTAAAAGTAACAACACAAGACAGAACTCGAAACAAAGTGTAAAAATAGGAAAAATTTGGATTTAGGAAAGAACTGCATGGGTAAATACACTGGGTTTGTACCTCAAGGTTCATGTATCCAATATTACAGAGTTCCAATTAACTCCCATATATATGTATGCAGTTAATTTATGTTATGTTTATGTTAAAATGTTTTTGTTGATTTGTTTGTATATTTTCATAAGTAAAGCATGCTTACCGTCTTATTCCAAGTTTTATGAAAACTTTACAAGGTTTAGAGCATAAAGCTCAATATATAATACTGTGGTTTTCATACAGGAATTATACGGTAATATAACATCATAATAACGTAATGATGTCGTGTAAATAATGTTATATTGACGTCATATTTATGTTATAAGAACATAAATTGGATAGGTTTACATAAAGTAATAAAAAAAAAACTAAATGTTGACTGAAAACTATTTATTCTTAAATATAAAGCATGAAAACATTATAATTCCATAGCAGTCACTATTATTTTTAAATTCTTACATAAATCTTAAAAAACTGTGTCTCAAGAACATATGTTTTTAGTTATATCTTTTGGTTTTAAGGACATAAGAAATACGTATTTATGTCAAAAGTTACAGTATTACCTTTGTGGCACCATTTAAAAACGTCCACAAACGTGCTGTGTTTGCTGGGTAATAATTGAATCACTAATATACACATCATACTTTTGAGTAATACAATTATTCACCACTTTTATTATATAAATATATTACAATAAACATTATTGAATAATATTACTGCAAAAAACTAAGAAAAAATCAATCAGAGACATTGAAATAATTAGGTGATAATATCTTTGTGGCAACTCCCACCTGTCAGCGCGGGTGATGCTGACCGGCTATGACGACCACTCGGTCATTGCCCACTTTTTGCTAGGCTTCCTCGGTCTATTGCGCCCAAAATATGTCATCTACGATTTTTTTTTCCCGTGCTCAAGGAACACAAATTAACATTTTTAGAAGACAAAATGATTTTTCAGAATTTTTTTTCTTGTGCACAGGGGTATAAATGTACTCAGGACCCCTTAGCAGTGGAAAGGTTAAAAGTAACAACACAGGACAGAACTCGAAACAAAGTATATAAATTGGAAAAAAATTAGATTTAGGAAAGAACTTCATGGGTAAATATACTTTGTTTGTATCTCAAGGTTCATGTTTGCAACGTAACAGAGTTCCAATTAACTCCCATGCATGCAGTTAATATATTTTATGTCTTTTATATTAAATTGTTTTTGTAGATTTGCTTCTATATTTTCATAAAGCATGCTTTCTGTCTTATTCTAAGTATTAGGATAATATTACAAGGTTTAAAACATAAAGTTCAATATAATATTATGGTTTTCATACAGGAATTATATGTAAATATAACATCATAATAAAGTAATGATGTCGTATAAATAACGTTACATTGGCAACATACAATTGATATATATATATATGTCGCACCTAGTAGCCAGAACGCACTTCTCAGCCTACTATGCAAGGCCCGATTTGCCTAATAAGTCAAATTTTCATGAATTAATTGTTTTTTGACTACCTAACTTACCTAACCTAACCTAACCTAACTTTTTCGGCTACCTAACCTAACCTAACGTATAAAGATAGGTTAGGTAGGGCTGGTTAGGTTCGGTCATATATCTACGTTAATTTTAACTCCAATAAAAAAAATTGACTTCATACATAATGAAATGGGTAGCTTTATCATTTCATAAGAAAAAAAATAGAGAAAATATATTAATTAAGGAAAACTTGGCTTATTAGGCAAATCGGGCCTTGCATAGTAGGTTGAGAAGTGCATTCTGGCTACTAGGTCTATATATATAGATATATATATATATGTCGTACCTAGTAGCCAGAACGCACTTCTCAGCCTACTATGCAAGGCCCGATTTGCCAAATAAGCCAAGTTTTCCTGAATTAATATATTTTCTATAATTTTTTTCTCATGAAATGATAAAGCTACCCATTTCATTATGTATGAGGTAAATTTTTGTTTATTGGAGATAAAATTAATGTAGATATATGACCGAACCTAACCAACCCTACCTAACCTAACCTAACCTATCTCTATAGGTTAGGTTAGGTTAGGTAGCCGAAAAAGTTAGGTTAGGTTAGGTTAGGTAGGTTAGGTAGTCGAAAAACAATTATTTCATGAAAACTTGGCTTATTAGGCAAATCGGGCCTTGCATAGTAGGCCGAGAAGTGCGTTCTGGCTACTAGGTACGACATATATATATATATATATATATATATATATATATATATATATATATATATATATATATATATATATATATATATGTCGTACCTAGTAGCCAGAACTCACTTCTGAGCCTACTATGCAAGGCCCGATTTGCCTAATAAGCCAAGTTTTCATGAATTAATTGCTTTTCGACTACCTAACCTACCTAACCTAACCTAACCTAACTTTTTCGGCTACCTAACCAAACCTAACCTATAAAGATAGGTTAGGTTAGGTTAGGTAGGGTTGGTTAGGTGCGGTCATATATCTACGTTAATTTTAACTCCAATAAAAAAAATTTGACCTCTTACATAATGATATGGGTTGCTTTATCATTTCATATGAAAAAAATTAGAGAAAATATATTAATTCATGAAAACTTGGCTTATTAGGCAAATCGGGCCTTGCATTGTAGGCTGAAAAGTGAGTTCTGGCTACTAGGTACGACATATATATATATATATATATATATATATATATATATATATATATATATATATATATATATATATATATATATATATATATATATATATATGGCTGCAAAAATCACTGACCTAAAGAGAATGCTGGACAGGATTGACAAGATTGATGCCCATGATGCTCTCTTTCTCCTCACAAGATGCCTGTCTCTCCCTAAGTTGACCTACTTTTTGAGATGTTCTCCATCCTACAGCAGCCCTAAGTTAAATGCGTATGACACCCTTCTGAGGTCCATGCTGGTGAAAGTCCTGAACCTGCCATTGGACGACTCTCAGTGGGAGCAAGCAACCCTTCCTTTAAGACTCGGCGGCCTTGGTGTCCGCACAGCCTCCCAAATTGCTCTACCAGCCTTCCTTTCCTCCTCCCATGCATCGCACGACTTCGTCAGAGATATTTTACCTGCAACCCTGAGAGATTCAGCAGGAATACACGATCCTGCTTTCACTGAATGTTCAAATCAGTGGGAATGTTCTTGCAGCCCCAGCAACCATTATAGAGCCAACAAAACAACACAAACAGTCCGGCTGGGACCACCCTCTAGTGGAAAAAGTAGCTGATGTCATGCTCAGCGTCGCAAAATCAGACAAGGAGAAAGCCCGCCTCAGAGCAGTGTGTGCCCCCAATGCAGGAGACTTCCTCCTGGCAGTACCCATGTCAGCAATGGGCACGTGCCTAGATCCAGAATCCCTTCGTGTAGCAGTGGCCCTCCGCCTTGGTGCCCCAATTCACACTGAATACAAGTGTATTTGCAACAGGGTGGAAGCAGACCAATATGGACTGCATGGGTTGCATTGCAGAAGCACAAAGGGCTGGCATGCAAGAAACAACGAGGTCAATGACATCATCAAGAGAAACCTCGTCTCAGCTAGGTGCCCAGCGGAGAGAGAACCTCGCATCCTAGGGGTCCAAAACCCGGATTTCCCCGCACTTCACCCTGATGGCATCACCATATACTCATGGAAGGAGGGTAGACAGTTGGTGTGGGACTACACATGTGTATCCACCCTGGCTGACACCTATGTACATTTCGGAGCTGATCAAGCAGGTGGGGCGGCCAACCACAGGGAAACAGCAAAATCACTCAAGTACAGGCGACTGGAAGGTCAATACCTCTTTGTTCCCATAGCGTCTGAGACGCATGGCCCCTGGGGCAAGAGTGCCTTGGGATTTCTCAAGGAATTTGGTTCCAAGCTCATTGACGTCACCAGAGACCCAAGGGCTTCCAGTTTTTTG
Source organism: Procambarus clarkii (assembly GCF_040958095.1). Taxonomy (NCBI): domain Eukaryota; kingdom Metazoa; phylum Arthropoda; class Malacostraca; order Decapoda; family Cambaridae; genus Procambarus; species Procambarus clarkii. The sequence continues at coordinate 3,002,246 of NC_091220.1, forward strand.
TTTCAGCGTCTCAGTGTGGCGATCCAGAGGGGAAATGCTTGCTGCGTCCTCGGTTCCTGTCCAGAATCGGAGGAGCTTCAAGAGATCCATAACCTTTAGGCATTTGTCTTGTATGTTTTGTAACCTTTAAATACACAATAAAGAAAAAAAAAAAAAAAAAAAGGGAAGGGGGGTGGCAGGAGACAAGCACACAGAAATTGTATTGGAGGGGACCTACATTCCCTCCAATGCGTTATGTGTGGTTTTCTCCGAGGCTATGGGTCCCTCTTCTTCCAGCCAGAGGTGGTACTCCCTTCTATATTAAAAAAAAATATATATATATATATATATATATATATATATATATATATATATATATATATATATATATATATATATATATATATATATATATATATATATATATATATATATATATATATATATATATATATATATATATATATATATATATATATATATATATATATATATATATATATATATGTTATAAGAAGGTAAATTGGATAGGTTTACATAAAGTAAAAAAAAAAATGTTGACTGAAAATTGTTTATTTTTAAATATAAAGCATGAAAACATTATAATTCCATAGCATTCACTATTATTTTTAAATTTGTACATAAATCTTAAAAAAACTCTGTCTCAAGAATATATGTTTTTAGTTATCTGTAATGGCTTTAAGAACGTCAGAAATAAGTATTTTTGTCAATAGTTACATTATTACCTCTGTGGCTCCATTTAAAAACGTCCACAAACGTTCTGTGTTTGCTGGGATGTACACGATAAGAATCCTTTCTTCATTATTTTAATGAAATATATAATGATTTACTAGGTTTAAATTAATAATATATAATGATTTAAATCTAGACAAACTTTTAAATACTTATTTCCTGCCTTTGTAACTAAAAGGAAAAGGAACTTTTGTAACTTACATAGGTTGTAACTGAAAGGAAACGATTTTAAAAGAAAATTTGTACGTGAAATAGATTCTCCAAAAGTTGCGCATTGGTTCCTTAATACACTGAATTCGGAGAAGTGAGAAACGCATACCATAATGACACTGGGTGAACCACAATAGCAATTAAATTGCAAGACAGAGAAAGAGATTAGTATTATTCACCCTAAAACAGAAGAAGACAGACATTGGAGCTTAATTGACACTATGGAAGAGAGCTTTCCTTCCTTTCCTTTCAATTTAATAAGGATGAGACAAGAAATAGGATATCACACACAACAAAAGATTGAAATAGAGTTTGTGATGCGAGTTTTGAGCAAGATTCTGTCCTCGGTGTTTTATCTGGTATTGCTTTCATTGATAACCTTATTAGGACAAGAAATAATAATAATGAAAGAGCTACTGATAATTACTCATATATTGGGGAGAGCCAGTGGATGCTTGTTGAGGAAATGGATGCAGTAGAAACGGTTAGGTCATATTGCAATGACAGACAAGTATTTCTCTTGTGCTGGCCTGAATTGAATAGAGGTAATAATGATCATAGTGAGGCCTTCTATGTTTTAAAAGAATTTACTGGCCAAAAACTAATCTATTTTGGAGAAGACAAGGGAGGATGCTCTGTGTGTGATGGCTTTGTTGACTTGTTAAATAAAGATTTTCATTGTGTGAAATCAAACACATGTCATAATATTCATTCTTAAATAAATTCTAATATTTATTTCTACATGAGACTGTAGTAAGATTTAAACTCAATATAATTGTCTCTTGAATAACTGTATATGTTTAAATACTATGACTTATCACTCAGTATCAACGTTGCAAAATAAATTTGTTGCTTTCTGAATAACATTTCTTTAACCTTAATAGAATAAGCTGCTTAATACAGTGGGACAACAAACATGTATAAGTGATAGGTTAGGATAGGTAGGATAAGTTAGGTTAAGTAAGGCTGTTAACACGTTTTGTCTAATTAGCACCGTTATATTAATTTATTAGAAAGATTTTGTCAGGGAAATATTATGAAGTTAAGTTACAAAAAGTTGAAATGGTTAATGCTTAAACAAGATACATTTAAAAGATATGTCTTTGGTAAAAGCTTGTTCTTAACAATATATATGAAAGAGAAAACTACTACTTAATGGAAGTTACATGAAACAGAAAAATTACAAATTTTGTGAAAAGTTGTACATGTTTAGTACGATATAATACTTAAAGTATTATAATGTAATATAATATAAAATATATACTTAATATATATACTGTATATATTTTATAATATAAAAATATATACTGTATAAAGTATATACTTAAAGTTGATTGTGTCTACATAATGACATGTCTTAGTAAGTTTAACACAAACTATAGTTTAAATGTTACAGGAACGATGCTCTTGACAATATATTTATTAAATGAAGAACAATGTTTATTACAGTGAGAGTTTTTTTAATGCACGAAGAAGTCCTAATAAGTACAACTTGATGAATACAGGTAACTTAGAAAGTATCCGTGATGCCTCAAAGAGTATCCTTTGTTACATGAAGATGACTTTGAGAAAATGCTTGATGTCTCTGAGAGTATCCTTGATGCCTCTGTGAGTATCCTTGATGTCTCTAAGAGTATTCTTAATGTCTCTGAGAGTATCCTTGATGTCACTGAGAGTATCCTTGATGTCTCTGAGAGTATCCTTGATGTCTCTGAGAGTATCCTTGATGTCTCTGAAGCGTATCCTTAATGTCTCTGAGAGGATCCTTAATGTCTCTGAGAGCATCCTTGATGTCTCTAAGAGTATCCTTTGTTGTGTAAAGAAGTTTCAAAGAGTATAATTGTTACGCAAAGATGCCTCAGAGAGTATGCTTCTTACGTAAAGACTGCATGGAGAGTGTTGGAGAATATCATTGATGGCACGAAGACTATCCCTTGATGCGTAAAGAGGTCTTAGAATCTTTCATTTGAAGTACAAAGAATAATTTTGTTAAGAAACTTAGTGACGACGTCACCAACAACAATTTTCTTACTTTATGAAAGTGTACAGTTAGCTGAGATGTGATATAAAGATGTTACTTTAAACTATTTTTTGAGTGCATTCTTAGTTAAGATATGACATGAAAATAAAGTTTTAGGAAATTTGATAATGCATTAAGAATAATACTAGTTAAGAAATGATGTGAAGACGTTACATTAAATCATTTTCAGTACCACGAACTGTAATGTTAGTTTAGGAAAAATTGTCTTAGTAAATTTGTTACTGCATAAAGTGTAGTTTTGTTTAAGAACGGTGATAGAAAGAAATATTAAGCTGGAAAGAAAAATGCATTGCATAGGTTTGTTACAGAAAAAAGTTATATTAAGAATGGTTTTACAGAATGACTGTTACCTTAAACAATGAAATGACTTAGTAAAGTCTATCTGTCTTAATTTGGCAACAAACAGATATTACAGAAAGAGAGAGAAAGCTTGGTAAAAGTTGCCTTAGTACACTTTTGTTCTAAAGAAAAAGGAAAGGGAGAGAGAGAGAGAGAGGCCATACACAGAACATACAGAGCAGATAAGGAGCAAGTAATGAATGTCAAGAATATAGAGAACATGTGTATCTTATTCTTGAGGTCCTTGAGATGATTTCAGGGCTTAGTGTCCCCGCGGCCCTGTCCTCGACCAGGCCTCCTTTTTTCTTACACACCCATCAGGAAGCAGCCCGTAGCAGCTGTCTAACTCCCAGGTACCTATTTACTGCTAGGTAACAGGCGCATCAGGGAGAAAGAAACTCTGTCCATTTGTTTCCGCCTCAACTGGGGATTGAATCCGGAACTTTAGGACTACGAATCCGAAGTGCTGTCCACTCAGCTGTCAGAAACCCTGACAGGTAGGGTAAGTAAATAATATCAAACAATGTAAAACAAGTTGTGCAGACAACATGTGAGAACATCTAAGAACACTCCCAGATTATGGAGAAGTTAAGCATAAACACTTGAGTATTGACAAGGCACAGTAAGAAGATTCACAGTCGATTCACAATCGTCTTGATAATGGTCCAGGACGGACCGAAACGTCGTCGTCTTTTTGTCTTCTAATGAGTGGTTTGGTCAGCAGTAAGAAGATTAATGGTAAATTGCGTGTTAATAGCTTTTTTTTACAAGAACATTACAGAGATAGATGTAGAATGAGGGAAATGAGAATAATACAGTAAAATGAGAGAGAGAGAGAGAGATAACCTTACCTGGAGCGTATATTTACATGTGTACACTGTTACGATAATCTCCTTCAAGAGAGATTTGGCCTACTCTTTCCTATCATCATGTTACTTCAGTACATCTACAACATCTAGATACTACAATCAAGAGTAGTACATATTTAGTGGAATACGTTTCTACCAGGCGTATACGTACCCTACACTCGCTCTCCACCTTCCCCCCCCCCCCCCCCTAGCTTTCGCCACTCCACCTGCGTCGATCACCAAACCACCACTTGCAGCCAGTACGCGTCCCATTGGTGAATCGTCGTCTGCACTCGACTTCAGCACCATCTCCACAGCCGATGACTAAGCATGCACGAGCCATTGGATTTAGAATATTCTGTGCTCTCAAAGCTGATACACCTATCTAATATACGCTCTGTGTAATAGTGGATGTGTTCAGCCAGCCAATATTCTCAGCACCTTTTAATTAATTTTTTGTCTTGTTCATTGTAGAGTAACGTAACCACTGTTTTATTTTATATTATTTTTTGACTTTGTAATCTTGTTTATTTGCACTGTACATAGCCAAGGGATTATCTTTGTTCATATTTGTTTTCAAGTTAATTAAAGTTTCATTGTTTACACGATTTGTTTTGTGTGTTTTTCCCTTACTTGACTGTGGTGTTATGTGTTGCTGAGAAAGTCTTGGTTGTAGGGTTAATATAAAGCCATTGCTTGGTTACTGACTTTAATACTTAAACTGATACATGACTAGCAGCTTCCAAGCTTGGCGGGCGTCCTGTATGCTCCCTTGTTTACCTCTCTGCTGGCGTCTGAGCCGCAGCACATACAAACGGATGGTACTGTTTTCTATGAACATGACATCCCTCCTTTTCTTTAAAAAGAATGAATACAGGATGTCTACCATGCTTGTAGCACAAAGCAAAGTTATTGACACAAAGTAAGTTATTAACATATCAAGAGATATTGCATACATTTAACATTAATTAAGCACGCAAAGAATTTAAACAACTTAATCTTTACCACACAGGATTTCAATGTTAAAAATACAAATGCAATGTTAAACAAAAATGAAAGAACCTGTAATACAAAGTTACAAAATATTGAATGAGAGATCTGCATTATTCAAACAATATTAAATTTAGTTTAGCATAACAAGTAAATACTTTGCATTACCTAGGAACACAATTAATCATAAAATCGTGTAGGGCGTTTAACATGACGCTTAGGACGAGAGTCCTTAAATACAATGATATCCCTTGATGTCAAGAGATCTTTGTCGGGTTATAACTCATTTTTTCTTTTTCCTTTGTACGACTTTGTACTTCATCATTTTCTACACTAGTTGGAATCACTTTGAAATAGGCCATATTACGTGTTACACTATGATCTCTATTACTCGCTGTTACCATAGTTCCTTTTACACTAATAACTTTATATGGTTTTGTATCATACGGCATATCTAGCTTTCCCTTTTTTTTCTTTTTAACGAGAACAGTATCTCCAACCTTTATGAATTGTTCCTTTTACGTTGATCATGAACGATTTTCATTTTGCCCTTGGTTAGTGCATCCTTCTGAGCGAGACGTGTATCCGTTACCTCGGCTGGCATGACGGGTAGTGCGATCCTCATAGGACGTCCAAATAAGATTTCACCAGGCGACTTCCCAGTGTTCCATGCGGTGTTGCATGGTAGTTCCCGAGAAAAGCATACATAGCTTGTTTCCAGGATCGTTCTACGGCATGAGCACAGCATACCGCTTTCATGAGAGGTTGCATGAATCTCTCAACTTCTCCATTTGCTTGAGGATGTAGTGGCATCACACGGCAGTGTTTGAATCCAATATGCTCAGCAAGGTTGATGAAGTCTTGTCCATTAAATGGCGGTCCATTGTCCGTCTTGACAACTTCAGCAATGCCAAAATCTGAAAAGATCTTGTCGAGCTTCGGGATGACAGCCTTTGCAGATGTGGAAGTGATGATTTCTCTACTGCTACCGCTGTCCCTCAAGACCCTCGGAATCTACCTCCAAATTTTACCAGTTTGGAGTTCCGTAAGTTACAGAGGGAAGATTAATCATTAACACCATTATTCTTCCCGGCTGAGACTCAACCTGACAGTATCCCTGGGTTCTTCCTAGAGAATGAGTTCCTCTACCGCAGATACAGACCCAGCAAGCTGAAGGAGGATGACGATTGGGCCAATGTCGAACAACTAGTGATTCCCACCAGCATACGGCCCGATATTCTACACCTGGCCCACGGAGCTCTTTCTCACTATGGTTTCAACAAAACCTACCACGGAATCAGACAAGACTACTACTGGCTAGGTATGGTAAAAGACGTTAAAAAATACGTACAACAGTGTCATACATGTCAGATGGCAGGTAAACCTAACATCTCTATTCCTCAGGCTCCAATAAAACCCATCAAGGTGCCTGCGGAACCTTTCCACAGACTCGGTATAGACTGTGTTGGTCCTTTACCCCGGACCAGTTCTGGCAATGCCTATATATTAACTATCATGTGTCCTACCACCAGATTCCCCATAGCAGTTCCAGTAAAGAACATTACGGCTGCTACTGTGGTGAAACACCTATTGAAGATCTTCACCCAGTATGGATTTCCAAGAGAGGTTCAAAGCGACTGTGACACCAACTTCACCAAGCACCAAGTGATCTCTTCAAGAAGACACTGGAGGAGTTCAACATCACACAGGTACTGTCCAGCCCCTATCATCCTGCTTCACAGGGTTCTCTTGAACGTAGTCATCAGACTATTAAAGCACTCCTAAAGAAATTCTGCAATGACACCTTGAAGGACTGGGATAAACAACTTGATCTCATTATGTGCATTTTCAGAAGTCTCCCCAATGAGTCTCTAGGAGTATCTCCTTATGAGATGCTCTACGGACGTAAGTGCCGTACTCCTCTCAAAGCTTTCAAAGACTCTCTACGTAATGCCACCTTCAGTGACCCTCAGAATGTGCCCCAGTTTCTTCAAAACTTAAAACACATTTTAGAGAGAGTACGTAAATTTGCCAATGACAATCTATTGAAAGGCCAGGAGAGGATGAAGATTCATTTTGACCAAAGCAGCAAATTAAGGAAATTTAAACCAGGAGACTTCGTGTTGGCATATTTTCCTATCCCAGGTTCTCCATTGCAAAACAAGTTTTCAGGACCCTACCGTATCTAGGAGTGCAGGAACAACCACAACTACGTTCTTGAGACTCCAGATAGGCGGCGGAAGACACAGTTGTGCCACGTCAACCTCCTGAAGCAGTATCAAGGTGTTCCCCCCACTGTGTTGGTATCGGTTTCCACATTTAAAGGTCCATACCTCCACAGTGAAACCTTCCCCTGCTTCTCCTGAAAGCACTAACACTGAGTCGGTGCTTTCCAACTCGGAAATCCTGGCTAATCTTCATAACTATTTTCAGGACAATAATAGTGCACCTCTCATCAGAATCTTCAAGGAAGACCAGAAGTTGTTCAACGATGATCCTCAGGTGTGTAATGTGGTTCAGCACGACATCCAACTACTCCCCGACACACGGCCGATTCGCCAACCTTTCTACCGAATCAGCCCGAGTAAGAAGAAAGTCATGCGTGCTGAGGTACAGTACCTCCTGGATCATGGGCTGGCTACACCTTGTGAGTCCCCTTGGGCCTCACCCTGCATCTTGGTGCCAAAACCGCATGGTAAGATCAGACTATGTACCGACTACCGTAAATTAAATCTTGTGACTGTCAAGGATGCGTACCCCTTTCCCAGAATAGATGACATCCTTGACGCCATTGGTCATGCGCGGTACCTATCGAAGCTGGACTTACTAAAAGGATATTACAAAGTATGTTTGACGGAGCGAGCTAAGGAAATATCTGCTTTTACCACTCCTTTTGGCCTTTACAGATACGAACGCCTTCCCTTTGGACTATGTAATGCCCCAGCCACCTTTCAGCGAGCTGTCAACCGCGTCATTCGGGGCTTAGATAACACTTACGCCTACTTGGATGATATCGTTGTGGCAACCAACACCTGGAGCGAACATCTGCTCCAGCTGCAACGATTGTTTGCCAAGCTCCTGACAGCTGGCCTCACCGTCAACCTGGGCAAGTCCACCTTTGCCAAAGGTAAAGTGCGTTATCTTGGTCATGAGATAGGGAGTGGCAGCATAGCTCCGTTAAACATACTTTCCCTAGCCATCCAGCATTACCCACAGCCTACCACCAGGAAGCCGCTCCTGCGCTTCCTTGGTCTTGCCTCCTACTACCGTAGGTTTGTGAGGAACTTTAGTACGGTAGCGACACCATTGATCACTTTAACCAGCCCCAAGTAACGGTATCAGTGGACCATTCAGCAAACCGTTGCTTCTGAACAACTTTAATTCCTGCTCTGTTCTAATCCTATTCTCGCCTCGCCAGATATCACAAAGCCTTTCATCCTCCATGTCGACGCCTATGGTACCGGCATCGGGGGTGTCCTGATGCAACAACGAGGCGAGGAGGTTCTGCCTGTTAGCTACTACAGCTACAAATTTAAACCACACCAAAGAAACTACAGCACGATCGAAAAGGAGCTGCTATCAATCGTCCTGAACTTGCAGCACTTTGAACCGTACCTGCAAGGTACTCGGTCTACCACCATCTACTCAGACCACAATCCCTTACGCTTCCTGCAGCAAGCCCAATTCGGCAACCAACGGCTTCTACGATGGTCTTTATATCTGCAGAATTTCAACCTGGAGATCTTCTACATCAAGGGTTCTGACAACATCATAGCCGACGCCCTCTCCAGAGTCTATGAGGTAGAGGCTGCTCTACCTACCACTCTACCTCCTGAAGATGTAACTTCACCCGGAACTGCAGGCTTCGGGAGAGAGTTGTAACGATAATCTCTTTCTAGAGAGATTGAGCCTGCTCTTCCCTACCTCAAGTTACGTCCAGTTAACAAGTATAAGATGCTATATTTAAGATACGTCCACCGGTAGCACAAAACGTTTTGACCAGGAGGCAAAACGTACCCAAGATCGCTCCTACTTCACACACTCTCCACGCCGGCTTGTCGTCAAGCAGCAAACTACTGATTCCAGCCTGCCAACTCCTGATTGGTGACTCGCCGACCGTGCACCTGCACACTGCACCTCCGCGCCCTCTACCTGAATCGACGTCGGAGCCCTGACCAGCTATCAACTTCAGAATATTCTTTGTGCTCTTAGAGTTGACATCTCTCTCTGGCATACTAAGCTCACTGGCTTGTATACAAAGGGAGGTTTCAGCCATAGCCGATATTCTCAGCACCATTTTATTATTTCACCATTATAATATTGTGTCTCACATTGTCTTTGCATTTATCTTTGTTATTTAATTGAACTTTTCATTCCCCCGAGATTTGTCTTTATTTTCATTTATGTTTAAAGTAAATATATTAAAGTTTCATTGTTCATATTTTGTGGTTTACGTGTTCCTCCCTCTCACTTACCACAGACAACAGGCAAGCAGTCTATCTTTTTTTTGTAAGTGTGACCAGGCATTGACACCTGCCATTGGAGGACTGCCGAACATCAACGCTCCAACACTTTCCCGTCACAAATAAATAAATATATATATATATATATATATATATATATATATATATATATATATATATATATATATATATATATATATATATATATATATATATATATATATATATATATATATATATATACTCATGAGAAACTCTCCAGACACAAAACAGAACGCTTTAAAAGAGACCAACGTCGTCTATGCCTTCAAATGCCCTCTTGGGGACTGTAAGCCTCAAAAAACTCAATATATAGGAAAGACAACAACATCTCTTTCCAGGCGATTAACGATGCATAAGCAACAGGGTTGCATTAAGGAACATATAATCTCTTCCCACAACCAAACCATCACCAGAGAAATCTTAGCAAACAACACAGAAATCATCGATAGATACAGCGATAGTAGGCGGCTTGACATCTGCAAGGCACTACACATCAAGAAGTCAACACCAGCTTCAACAGCCAATTAATGCACAACTATATTCTACCCACTTCAAGACTCCGCGAAATATGGGCCAATAGGCCCTCTGCAATTACTTCCATTCTTACCTTCAATACCCATTGTTTCGTGTTCTATCCTGTGTTGAAAGTTTCGTTCACCTCATCCAAAACTGTTGTAACATATCACCTCACCCAAAATCCGGTTGTAAAATGAAAAATGAAAGCTGTTTAAATTATAGCGTAAGTAAGAACTCTGTTTAGTGTTTGCAGGTAATAGTTGTGTGTGTGTAAACCAAAAGTCTTTGAAAATGTAATAAGTTATTACGAAACGCGTTCAAGTGTCGCGTCAGACTAGAAATAAAAATGAATTTTGGAGAATTGATTTTTCAATTACCATCAACAGTGAAAAGAAACGTAAGAAAGATCGAGAAAACTCGTGTTAGAATTATTAATCTTACTTTTTCGGTAATATTTAATAATATATATATATATATATATATATATATATATATATATATATATATATATATATATATATATATATATATATATATATATATATATATATTTATATATATATATATGTCGTACCTAATAGCCAGAACGCACTTCTCAGCCTACTATTCAAGGCCCGATTTGCCTAATAAGCCAAGTTTTCATGAATTAATGTTTTTTCGTCTACCTAACCTACCTAACCTAACCTAACCTAGCTTTTTTTGGCTACCTAACCTAACCTTACCTATAAATATAGATTAGGTTAGGTTAGGTAGGGTTGGTTAGGCTCGGTCATATATCTACGTTAATTTTAACTCCAATAAAAAGAATTGACCTCATTCATAGAGAAAAGGGTTGCTTTATCATTTCATAAGAAAAAAATTATTGTAAATATATTAATTCAGGAAAACTTGGCTTATTAGGCAAATCGGGCCTTGAATAGTAGGCTGAGAAGTGAGTTCTGGCTACTAGGTACGACATATATATATATATATATATATATATATATATATATATATATATATATATATATATATATATATATATATGCGAACAAGCCTGAATGGTCCCCAGGACATATGCAACTGAAAACTCACACCCCAGAAGTGACTCGAACCCATACTCCCAGAAGCAACGCAACTGGTATGTACAAGACGCCTTAATCCACTTGACCATCACGACCGGACATAATGAGGTGATAGCCGAGGCTATTTGAACCACCCCACCGCCGGCACTCGGATAGTTATCTTGGGCATAGCATTTTACCAAATCACCTCATTCTTTGGGGAACACGTGAGGAACACAAATGCGAACAAGCCTGAATGGTCCCCAGGACATTTGCAACTGAAAACTCACACCCCAGAAGTGACTCGAACCCATACTCCCAGAAGCAACGCAACTGGTATGTACAAGACGCCTTAATCCACTTGACCATCACGACCGGACATAATGAGGTGATAGCCGAGGCTATTTGAACCACCCCACCGCCGGCACTCGGATAGTTATCTTGGGCATAGCATTTTACCAAATCACCTCATTCTTTGGGGCACACGTGAGGAACACAAATGCGAACAAGCCTGAATGGTCCCCAGGACATATGCAACTGAAAACTCACACCCCAGAAGTGACTCGAACCCATACTCCCAGAAGCAACGCAACTGGTATGTACAAGACGCCTTAATCCACTTGACCATCACGACCGGACATAATGAGGTGATAGCCGAGGCTATTTGAACCACCCCACCGCCGGCACTCGGATAGTTATCTTGGGCATAGCATTTTACCAAATCACCTCATTCTTTGGGGCACACGTGAGGAACACAAATGCGAACAAGCCTGAATGGTCCCCAGGACATATGCAACTGAAAACTCACACCCCAGAAGTGACTCGAACCCATACTCCCAGAAGCAACGCAACTGGTATGTACAAGACGCCTTAATCCACTTGACCATCACGACCGGACATAATGAGGTGATAGCCGAGGCTATTTGAACCACCCCACCGCCGGCACTCGGATAGTTATCTTGGGCATAGCATTTTACCAAATCACCTCATTCTTTGGGGCACACGTGAGGAACACAAATGCGAACAAGCCTGAATGGTCCCCAGGACATATGCAACTGAAAACTCACACCCCAGAAGTGACTCGAACCCATACTCCCAGAAGCAACGCAACTGGTATGTACAAGACGCCTTAATCCACTTGACCATCACGACCGGACATAATGAGGTGATAGCCGAGGCTATTTGAACCACCCCACCGCCGGCACTCGGATAGTTATCTTGGGCATAGCATTTTACCAAATCACCTCATTCTTTGGGGCACACGTGAGGAACACAAATGCGAACAAGCCTGAATGGTCCCCAGGACATATGCAACTGAAAACTCACACCCCAGAAGTGACTCGAACCCATACTCCCAGAAGCAACGCAACTGGTATGTACAAGACGCCTTAATCCACTTGACCATCACGACCGGACATAATGAGGTGATAGCCGAGGCTATTTGAACCACCCCACCGCCGGCACTCGGATAGTTATCTTGGGCATAGCATTTTACCAAATCACCTCATTCTTTGGGGCACACGTGAGGAACACAAATGCGAACAAGCCTGAATGGTCCCCAGGACATATGCAACTGAAAACTCACACCCCAGAAGTGACTCGAACCCATACTCCCAGAAGCAACGCAACTGGTATGTACAAGACGCCTTAATCCACTTGACCATCACAACCGGACATAATGAGGTGATAGCCGAGGCTATTTGAACCACCAGTGATTTGGTAAAATGCTATGCCCAAGATAACTATCCGAGTGCCGGCGGTGGGGTGGTTCAAATAGCCTCGGCTATCACCTCATTATGTCCGGTCGTGATGGTCAAGTGGATTAAGGCGTCTTGTACATACCAGTTGCGTTGCTTCTGGGAGTATGGGTTCGAGTCACTTCTGGGGTGTGAGTTTTCAGTTGCATATGTCCTGGGGACCATTCAGGCTTGTTCGCATTTGTGTTCCTCACGTGTGCCCCAAAGAATGAGGTGATTTGGTAAAATGCTATGCCCAAGATAACTATCCGAGTGCCGGCGGTGGGGTGGTTCAAATAGCCTCGGCTATCACCTCATTATGTCCGGTCGTGATGGTCAAGTGGATTAAGGCGTCTTGTACATACCAGTTGCGTTGCTTCTGGGAGTATGGGTTCGAGTCACTTCTGGGGTGTGAGTTTTCAGTTGCATATGTCCTGGGGACCATTCAGGCTTGTTCGCATTTGTGTTCCTCACGTGTGCCCCAAAGAATGAGGTGATTTGGTAAAATGCTATGCCCAAGATAACTATCCGAGTGCCGGCGGTGGGGTGGTTCAAATAGCCTCGGGTATCACCTCATTATGTCCGGTCGTGATGGTCAAGTGGATTAAGGCGTCTTGTACATACCAGTTGCGTTGCTTCTGGGAGTATGGGTTCGAGTCACTTCTGGGGTGTGAGTTTTCAGTTGCATATGTCCTGGGGACCATTCAGGCTTGTTCGCATTTGTGTTCCTCACGTGTGCCCCAAAGAATGAGGTGATTTGGTAAAATGCTATGCCCAAGATAACTATCCGAGTGCCGGCGGTGGGGTGGTTCAAATAGCCTCGGCTATCACCTCATTATGTCCGGTCGTGATGGTCAAGTGGATTAAGGCGTCTTGTACATACCAGTTGCGTTGCTTCTGGGAGTATGGGTTCGAGTCACTTCTGGGGTGTGAGTTTTCAGTTGCATATGTCCTGGGGACCATTCAGGCTTGTTCGCATTTGTGTTCCTCACGTGTGCCCCAAAGAATGAGGTGATTTGGTAAAATGCTATGCCCAAGATAACTATCCGAGTGCCGGCGGTGGGGTGGTTCAAATAGCCTCGGCTATCACCTCATTATGTCCGGTCGTGATGGTCAAGTGGATTAAGGCGTCTTGTACATACCAGTTGCGTTGCTTCTGGGAGTATGGGTTCGAGTCACTTCTGGGGTGTGAGTTTTCAGTTGCATATGTCCTGGGGACCATTCAGGCTTGTTCGCATTTGTGTTCCTCACGTGTGCCCCAAAGAATGAGGTGATTTGGTAAAATGCTATGCCCAAGATAACTATCCGAGTGCCGGCGGTGGGGTGGTTCAAATAGCCTCGGCTATCACCTCATTATGTCCGGTCGTGATGGTCAAGTGGATTAAGGCGTCTTGTACATACCAGTTGCGTTGCTTCTGGGAGTATGGGTTCGAGTCACTTCTGGGGTGTGAGTTTTCAGTTGCATATGTCCTGGGGACCATTCAGGCTTGTTCGCATTTGTGTTCCTCACGTGTGCCCCAAAGAATGAGGTGATTTGGTAAAATGCTATGCCCAAGATAACTATCCGAGTGCCGGCGGTGGGGTGGTTCAAATAGCCTCGGCTATCACCTCATTATGTCCGGTCGTGATGGTCAAGTGGATTAAGGCGTCTTGTACATACCAGTTGCGTTGCTTCTGGGAGTATGGGTTCGAGTCACTTCTGGGGTGTGAGTTTTCAGTTGCATATGTCCTGGGGACCATTCAGGCTTGTTCGCATTTGTGTTCCTCACGTGTGCCCCAAAGAATGAGGTGATTTGGTAAAATGCTATGCCCAAGATAACTATCCGAGTGCCGGCGGTGGGGTGGTTCAAATAGCCTCGGCTATCACCTCATTATGTCCGGTCGTGATGGTCAAGTGGATTAAGGCGTCTTGTACATACCAGTTGCGTTGCTTCTGGGAGTATGGGTTCGAGTCACTTCTGGGGTGTGAGTTTTCAGTTGCATATGTCCTGGGGACCATTCAGGCTTGTTCGCATTTGTGTTCCTCACGTGTGCCCCAAAGAATGAGGTGATTTGGTAAAATGCTATGCCCAAGATAACTATCCGAGTGCCGGCGGTGGGGTGGTTCAAATAGCCTCGGCTATCACCTCATTATGTCCGGTCGTGATGGTCAAGTGGATTAAGGCGTCTTGTACATACCAGTTGCGTTGCTTCTGGGAGTATGGGTTCGAGTCACTTCTGGGGTGTGAGTTTTCAGTTATATATATATATATATATATATATATATATATATATATATATATATATGTTACGAACCCGGATCCAGTGTCCGAGTCTGGAGCAGTGACAACCACGCCATCTGTGGGTCAGCTCCCGAAACCCCCGCCAAACGGACGACGACACCTAGTGAGGACAGCGTGTACTGGCCTCGAGGACCAGTTTCCAGTCTGGTTCAGCGCTCAACACTGCCGCTCCTGACCTCTGGTGAGGTGGTGCTCCGACGACAGCGCCATCTATGGACTGGATACGTCAGGTGTTTGCGCCCAAGCCCGTAAGTGAGATGTATTAGTGTCCCGGTTAGTGATGACGTGTCTGTTTACAGAGTCGACCTGGGACCACTGTGTTGAAGGTTGAGTCAGTCTACCCAAGGCAGCCAGTCTCCATACTGTGAAGTTTGCTGCAGCTGTTGTGACGTCGTCCCCCCGGAAGAACACTGTGGTGTGTTAGCCTGCCAGTGGAGTGGCAGTGAAAGGATTTACCCGGGACCGACTATTTTAGACGATAATCCACTGGGGTACTGAAGACAGGAGGGTGATTGGTGATATCACACGAGGCTCCTGTCTAGGGCGTTCCCCTTTGATCGTTCGTGGAGTGGCCGTACCAGCCTTGGTGGCTCAGTACCTGCCAGCAGACCAGCTGGACGTGTGGTTGACTGCCTCCACGACGGTGCCCCCAGTGGACCTGTGTTTTGGCTGACCTGTGGCCCGGGTAGGCTCGGCATTCTCAGAAGACACGTCGTGAGGCCACGAAGAAAGCACCAAGGACTCGGCACCGAGAGTTAAGGCACCAGCGTCTTCAGCAGAAGACATATATTGTGGATTAATCCCCTTGTAAAGTGTTAATACCCCTTCCCCCTGTGTATTCTTTTATATATTTAATAGGTGATGGTGAAAATTATAATATTAAGTTCTTAGCTTTCTTTCCCTACTCCCTTTAAGTTACTTGCGTCACGGATCTCATCCCTTGATAGCCACTACTGGCTCGGGAACGGATACATATATCTTCCTCTAACAACATCAGAGTGAGAACCCCGTTGCGTCCCGAGAGGGCCGTAACATAATTGGCATCCCCAGCGGGATCCGTCCCCTTGTTAAGTATGTTTGACAGGGGTGGTGAAGTGGCGTAATCCCTGTATATAATTCCCCCTGTGTGACGATTGTGACGTTATACGTCCTGTGCGGTGCTCAAGAGTGACTAAGTGCGATATTGTGCAGTGCGGTGCTCGCTGTGATTAAGCGATTAAGTGCAATATTGAGTAGTGCGGTGCTCAGTGATTAAGTGCAATACTGTAGAGCGAAGAGTTCGCTGTGACTCAGTGCAATATTGGGTAGTGTGGTGCCCGAAGTGATTACGTGCAATATTGGCAAGTGTAGTGTTTGGTGCGATAAAGTGCCATATTGACGTAGAACAGTGCTCGGTGTGTGAAGTATTAAAGTGTAAGCGGTGTGTCAAGTGCTAGTTGAGTGTTCCATCGGTGACAATGGCAGAAAAAGCTACCATCGATGATCTGGACGATGTTCAGGCTTTTCTGAACAGAGTAGACTGCCTTGCCAGATTAAAATATCTGAGCAAACCAGAGCTTGTACTAGTGAGCGCCTACCTGGAGATAAAGATCCGTGCCAGTGATTCCCGTGTGGAGATCTTGTCCAAGGTTCACCGGCACCTGAAGGCAGAAGAGAAACAGGAAGGCGAGACTCCTAGTACAAAGGAAGGTGAGGAAATAGCTTCCACGGAAAAGGAAGATAAGGGCAGCGACGTTGACAGTGATGCAGGTGAGCTTAATATCAGCTTCCTAACTGTCAAGATGCGTGCCTTGGAAATTAATAGAGAAATTGAATGGAAGAAATTAGAATTGGAACGAGAGAGACAAGATAAAGAATTAGAGATGAGACGTTTAGAATTAGAAGAAAGGAAGGCAGAAAGAGAAAAAGAGAAACGAGAAAGAGAGAGAGAAGAACGAGACAGAGAGAGAGAAGAACGAGAAAGAGAGAGAGAAGAACGAGAAAGAGAAGAAAAAGAAAGACAGAGACAACATGAACTAGAAGTATTACGACTAGGCGCTGGACAGAGACAAACTGGAGTAAGCGGTTTCGATCCGGTAAGGAATATCAAAATGGTCCCCAAATTCAACGAGAGAGAAGTTTCGAAGTTCTTCGCAGCCTTCGAGAAAGTCGCTGCCTCTTTGGAGTGGCCAAGGGAGAATTGGGCCATCATGATACAGTCAGTTTTGACTGGGAAGGCCCAGATCGCCTACTCTACGTTATCCCTTGACGACTCCGGCGATTACGATATGGTGAAGAAAGTGGTGCTCATGGCATACCAATTGGTACCTGAGGCGTACAGGCAGAAGTTCCGAAACCTGAAGAAGACCTCAGAGCACACGTTCACCGAATTCGCCACCATCAAGGAGCGACTTTTTCAGGAATGGTGTGCCTCTCGGAAGGTGGAGACCAAGGAAGACCTCGAGCAGCTGATTCTGCTCGAGGACTTCAAGGATTGTTTGTCTGGAGACCTCAAGACGTACTTAGAGGAACAGCAGGTAGAGACCTTGAGTGCAGCAGCCACCATGGCTGAAGAGTACATCCTGACTCATAGGCCGTCTGCTAAGTACGTCCCAAGGAATTACCAGCGCCGGTTCGACAAACCTCAGGACGATGAAGAGACTCCCGTCCCACGAAGCACTAAGAAGACGCCCTCAAGTAGCCCCCGAAGAACAAGTCCTAGTAGTCCAAAACACCGGAGTCCAAGGAGGAATATGGTGTGCTGGACTTGTGGGCAGAAAGGGCATATAGCTGCTAGGTGCCGAGGCAGAAGAGGTGGCAGCGTACGTAGGGAGGTGATGATGATGAGCTGTGTTACACCACCAGTCGGAAACCAGTCTACGACGACGCAGGAAGGACCAAGTTTGTTGGCCCCTCACACTTCAACCGGGTATGTAACGAGTGATCATACTGGTAGATCAGTTGTAGTGCTCAGAGATAGTGGAGCAGCCCAGTCCCTGATCGTAAAGAGCTCGTTACCCGAGGGAGTAAGTGTGGATGGGAGACGAGAGGTTATCCTGGTTGGGTTTCCGAGAACGCAGTATATCGCCCCCTTAGTGCCAGTACATCTTGACTCGCCTTATTTCAGCGGCACATGTGAGTTGGCAGTAGTCGATACCCTCCCTGTGGCTGGGATTGACGTGGTACTAGCCAACGACTTGGTGACCGATTGGAGCACCAATCATCCCAAGATAGCGGACGAGTCTACCAGAACAGCAAAGTCTGAGGTAACTACAGGCAATGGTAATGTCCAGGTAAAGACAGACCCGGATGTAAACATATTTAATTTGTCCTCTCCCCCGCAGATCGACAGTTATCTAGCAGTGTCTCTTGATTCTTCTCTCGACGAGGAACATGAAGTTAAGAAGGCAGAGGTACCTGAGCAAGAAGAGAGGCCTTGTGTGCGGGCACCCACGGATACCAACGAGTCTGGAGCGAAGGCGGATGTATGCTTGCGGTATGGCAAATTACAGGGTGTAGTGAACCTGCCAGAGATTCCCCAGACGTCAGAGGTAGGTGCGGTGTGTTCAAAAGGTCTAGTGCCCTCTTCGGTCCAAGCCAGGCGTGTGGATGTAGCCGGCTATGGACATGACTGGCTCGGGAAGCTTATCCCTCAATTGGCCTCATGTTTCTTAGCGATATTTTGTTTTATTCTCTGTATTCTATGTGTTCTCAGTAAGGATCAGTGGACGACCCGAAGGATGGTGGCTCCCGTGAACATCGTGAAGGGGTCCCAGGGATGGGAGATTTGTACTGCAGGTGTTGCAGTTGAAGAAGGGACCTGGAAGGTGATGGTTGATACAGGAGGTACGACATGCGATAATATGAGTGACTGTTTCCGACAGGTTGACACCCCCCGCGTGATTGCTGAGCCTCTACACAGTGTTATACGGAACGTTGGTCGACCTGACGGTGGCAGAGCGAATGCCATCAGCGACGTGCAAGCAGCCCTGTGGAAACTAGGTGTAAGCCTAGTAGAGGCGTATGCAGTAAGTATCGACTTATCCCCTGTCGCTATCACTCTGAATTATCAGACCCCTGTATTCCAGGTTCCTGTCTCCCTGAAGGACCACCGGACCGGTACTAGAAATACCGTCTGGGATCAGCCATCATCAGTGCCACGACGCAGGGAAGTGTCGAGTCGCCCCAGATCGTGTCTACACCGATCCTTCCTGGAGAGATGTGAGATGATGCCCCTGCTTGCCATCGCAGTGGAGACGTGGAAGACGTGGAAGATTACGCCAGGCAGGACTTCGCCTTCAATCTACAAGTTCCCTTTGTGCCAGGGTTCCTCAGTACAGTCCTGTAGACGAGACAGCCTCGCCATCCCAGATTATAAAGCATGTGTCCATTTGGAGTTGTGTCGTCGTACTAATTTGGTTTGTGTTTCTTTTATAGAACCCCAAACCAAATT
The DNA here is from genome assembly GCF_040958095.1 of Procambarus clarkii. Taxonomy (NCBI): domain Eukaryota; kingdom Metazoa; phylum Arthropoda; class Malacostraca; order Decapoda; family Cambaridae; genus Procambarus; species Procambarus clarkii. The sequence continues at coordinate 3,021,920 of NC_091220.1, forward strand.
CCTTTTGGTGGGGAGGTGTTACGAACCCGGATCCAGTGTCCGAGTCTGGAGCAGTGACAACCACGCCATCTGTGGGTCAGCTCCCGAAAACCCCAGCCAAACGGACGACGACACCTAGTGAGGACAGCGTGTACTGGCCTCGAGGACCAGTTTCCAGTCTGGTTCAGCGCTCAACACCGCCGCTCCTGACCTCTGGTGAGGTGGTGCTCCGACGACAGCGCCATCTATGGACTGGATACGTCAGGTGTTTGCGCCCAAGCCCGTAAGTGAGATGTATTAGTGTCCCGGTTAGTGATGACGTGTCTGTTTACAGAGTCGACCTGGGACCACTGTGTTGAAGGTTGAGTCAGTCTACCCGAGGCAGCCAGTCTCCATACTGTGAAGTTTGCTGCAGCTGTTGTGACGTCGTCCCCCCGGAAGAACACTGTGGTGTGTTAGCCTGCCAGTGGAGTGGCAGTGAAAGGATTTACCCGGGACCGACTATTGGAGACGATAATCCACTGGGGTACTGAAGACAGGAGGGTGATTGGTGATATCACACGAGGCTCCTGTCTAGGGCGTTCCCCTTTGATCGTTCGTGGAGTGGCCGTACCAGCCTTGGTGGCTCAGTACCTGCCAGCAGACCAGCTGGACGTGTGGTTGACGGCCTCCACGACGGTGCCCCCAGTGGACCTGTGTTTTGGCTGACCTGTGGCCCGGGTAGGCTCGGCATTCTCAGAAGACACGTCGTGAAGGCCACGAAGAAAGCACCAAGGACTCGGCACCGAGAGTTAAGGCACCAGCGTCTTCAGCAGAAGACATATATTGTGGATTAATCCCCTTGTAAAGTGTTAATACCCCTTCCCCCTGTGTATTCTTTTATATATTTAATAGGTGATGGTGAAAATTATAATATTAAGTTCTTAGATTTCTTTCCCTACTCCCTTTAAGTTACTTGCGTCACGGATCTCATCCCTTGATAGCCACTACTGGCTCGGGAACGGATACATATATCTTCCTCTAACAACATCAGAGTGAGAACCCCGTTGCGTCCCGAGAGGGCCGTAACAATATATATATATACTGGCAGCAGGTTTTCTTTCAAACATTGAATATGACCGCATATTCTGTATTTATTATTTTCTGGTTTAGGGCTTCTATCCCTCTAACTATTTTCTTAGCATCAGGGCTTAATTGAAATAGGAGTTCTCCAAAACTCATTTTCGTACTTTTAAGGTGAAGAAAAGAAGTGATTTACTATAGAGTGTATTACACTTATTTGTATAATTTGCACGACGTTTCGAACCTCCATGGTTCATTCTCAAGTGAACAGATCTTACAATACTAGTTGATTTTATACCCGCATTAGGTCAGGTGATAATACAATGAAGGTGAAAACATGGGGGGATACATAAGGGATAAACATAGGGGCTGCAGAAGGCTTATTGGCCCATACGAGGCATCTCCTATCTAAACACAAAGATTAATCCAGTGTAATTAGGCCTGTTATGTTGGACATTGTCTTCTGTGTTGGCATCGATATGTTCTTGTCTTGTCCTTACTCTCATGGTGGGTAGAGTAAATAGTTCCGTGATTTGGGTGTTCATGGTAGGTCGCTCTATTCTTATGTGAATTGCCTCAAGAATTTGTAATCTTCTTGAATCTTGGCTTTTGTCTATTATGCAAGTATTCTTGTTCAACATTTCTCTTGTATTTCTTACAGGCAGTCGTCTCGTCTCCAAGTGTTTGCTGCAGCAGCTGTGAGTCGCCCCCCGGATGAACACTGTGGTGTTAGCCTGCCTGTGAAGTGGCAGTTGAGGGATTGTCATACCCGGGGACTGACTGGTGGAGACGCTTAACCACTGGGGTGTTGTGGCAAGGAGAGTGGTCTGTGGGATCACACGAGGCTCCTGACTAGGGTTCGCTACCTTAGTATCGATCGTGGAGTGGCCTAACTAGCGTTGCTGTTTGGAACCTGCCAGCTGCCGGCTGGTCTTGTGGTTGAAGGCCTCCATGACGGTGCCCCCAGTGGAACTGTGACTTGGCTGGCCTGTGGCCAGGGTAGACTCAAGATTCTCAAAGGATTCGTCGTAAGGCCACGAGAGGACCAAGAGTTTAGCACCGTTGAGCACCTGTGAACGTTCAGAGTCTTCAGAAGAAGACTACGTTGTGCATTCTAGTGTTTATACCCCCCCCCCCCCCGTGTAATCTTTATATTATTTATGGTGATGGTGTTAATTATATTATTACCTTTTGGACTTTATTTCCCTTCCCCTTTTATTTTTCTTGCGTTACGGATCACATCCCTTGAAAGCCACTACTAGCTTGGGGCCGGATACCCTACCTCTAACAACATCAGAGTAAGAACCCGGTTGTGACCCGAGAGGGCCGTAACAATACACTTACAACTGACTAAGTACACTTTCAACTGACAGTTCACTTGCAACCGAATGAGTACACTTGCAACTGTAATAGTACACTCACAACTGCAGTTGTACACTTACAACAGACTCAGTACACTTACAACTGATTCAGGACACTTACAACTGACTCAGTGTATTTAGAACTGACTCAGTACAATTACAACTGACTCAGTACACTTACAAATGATGAAGTACACTTACAACTGACACACTACACTTACAACTGACTCAATACACTTACAACTGACTCAATCAACTTACAACTGACTCAGTACACTTACAATTGACTCAATAAACCCAAATATGAGTCAGTACATTTTGAACTGGCTCAATATTTTTTAGATATATGTTGTGATGTGAAAGAGCATCGCAGCTATATTGTGCAGGCGTAATGTGGCTCTCAATCACATAAAATAAGTTCAAGTGTGGCTCTGGCCCCTTGCAGTGTGCTCGTTGCAGGAAGAAACAAAAACACCAGATGAACAATAAATAAAATTTACTATTATAGTAATAAGCTAAATAATATCTGAGTTCACTTGGGTAATATATAATATCAAACTGAAAACAGAATGTGCAATGAATAAACTTAATATAATGCCACCACAACATCCGGCACACGACTTTAGCCTGTGGGCAGACGGCGAGTGCTGGATGCAGTGATGATGACCCAGTGCACAGAGAGAGAGAGAGAGACTGGCTTCCATGGGTTGTTGTTGTTAAAGATTCGCTACTTGGAAGAAAGTTCCAAGTAGCACGGGCTATGGTGAGCCCGTAGTTGCATGGGTGCTGGGGGTTGTATTTATACGTCTTCTGGTGATGATGTTATGTCTTGTATCAACGTGAGCAGTAACAAGCGGCTGGTGTTAACTACTAAGTAATGGTTTAACAACAAGACATACTTAATATTTTGGTGCAGCTTGTCGAGGTGAGATTCCATCTTCCAGATAGGTTAAAACATGATTAACGCTTAACGCATTGTTTCAGCGGTGTTTTTCCCTATAGTTGTTTGGTAAAGCATAGATCCCTGGCGTGGTAGGGGTGTACATTTTTGAAGGTATATCTTTATATGTGTGCAATGTTGACCACATTCCTGCCTGTTTGTATGAATTTATATTTTACCCTCGTCTGTGAGTTTGTGTTGGGTTGATTATACGCACGAGTGAATGAGAGGCCCGACTCACCTGGAGAGTTAGGAGTCCAACAGCGACCACAAGAGAGGCAATAACAGCAGCCCACACCAGGGGCTGCAGGGGCCGGTACACGTTCCTCCACGTCGCCAGGGGCTGAGGCCTCAACAGAAAAGCTCTCCAGATATGCACTGAATATTGCTCAGATGCTGCAAAGTCTCTGATACGATCATCCACCAATGCAAAACAATTCACAGTGAAATTCTTTTCTTTTCTATATATCATTCCCAGAATTCCAACCCAGGTTCCGTTTTCCATTCTGCCCCACTTGTGGTCAGGCGCACTCTCCGTCATAGTGTAGGTGAAGTTTAGTGTTGCTGAGAGCGCAACCAACATCCTTATTGCTGACCCTGATATGGCGTTATCAGACTTCCTCTGATATAAGAAAGGTTCGTCGTCCATGGAGGTGGCCAACTGAAACATGTACCCTTCAAATGCAGGAAAGCGGTCAGGAAACAAGATTTCTCTCCGAGTAAAAAACTGGGGATTCCACTTACCGAGGAATTTCGCACTGCTTGATGAGAAAGGTAAGACAGTAAACACCCCCATTGCATTAGGCCTTCCATTTCCCTCACTCGGGATCTCGTCAATAAGAGCCAGACTTCTGACGCTGCTGAAAACCTCCTCACTAAGGACATCGAGACTGGAGCTGGGTGCCAGACTGAAGAGTAAGAGGTCCAGGGGCTTCCAGTCTAGCCACAGCGGCTGAAGGAATTGTGTTGGGTCAGCGATGAAGAGGACGAGATGGAGCACGGAGATGCCCTGAGAGAGCGCCACAACCTGCTGGTCTGGCCTCCACCTCTCATTCACACCAAGATTTATAGCCGCGTAAAACGTCTTCTGCATCGCCTCTAGAGCAATTACCGTTTGCTGGGTTTGGCCTGGAACAGAGGGATCCAGGTACAGTATCACAGTCGAGCCTCGGAACAAGTCCAAGGCCTCCAACAGCACCACCAGCTTCCTGGAGTTGATGTATGGTCGCTTGGGAACCAATGACCAACCATCATCAGCCAAAAATACCAAGAGTCCAAAGAGTAAGATGCATTGTCGGTCCATAATTAGTATCCGGAGGGATGAATCTCCTGGCTCCTTGCTTGATGGTAGCTCTAGTGAGTTTACAAGGGATGCGACCACTCGCTATATTCTGTATCCCCTTCACACCCTTGCAGGTCCCCTCACACCTCTCGGGCACCCTCAAACCTCGCAGGTCCCCTCTCACCTCCCAGTAACCCTCACACCTCCTTGTCATGCCACACCTCGCTCACAGTGACGTGTCCGTGTTCGTTAATCAATGAAAACTAGGCGTTGTCTTGCCAACAGGCGACAACACCTCATTGATTCCATTCTGTCACGAACAGCTGAAAATTGAATTAAACATTACAGCATTTTTCATAACTTGGTACTGCTTAAAGCTAAAATAGAGATATTTATTAACAATATATATGGAAATACAACAAACCAACAACAAAATTGAAGCTATTCAACTAATATCTGAAGCATAAATGTCAAGTTTTATTCTTTTTTCTTTTAATAATAACATTACATATATTTACTACCTTTTAAATTATCACATACGCTGCAAGTCAACTCACATAGTTAAAACAGAAAAGGGGACCAAGTCATACATCTCCAGAGCATAAAAACATAATAGAAAAGAAACGGTGGAAGGTTTCTTGACCCACACGGAAACTCTTCCATAAACTCAACCAAACAAACTGATGGAAATGTGTAACGCACACTGGAAACACTCCAGTGATCTTACGCCTGTCATCTCACGTGTGACGCAGTGTGAACAGAGTGGTCTCTTGGTCGTAGATTCATTGTAACAATAATGCATCGTCATGACCTCGCTACAATCCCCTGTATACCTAATACTTAGGCATACCTGCTGAGTGAGCAAGTGTAAGGATTTAGAAAAGATACTAGTCCGGAAGATATTCAGCATGATATCCCCTCAGAGAGGGGGAAATGGTAGACAAAAGAAAAACATGAACCATCTTCTTGAGGTTATCTTGAGATGATTTTGGGGCTTTAGTGTCCCCGCGGCCCGGTCCTCGACCAGGCCTCCACCCCCAGGAAGCAGCCCGTGACAGCTGACTAACACCCAGGTACCTATTTTACTGCTAGGTAACAGGGGCATAGGGTGAAACAAACTCTGCCCATTGTTTCTCGCCGGCGCCCGGGATCGAACCCAGGACCACAGGATCACAAGTCCAGTGTGCTGTCCGCTCGGCCGACCGGCTCCCTTATACCATAACAAAGGATAGCAAACTAACCCTCAAGAAGACATTGCTTAAGATGTCGAACCTCTTCCACGTTTTGAAGGAAGTTAATTTGTACGAGGACGCACAACGAAACAAAGGAACATCATAATAAACCAGGTATGAGAAAAAATCAGTTATAAGTATACACAGGTGTATTGTGAACAGAACTTTCTGTTTCAAGGATGGAAGAAATAGATTTGGGTATGTTTCTAGAAGCAATTGTGGATAGAAAGAAATTGTTTCTGGGGCAATAGAATTAAGTCCATTGTCTTCCTCTCAGATGGAAATAATATTTGCCGAGACGGTAGTGAGTCTGTGTACTCGTGGCATGGGTATAAAATGACCATAGAAGATGCATAACTCACCAAGGGGTATAACATAGGCTGTAAAGACAGTAATATTCAATCTCACTCTGGTACGGAAAAAAGTTAAATTTATTAATAAGGAAATACAGAAGGAAAATGGAAATAAGAGTTGAGAGAAGTAAAAGTTTTTTTGAAAACATATACAAGGTGTAAAGGAACTAACATAAGAGCACATTAAAGTGTACTACAGAAGCAGTAGGAGAATTATGAACAAAATACATTCCATAAGGACACTTTATAAAACAAATACATATTTTGACTTAACAGAAACATTGATAAATACAGAAAACATGGAACTTTTTTCTGAATATAAAAATGTATATAACTTTCTTGGCTCTAATAGACAGGTTAGACGAGGAAGGAAAAATAACATTCCATAAGGACACTTTATAAAACTAATACATATTTTGACTTAACAGAAACATTGATAAATACAGAAAACATGGAACTTTTTTCTGAATATAAAAATGTATATAACTTTCTTGGCTCTAATAGACAGGTTTGTCGGAAAATCCGACACCATTTAATAATCATACAGATAATAGCTGTATTACCAACAAGTTACCCATAGAAAATGTAACCTGTAGTGGAATTACCGTCTATAGAAAACGGGATATCATCACCACATACTATTATAATTCACCAGCTATTCTGCTGGGAATTGTTCTTAAATACATTAGTCTTTGGACTTTACCATCATAAAAACATCTTATATAAATTAACTTAATTATCAATATTAAAGTAGAGTAAATGTGACCCTTCTATCACTTTCTGACATGTGGACAATGTAAGCCAGGCGTCAGAGTGAGGAAGGAGGGCAGCCATTGTTGTGTCACCTCCGAGACGTGTGGAGCAAATGTGGCTCCTATCATATCTGGACAATGTCGGCCAGGCGTCAGTAGTATGGAGTGTTAGATGCAGCCATTGTTGAGACTAGACCAGAGGCTCACGGGAGCAAATTCGGCTCCTGTTAATTTTACTTGGACGTAGTGTTATGGAAACCAAAGGTGTACCATTTTCAACACGCTGTCTACAAATTCAAGTTAAGTGTTCTTTCCGAAACTCATGTATCTTCATTTATGGCCATTAATGTCATTATATAGGGTGACCCGGTTAGAGCACGTGGAAGCCTCAAACTAAAGGTAATTAAGCCAGGTCTTCAATGTTCCATGTACAGTTTTCTCTGATATACTTGTCATATATAGGTTTCTGGCTTCACAGCTAGCGCACTTTTGACAGGTCAAGACGAGGAAGCAAGATTTGTGCACCAGTTACTGGGTGATGGAAGCTACCTCAAAGAGGATAATTTGGTGTCTACACCCTAGTTATACCTGGTGGACTAACCTGCTGTACTATAAGATAAGGAACCTTTTCAATGTATGTAGTCTAATTACTGTAGTTTGATTGGCTGCATACATATAAATATAAACCCCCCTAATGTGTAGAGGATCGATTTGTGAGATTAAGAGATTATTGCAGAAATACAGTCCACTTATCATTATACAAATTGCTATCGAAGTATATAAATTAACGTAAATATAAATTCATATAAATTAAATAAATATAAATCTCACAGGTCGGTTCCCACATTATTTGGTCATCTTCGAACCGGATGACGGATTATTTGATCCTTTGAACCCACATTTGGTCATCTTAGTACCGGATGAACCAGTTAACCAGTGGATTCATTAAATATACTAGTGCAGTGTTATTTAATGTAAGCCAGCAGTCAAGACGGCAGCGTAGCCTCGAGGGAGCTCAGGAGCCTCCCTCAGTCCGAGTTCAGCTTCGTCAGCGGTTTCATGCACACCCACAGATATTTGGTGGCGTGTTATTTCGTGAAATGACAGCGCTAATATAGAAGCCAGCCAAATTAGTGACTGTGTCTTCGCGATATTGTTCACGGATTTCGTGGTGTTACATTTCGCGAGAGATTATCTACGAATTTTGTGGACTTTATTTCGCAAGGTCACTAATAATATTTAATACTTCTTGATAATATTAGAAGTTTCATAGAGGCTAATTAAGAGGCTATTATCAATAATTGTGTATATTATTTCTCCAAATAGAGAATTATTTAATATATATTGCACTAGTGTTAACAGTATAATATTTACTAATTGCCAACCCACAACAGGGTAGGATATTAACATTGACTAGTTGAACTATTATTGCTCATCTTAGTCCCATTATTATCATAGTCAGTTGTACTATATTCAACAACCTAACACCATTAATGAATGGTCCAGACCCTATTTTGGGTGTAATTTTTATCAACTCGAGTTGAGTTGTATATATAATAATTTACTTATGATCATTACACCTTTGAGTGATTAATTAGTGTCTCTACCATCCTAGGGTGATACAGAAGAGCTAACCTAAAGGTACTTCCAGTGACACTGGTTTATCACTCAAATCATTAGTGTGTATGATTGTATATATATAATGTGTATTAATTTTAAGTGCTAACCTCTAGTAGAGGTAGGATTATTGCCTAGTGAGTGCAGAATTTGACCCTAGGCTACCATCAGTGCTTGTTCAGTATTATGAGCAGCCCAAGTACAAACCCCACAAGGCTTTACCAACTAGCCAGTATGGATAATGCTGGCAATGAGAAAACTGTCATACATCTAGTACTACAATTGCTGGATTTACCACAACCTGATCAGACTGCTGACTCATTACAATCCTTCAGCATGGAGTTTGAGTCACTACTAAGAACATTCAGTCTTAAGGTTGATATAACTACTAGTGAATGGATGACCAAAGTAGTCCTTCAACGAAAATTGTCCAGCGATATACTAGATGAATTATATGCACATCAACATAACACCATCCTGACAGTACAGGACATCACTGAAGGTTTACATTCCATCATAAACAAACGACGTGCAAATGAGGAAGTTAAAGCCTCATGCAAGCCTTCAGAAATAGAAAATAAGAGTCAATTAAAGGGTAAACCAACTACCCCAAATAAACATCAGTCAATTACTCTAACATCAAGTTGCAGAAAATCTGACAATGCAGCAGCATCCTCCAAGCCTACTGTTACTAGTTCACCCAAACCGGTAACTTCCAAACGTGCAATAGGCTGGGGGACATGTATGTTCTGCAAAAAGAAACATTCAACATACCGTTGTGCTAATTATCCAACCAGAGACACTCGTATGGAGCGACTCCAGGAATTAGGGAGATGTGCAAGGTGTCTCAAGTCACACAACATAGACTATTGTGATACCCAATTCAACACCTGCAACAGGTGTAGAAGAGGTAGACACCATGCAGCACTGTGCAAATATACGAAATTAACGTATTCAAGACCCAAGGTGGAAGATAGCATTCCCACCACAGTACAGTACTGCAAGGTGCAACCAACAAAGAGTGTCCAATCGGCAAAGTCTAAAGGTAATACGACTTTGCCTACTTCCCAAATTACCATCCGGAATAAGAGGGCCAAGGTCCATACCCGTGGGTTGTTTGACCAAGGATCCCAGAGAACATATATCACTAAAAAGCTGGCAGATGAACTACAATTAAGGCCTGTAGCCCAGACGTCATTCAACATCTCAGGGTTTGTAACAGATGCAGGACCTCAAGTCTACCAGGTGGTACAACCATCAGTACGTTTAGGCAGGTACGTCTGTAGAGTACAAGCCATTGTGGTGGACAAAATACCAGTAGACCTACAAGTTCAAGGTCTGAGAGCAACAGCCAAATTCCTGAGAAATAGAGGAATAAAATTGGCAGATAATATTAAGTCTGATCACCTCACTGACTTCGGTCTCCTTGTAGGGACAGACTATTGTCATCGATTCATCGGTAGCCCTACTAAATATCAGGGTATAACCATGTTAAACTCTGCAGGAGGTAAATTACTCTCAGGCCCAGTATCAAGCCTGAGGAGACCTATGCCTGCAGATAAACAATACCAATAGAAACTAAATTTGTCAGCTGATTATATTTCTCCAGTAGCATTATACTAAGGAGATTACAGCTGACTATACCAACAGAGGTTGATGTTAGTATCATCATTTAAAGCTGGAGATGAGTTCATGAGGCCTCAGTGGCAAATCAGTGAACAGTAGCCTAAAACAGCTACAAGTCACTGCGACCAATGTCACTGAACCCACTGCAGTCTCAGAACCATACTTTACTTTAATGATGAGCTATTCAATCTTCTGAATCAATTAACTAAATTAAACCCCAATAAATCTGATGACTGATTTGATACATTTATTATTTAATCAAGATGTATTCCATGGGTCTCAGTGTTTATATATCAGTGACTAGTTACCTGAACAAACTTCAAGTTATATCTAATGTCACTGATCTCACTGCAGTCCCTGAATCATACTTGACTGTAGTACTTGATCACATTCAGTCTTCTGGGTTAAATAATATGTAATAAGGCTTGAATATTAGCCTTTCAAGAGTTGACAGGGAAATGAAATCGCATTAGACTTCTAACCCCTACAACTCTAGTACGGGACATCCGTCCTGTACGAACAGACGCACAAATGTGTGATTACTAACTACTAACATCAAATTAATCTAATAATTCGAAGGAGGAGTATCGGTGTTCGTCTGTTCTAATTAGGACTTCGACCCGTGAGCAGCCCCTGGGGAATTATGTCGGAAAATCCGACACCATTTAATAATCATACAGATAATAGCTGTATTACCAACAAGTTACCCATAGAAAATGTAACCTGTAGTGGAATTACCGTCTATAGAAAACGGGATATCATCACCACATACTATTATAATTCACCAGCTATTCTGCTGGGAATTGTTCTTAAATACATTAGTCTTTGGACTTTACCATCATAAAAACATCTTATATAAATTAACTTAATTATCAATATTAAAGTAGAGTAAATGTGACCCTTCTATCACTTTCTGACATGTGGACAATGTAAGCCAGGCGTCAGAGTGAGGAAGGAGGGCAGCCATTGTTGTGTCACCTCCGAGACGTGTGGAGCAAATGTGGCTCCTATCATATCTGGACAATGTCGGCCAGGCGTCAGTAGTATGGAGTGTTAGATGCAGCCATTGTTGAGACTAGACCAGAGGCTCACGGGAGCAAATTCGGCTCCTGTTAATTTTACTTGGACGTAGTGTTATGGAAACCAAAGGTGTACCATTTTCAACACGCTGTCTACAAATTCAAGTTAAGTGTTCTTTCCGAAACCCATGTATCTTCATTTATGGCCATTAATGTCATTATATAGGGTGACCCGGTTAGAGCACGTGGAAGCCTCAAACTAAAGGTAATTAAGCCAGGTCTTCAATGTTCCATGTACAGTTTTCTCTGATATACTTGTCATATATAGGTTTCTGGCTTCACAGCTAGCGCACTTTTGACAGGTCAAGACGAGGAAGCAAGATTTGTGCACCAGTTACTGGGTGATGGAAGCTACCTCAAAGAGGATAATTTGGTGTCTACACCCTAGTTATACCTGGTGGACTAACCTGCTGTACTATAAGATAAGGAACCTTTTCAATGTATGTAGTCTAATTACTGTAGTTTGATTGGCTGCATACATATAAATATAAACCCCCCCTAATGTGTAGAGGATCGATTTGTGAGATTAAGAGATTATTGCAGAAATACAGTCCACTTATCATTATACAAATTGCTATCGAAGTATATAAATTAACGTAAATATAAATTCATATAAATTAAATAAATATAAATCTCACAGGTCGGTTCCCACAAGGTTAGACGAGGAAGGAAAAATAACAATAAATATCTAAGCAAATTTAATCTGTCGTCTTAGAGAGAGAATTAGATCCACACATAGAAACTGTTCGATATAATTCAATTAAAATTATAACATAATAAAAAGAGTTATATATTTTGGTGCATAACATAGACTAATTGGAAGAAAAAAATATGCAATTAAAGACAACAAAGTATAACAATGTATAATAGAAAACTTAAATTTTGGTATAATTATTGGATCAATTAAATGGGCTGTGAATAGTGAAACTTTTTAGTTTTCAAATAGTGGACGACAGCTTTCTTAAACAACATATTAGGGAGCCAACACACAAAAGTAATACTTTAGACGGTTATCAAATAGGAAAACACAAATAAATAACATTTAAATATAGAGTGAGCAAGAGACCTGTGATAACAAGAAAATCAGATTTAGTATAGCATGGACACGGAGCACAAGAGAAAACTGTTAGGTGTTAGATTTGCACAAATTTACTGTACGTGGAGGATTACTAATGTGGTGACGATTTATGAAAAAGGGAGATAGGTTAAACTATCGTCCAATAAGCCAAAATGTTTATTGTAGGAAACTTGCTTGAATCAATAATCACAAACGTCAATATTTTACATCGTGAAAAACAGAGATTTATGAAGAGTTCACTAAAGGGATCGTGTTTAATGACACTGAAGGGTCATCTAATCCTGTTAATGGCAGGGCAGGTGCAGCATACACGGTAATCAAGGATAATACTTTCCAAGGCAGAAATGAAGAAAAAGCGCGTATTGAAAACCATGGCTCTTCAACGCAAGCAGAGCTAACTGCCATTATATGGCATTAAGGTTTCTTGAACGGAACACTAATGGTGCAGTGATTTGCACTGATTCCAAAGCAGCACTGCAAAGCCTTAGTAAAATTCGGGCTGAAAATCTTGCAATGGTCGCTGAAATTAAGAGAGCTGTGAGAGTACTTACCAATCAGGGAAGAGTCGTAAAGTTTCTGTGGATCCCCTCCCATGTTGGAATATGTGGGAATGAACGAGCAGATGTGCTGGCTGCTGAAGGAGACCATACTGAATTCTTCATACCCAAGACTCTACTACAAATTAGAGGTATTATCAGGCAACATCACCGTACTAGGATGATGTTGAGAATCATCGACTTGAGAATGGTCCAGGACGGACCGAAACGTCGTCGTCCCTTCAACTTCTAGTGTGTGGTCTGGTCAACATACTTCAGCCACGTTATTGTGACTCATCGCCTGCATACCGTACAAGGTAACTGAGGAAAGGAGGATAGAAGCACAAACCAGTGAATCTGTACGATGGTACAACATTGTTGCAGCTGGCAATCCCAATCATTATGGACGAATAGGAGGAGGACGCGGGAGAGAATCAGTAATAGCGAGAATCCGTCTTGGATACAAATATCCATGGAGATACGGAATGGAAACGACTGTTGATCAGCAAAGTTGCAGAATTTGTGATGAGAGTGATGGACACCGCCTTGACCACTATCTACGTGAATGTGAACACCTGAGAGGCATTAGAAATAGGAGTATAATAATGAACCCCACATTGTTTGAGTTAGGAAAACACTATTTGTCAAATATTGATACTGTTCTTAAAAGATTTCCCCATTTTGCACCCGCAAGATAACGTAAGCTTTTAAGGGTTGACAGATGTTAATCTTCTTGTTTGAGGAGCGGTTCACTTGAGACAGTTACGCAAGTCCCAGCTGTGTCTGGGTACAAGTGACACGATGAACAACCCAGCGGGTTTTCTTCCTTTTGGGGAGTGTTGTACATGCTGCTATGGCGGTGTGTCCACTCACAAGATGAGTGGCGCTGCTCAATAAAATCGCCTTTCGGGCCAAATTAAATTAAATTAACATATATTTACACCTCTAGGAAACCTTGACTCATTTATAAAACCTCTTCAAAGTCTGTATAACTACTCTACCCTATCTTGCATCCCTGCAAAAGTACTAAGGAAGGCTTATCTGACTGTACGGCCGGAGAAAACCCCTCAAATGGAAGGATCGGTCGGCAGGGATACAGCTCCCCCTCCAGTCAAGATGGCGTCCACGTCTCTTGCATCATCGCCCCTTAATACTTTATGCTTTACATTTGCAATCAAACCCTTTATTGACTTTATTTACCATATTCCACATGCATGCTTTTAGATCGAGTCAATTTTTCCCTAATATAGTTAGGCTATTCCAGTTCACATTATTCCTGACAAGCTCCAGCTGAGAAGGTACTACTTTGCTTGGCGGAGTATTACTGGTAACTGATCAGTAATACAATAACAATACAATACAATAGTAATACAATCAGTAATACTACTCCCTGAAATCAGCTTAGATATTTTCCTATAAAAAATTCTCCACTGTGTTCACCAACATTTTATACTTTAAATTAACCTCCACAGGAGGTAAGGTTCGTAACAGTGCACTCAAACAAAATGATAAACTATGTGATATTTACTAACATAAGCTACATGATCACATATACAAGTAATAATGATACAGGAATGGATGTAAAGAGTAAATAATCTGGAGATCGTTGGCAACTTTTCTCTCACAACCTCTGGCAACTTCGTCAGCTGGGCAGATTTAAAACGGGGTCTCGCACCCTCTCACATAAAAGGCACTACGGGCTCACTATAGCCCTTGCTACTTGGAACTTTGTTCCAGGTAGCGAATCTTAAACAACAACAACAACAGCAACCCTCTCACAGACGGGAGACATCTCCCATCATGCAGGGTGCAGTCGCACCTCCACAGATCTCCAGTATCAGGTCTTGATACTGGTAATGGCTCGAAAGGGCCACCACTTATGGGCTATTCATGCCCGTGCCACCTTTTGGGTGGCTTAATCTTCATCAATCAATCCTCTCACAACGGGCTCACCATAGCCCATGCTACTTGGAACTTTGAGTTCCGAGTAGCTGAATCTATAACAAACAACCCTCTCACACAGACACATTTAGCACCGCTCCTGTGCCAGGTAAGTCCACTACGGGCTCACCATAGCCCGTGCTACTTGTCCTGCTCCTGTGACAGGTAAGATACGGGCTCACCATAGCCCGTGCTACTTGTCCTGCTCCTGTGACAGGTAAGATACGGGCTCACCATAGCCCGTGCTACTTGTCCTGCTCCTGTGACAGGTAAGATACGGGCTCACCATAGCCCGTGCTACTTGTCCTGCTCATGTGACAGGTAAGATACAGGGCTCACCATAGCCCGTGCTACTTGGAACTTGTTTGAGTAGTTTAATCTATAACAACCCTCTCACATAGGGGGGGGCACTTCGTCCACCTCGGCTACCTCCTCTCCAACTGCCTCAACGTCCACACATACTATCCTATTCAACAATCCTGGACGCAATCTGCCTTAGAGCCTATCCTAATGCTAATGTATCAATGTTATACTGAAACATACATACATAAATATCGTGGCCTATCTAGCTGACTCAACAAGGGGTAATGGGAGGGAAAAATTAATCTATCTTCAACATTCCTGGCTCACGACACCTGTCCCTCGATGGTGTGAGGCTTCCACGGTTCCTTAGTTGGTCCTTGATGATCCAGTGCCGTGCTGCAAGTCCTCAGGTGTCGTGAAGCCGCTGCGTCATCGCCGAACCACTCCCAGAATTTCAGATATGCCAATCCTGGTCCACCCAGTGGGCACTGAGCTAATCAATGTATACACACACTTGTTCCTTCCACAAGGCGTTGCTCCTTGTCCTAAGATCGG
Organism: Procambarus clarkii; assembly: GCF_040958095.1. Classification (NCBI taxonomy): domain Eukaryota; kingdom Metazoa; phylum Arthropoda; class Malacostraca; order Decapoda; family Cambaridae; genus Procambarus; species Procambarus clarkii. Next base: position 3,037,616 of record NC_091220.1, read on the forward strand.
TGTCGTTCCTCCAAAGCTCTCAGTGGGTGTGATCCGGTCACAGCAAACCTGCCCACCACACCCTCCAGACCCTCCTGCATCAGGCGGCGCCCTTAAGTGTCGTCGCCGAACAATTCCTCAGGTTTTGGCACTTCTCTGCCCAATAAACTTGGTTTCTTCTTGCTTTCCAGAAGCAAAGAGTCTCCAGTAACAATGGTGAGCTGCGATGGCTAGCTATAATCCACTGAGAGAGCCTCCCAGAGCCTCCAATCCTTGAGAGCTGATCGAGGGACGTCCTCTCGCCTCCACAGTTAGATCAACTCTGACGCCATCTCCGCTGGCGCCGCCAGGGGCACTAGATGACGTCACAGTGGGCTCTGATTAGTCGCCCCCAGCACGTGACGTAAGCAATCCAATCCGCAGCCGGCTGGCGTCGTCCACAAATTGGCGGATTTGCAGGTAGGAGGCTCCATTTTGTTTGTATCAAGAGTGTTACTTTCCCCTTTACCTACCAACTTATAAATGCAAATTTCTCCCTTATCAGGCGGCCGATCTGGTGGCCACATATACCAACAAACTCCCTGCACCTCTGAGAATCAGCAGGGTAAGCTGATATGACTCTTAATGCTGGATCTTGGGAGAAATTGGCGGGGGCTCTGTAACAATATATATATATATATATATATATATATATATATATATATATATATATATATATATATATATATACATATATATATATATATATATATATATATATATATATATATATATATATATATATATATATATATATATATATATATATATATATATATATATATATATTAGTATATTTTGGTAGCAGTCTTTCCTGTAGACACATAATATTAAATATGACCGAAAAAGTAAGATTAATAATTCTAACACGAATTTTCTCAATATTTTGTATGTTTCTTTTCACTGTCGATGGTAATTGAAAAATCAATTCTCCGAAATTCATTTGTATTTCTAGTCTGACGCGACACTTGAACGCGTTTTGTAATAACTTATTACATTTTCAAAGACTTTAGTTTACACACACACAGCTATAACCTGCAAACACTAAACAGAGTTTAAACAACTTTCATTTTATACCTGCATTTGGGTGAGGTGATATGTTACAACAGTTTTGGATGAGGTGAAAACAAACTTTCAACACTAGACAGAACATGAAACAATGGGTGTTCTGTTTGTGGATTTATTAAAGGGAAGAATGGAAGTAACTGCAATGGGCCTATTGGCCCATATTTCTTGATGCTTCTATATTGGTGCAGAGTCTTGAAGTGGGTAGAATATAGTTGTGCATTAATTGGCTGTTGATTGCTGGTGTTGACTTCTTAATGTGTAGTTCCTCGCAGATATCAAGCCGCCTGCTATTGCTGTATCTATCGATGATTTCCGTGTTTTTTGCTAAGACTTCTCTGGAGATGGTCTGGTTGTGGGAAGATATTATTTGTTCCTTAATGGAGCCCTGTTGCTTATGCATCGTTAATCGCCTGGAAAGAGATGTTGTTGTCTTGCCTATTGTTGGGGTTTCACACTCTACTCTCGGGTAAGCAACAGATACGTTCAATGTCACTCACCGTAGCCCTGCGGGTCTTCACTCTAATCCTCTCGGCGCCACTGTACGCCAGGAGAGTATCCCAGTCAATCCCAACCGGCCTCTGATTGAGAAGGAGTGGGAACACAACTCGTTCGCTTAACTGTTATGTGCCCGCCCCAACAATAGGGCTCTACTATTAACCACAAGGTCGCCAACTGGTGTTTTCGGTGTCCAGTAACACGTCAGTGGACTGGTTGAATTGTGGTATCCTTGGCAAGGTCACACTCAATAGATCAGGATATCAGGCAGGTACTTACTTTTATCACTCTTTGCTTTCAAGTATCATATAGCCACAAGATAAATGGAGGGGATGATATAAACACAAATGTATTTTGTATTTTACTTAAAACTCATTCAAAGATGTCACAAGGTCATCGATAAATAATCAGCTGATCAGGCGGGAGTCGTTCGTTCCCACGTATATTATACACTCACTACGGTGGCAACACTCCCCCTCTCGTCAATGTCACAATCAGCTGGGCGCCCTCCTCCGCGCGAAAGTTTATTGCTTGTTTCCCTGGCGTCACGCGCGCTGTTTCTTTAAGTTCTAAAAGATCACTAGAAGTTCGCACACTCGATATTTGCAACAATAGCACGTATTACTTCGCTACACTGTTCTCGGGCTCAAACAATCGTTTCTATAATAAATGCGACAATAGTTCACTGTCATAGTATTACACACTGCCCTTCGTTCAATGATATCTTATGAAGTATTTAACACTGGAATTTTCAGTACTTCCTTTCGTGGGCGATAACACAATAAATCACTGCACTCACAAATGATTATTCAATGCACGAACATAGACATATATAATATAGATAAATCAGACATCAATAAATGGTGATAAAATAGTTACTGGGCACATAGCCTAACTTCCAAATACTGGCATAATATTATATATAATTTCTCACTATATGTTCACATTAAAGTCTCATGAAAGACATTCTCAACACAGTAAATTCATCACTTATTCCGGGTGCCTGTACGCACCAATAATAATATATATAAGTATCGTGAGTACTCTTGATAGTACTATTTTGCACACTGGTGCCTTACTGTGACATCGGTGAGCCTTGCTCACGACATACAAAATCCTCAGGCTAAATAATATAGCTGAATAATATAGCTGACTAAAGGGGAATTGGGAGGGAAACTAGAACCACCTACTTCCACCTATCCTCCGATGAGAGTTGAGTTGTAGCTCCTGGTCCTGGCTCCTGCCTCGTGTCGGGAACGCCCCCACACACACGTTGTCGTGTCCTCCAGGAACCCACTCGCTGTCCCACCGTTAGCGCGTCGTCTCCGTGCCTTCTTCCCAGCAGGTCCGTGCTCCTCCTCGACTTCTTGTAGGGTTGGAGTCGGTCTCCCGGCCGTCGACTCCTCCCAGCTACGGCTGCCCGCCTACTTCTCGGCTGCAGTCGTCCGGATTCCCAAATAGTCCTCTTCTTCCTCTGCTACCCAGTGGCTCTGTTCAGCCACTACGCCGTCACGAATGGGTGAACTGCCTCAGACGTCGCCTATGTCACTGCACAGACTTCACTTCTTCTTGCACAGTACCTGTCCTGGAGCACTTGTTGCTCAATAACCGTCGATTCCCTCTCTGGTTCAACACATGAACTAAGGAAGACCTCACAGAGTACTGGCAGACTTCAGGTGACGCGTAAAATCCACGGGAGCGAGAAACAACTGTCAAACTGACAGGACCAATCTTCGCACGTCCAACCTCCTTGACTTGTCGTGTCTGACTGATGACGCCAACGCGGCGCGCTGCCCGGACCCCCTTTCCTTCGTGACGTCACATTCGCCACGGGAGGTTTTCATTGGCTCCCTGTGCCACATTGCTGTCGGTGACCAATCCGGTGTCACTGACGTCACACAGTTTTGGCGGGGAAATGGGAGAGCCAGCGCCATCTTGGCTTCCTAAAGGGCCTAAACCACAGGCCAAAATATTATTGTTTCACAAATTTCTCGGCACTCCGAGAACACTCCACTCTCCCACATATATCAAATTGATGCCTGCGACGTAGAGAACGTTTGGGTAAAGTGGACATGACTCTTACTGCAGGCGTGGGAGAAATATAAGGGGGGGAACACCGTCACACTATATACTGAGTTCTTTGAGGCTTACAGTCCCCAAGTGGTCATTTGAAGGCATAGACGACATTGGTCTCTTTTAAAGGGTTCTGCTTTGTGTCTGGAGAGTTTCTCATGAGTAGGTTGGCCGTTTTCTTGGTTTTATAGTAAATCGTCAGTTTTATCTTCTGATTTTTGTCTGTAGGGATAACGTTTCTATTAACAATATCTTTCAGGACCCTTTCCTACGTTTTATGAGCTGTGGAAAAGAAGTTCCTGTAATATTGTCAAATAGGGGGTACAGGTGTTGTGTTAGTTGTCTCTTCAGAGGTTGCATGGCGGTTCACCTTCCTTCTTATGATGTCTTCAACGAAACCATTGGAGAAGCCGTTGTTGACTAGGACCTGCCTTACCCTACAGAGTTATTTGTCGACTTGCTTCCATCTTGAGCTGTGGCTGAGTGCACGTTCGACATAAGCGTTAACAACACTCCTCTTGTACCTGTCTGGGCAGTCACTGTTGGCATTCAGGCACATTCCTATGTTTGTTTCCTTAGTGTAGACTGCAGTGTGGAAAACTCCGCTCCTTTCCTGTTACATCTAGAAAGGGCAGCTTCCAATCCTTCTCCATCTCGTAAGTGAAACGCAACACAGAATTCTGCTGAAATGCCTCCTTCAGCTCCTGCAGATGTCTGACATCAGGTACCTGTGTAAAAATGTCGTCAACATACCTGCAGTATATGGCCTGTTTCAAGTTCATGTCGACTAAAACTTTTTGCTCGATGGTACCCATGTAGAAGTTTGCAAACAGGACACCTAGGGGAGAAGCCATGGCGACCCCAGCTACTTGCTTATACATGTGTCCATCCGGGCTCGAGAAGGGTGCCTCTTTAGTACAAGCTTGGAGTAGTTTCCTTAGAATGTTTTCTGGTATGTCAAGAGGAGTACAGGCCGGATCACGATCTGATGTCAGACATCTGCAGGAGCTGAAGGAGGCATTTCAGCAGAATTCTGTGTTGTGTTTCACTTACGAGATGGAGAAGGATGGGAAGCTGCCCTTTCTAGATGTAACAGTCATGGAAAGGAGCGGAGTTTTCCACACTGCAGTCTACACTATGGAAACAAACATAGGAATGTGCCTGAATGCCAACAGTGACTGCCCAGACAGGTACAAGAGGAGTGTTGTTAACGCTTATGTCGACCGTGCTCTCAGCCACAGCTCAGAATGGAAGCAAGTCGGCGAAGAACTCAGTAGGGTAAGGCAGGTCCTAGTCAACAACGGCTTGTCCAATGGTTTCGTGGAAGACATCATAAGAAGGAAAGTGAAATGCCATGCAACCTCTGCAGAGACAACTAACATAACACCTATACCCGCTATTAGACTATTTTACAGGAACTTCTTTTCCACAGCCCATAAAACGGAGGAAAGGGTCCTGAAAGATATTGTTAGTAGAATCGTTATCCCTACAGACAAAAATCAGAAGATACAACTGACAATTTACTATAAAACAAAAAAAACGGCCAGCCTACTCATGAGAAACTCTCCAGACACAAAGCAGAGCGCTTTAAAAGAAACCAACGTCGTCTATGCTTTCAAATGCCCTCTTGGGGACTGTAAGCCTAAAAAAACTCAGTATATAGGCAAGACAACAACATCTTTTTCCAGGCGTTTAACGATGCATAAGCAACAGGGCTCCTTTAAGAAACATATAGTCTCTTCCCACAACCAAACCATCACCAGAGAAATCTTAGCAAACAACACAGAAATCATCGAGAGATACAGCGATAGCAGGCGGCTTGACATCTGCGAGGCACTACACATCAAGAAGTCAACACCAGCAATCAACAGCCAATTAATGCACAAGTATATTCTACCCACTTCAAGACTTCGCTCCAATATAGAAGCAGCCTTCTGCAGTTACCTACATTTAATACCTATTGTTTCGTGTCCTGTCTTGTGTTAAAAGTTTATTTTCACCTCATCCAAAACTGTTGTAACATGTCACCTCACCCAAATGTAGGTATAAAAACTCGAAGATGTTTAAGCTCTATTCAGTTAAAGTTGTATGTGTGTGTGTAAACTAAAGTCTTTGAAAATGTAATAAGTTTTACGAAACGCGCTCAAGTGTCGCGTCAGACTAGAAATAAAAATGAATTTTGGAGAATTGATTTTTGAATTATCATCAACAGTGAAAAGAAACGTAAGAAAGGTCGAGAAAATTCGTGTTAGAATTATTAATCTTACTTTTTTGGTCATATTTAATAGTATATATATATATATATATATATATATATAAATATATATATATATATATATATATATATATATATATATATATATATATATATATATATATATATATATATATATATATATATATATATATATATATATATATATATATATATATATATATATATATATATATATATATATATATATATATATATATATATATATATAGAGTTCAAAGTTATTTCACACGGAAATCACACTAACCTGATATATATATATATCAATGGGAAAATCCACCAGAGCTGTGAGGCATCGCTAGATATGAACAAGTTTTGAATCTTTTACAAAAGCACAATGTAAAGATTAATAAGGGTAAAACAACATTGAAGATCAAGGCCATTGAATACCTGGGGTACCGTATTATAGGCAAGGGCTTTACTCCTTCTCAAAAAATGTAGAGGCAATATAGATGCCCTAGCCCCAACATCAGTTGGGGAAGTACAGTCTTTTGTTGGTATGGTTACATATTTTTATAAGTTCGTGAAGAACTTTTCAACAAAATTTGCACCCTTGTATGAATTGTTGAAAAAAGGGGCTAGATTTAAGTGGGCAGCTAGAGAAGAAAATGCCTTCAGGAATATTAAGCAGGAATTGATAAATTCTCCAGTGCTCACTAATTTTACAGGTAAACTCCCGTTAAAATGGGAGGTAGATTCTTCCCCAGTAGGAGTGGGTTGTGTATTATTACAGGAAGTACATGGTCAGGATAAAGTAGTATATTTTGCTAGCAAGAAATTATCTCCTGCAGAACAGAATTATTCTCGGTTAAAGAAGCCTTAGCTTTGGTATATGCTGTAAAAAAAATACCTGAGGTATTTTCTGCTGAGGCGGAAATTTCTTGTTAGAACAGACCATAAACCCCTGCTAGGATTGTTTGGCAGAGGTAAGCAGATTCCAGTTAATGCCAATGCTAGAATTCAAAGATGGGCCTTACTACTCTCGCAGTTTGAGTATGATTTAGAGTTTAAGCCAGGCAAGGATAATGTAGTAGCTGATGCATTAAGTAGATTGCCTGTGACAGAAGAATTAAATTCCAGTATTCCAGTGGAGTATGTTAACCTGGTGGAATCTATGTCTTTTGAGGATATTTCATTCCAGACTATTAGGAAGGCAACTGGTAGAGATCCCAAATTAAATCTGTTGTTGAAAAATTTCAAATATGGTTGGAATGATAATTTGTTATTGTCAGAATATGCTGCAGTGAAGGCTGACCTTAGTATTCACCAGGATGTACTCTTGTATAGGAAGAGTGGTGGTGCCTGGGGAACTGAGATATAAGATTTTGGAACAGCTGCATGTAGGCCATAATGGCATAAATGCTATGAAAGCAGAAGCTAGAAGTTGGGTTTGGTGGCCAAAAATAGACCAAGATATTGCTGAGGTAACAAAAAATTGTCATATTTGCTTTAAGAATTATCAGAAACCAGAGGCCCCAGTACTTTCTTGGCCATGCACTGTAGGGGTAGAGTTTATTTAAAAGGGGAGGAATGTTGGGATGAATACTACAGATGTTGGAGGTAGCATGTTTGGAGCAGATGCTCTTTTGTTTATGATCTTGTTAATAATATTTCATGTACCGGATAATTGTTTTTGTTGTTGTTGTAATAGGCTGAGAATTAAACCATGTGGACGAAGATTGTTTCTCTTCAGCCTTCAACCATAACATCTTTCTTCCCCGTGTTAGAGCCGACAGTGATGCCAAGGTACCGATAGTGGTATACCCATTCAGGCGTTACACAATTAATTTGCAGTTCTTCATTTGCTCCCCGCTTGTGATGGGAGTATGCCTTCGTCTTGTTTGTGGAGAGAGTGAACCCGAGCGCAAAATATTTCCTTCCAAGGAGTTCAATGGACTGTTTAATTTTTCCCAAGGTGGGAGCTTGTATTAGGATATCATCTGCATATCCCACTTCTTGTGTTCCTTCCGGAAAATCAATATTTGCAATGGCGTTCATAAGTACATTGAAGAGTGTAGGGCTTAAGACTCCGCCTTGGGGGGTCCCGAGTTCAATATTCATTGTTCTGGACACTGCTCCATTGAAACAGGCCTTGGCTTTCCTTCCTGTGAGGTAGATTTCAACCCATTTCATGAGTCTCCCCTTGACACCCATGCATGCAAACTCGACCAGGATCGCAATCCCCTGCGCTTTGTCGAAGGCTCCTTTGAGAGTCTTATTACAATAATGTGAGAGAAAAATTAGACTCTTAATCCATACATCTGAAAACGTAGGAAGTGAGGACGTTTGTGGCATCCTGGACATTTACACGGCGTAGTGCTGGACGGTGGTGCTGGACGGTGGTGCTGGACGGTGGTGCTGGACGGGGTGTTGGACGGTGGTGCTGGACGGTGGTGCTGGACGGTGGTGCTGGATGGTGGTGCTGGACGGTGGTGTTGGACGGGGTGCTGGACGGTGGCATTGGACAGTGGTGTTGGACGGTGGTGCTGGACGGTGGTGCTGGACGGTGGTGTTGGACGGTGGTGCTGGACGGTGGCGTTGGACGAGGTGCAGGACGGTGGTGCCGGACGGGGTGCTGGACAGTAGTGCTGGACAGTTGTGTTGGACGGGGTGCTGGACGGTGGTGTTGGACGGGGTGCTGGACGGTGGTGCTGGACGGTGGTGCTGGACGGGGTGCTGGACGGTGGTGCTTGACGGTGGTGCTGGACGGTGGTGCTGAGCGGTGGTGCTTGACGGTGGTACTGGATGGGGTGCTGGACGGTGGTGCTGGACGGGGTGCTGGACAGTGGTGCTGGACGGGGTGCTGGACAGTGGTTCTGGACGGGGTGCTAGACTGTGTGCTGGACGGAGGTGCTGAACGGTGGAGCTGGACGTAGGTGCTGGACGGTGGTGCTGGACGGAGGTGCTGGACGATGGTGCTGGACGGGGTGCTGGACGGTGGTGCTGGACAGTGGTGGTGGACAGAAGTGCTGGACAGTGGTGCTGGACGGTGGTGCCGGCCGGTGGTGCTCGACGGAGATGCTGGACGGGGTGCTGGACGGTGTTATTGGACGGGGTGCTGGACGGTGATTCTAGACGGTGGTGATGGACGGTGGTGCTGGATGGTGTTACTGGACGGGGTGCTGGACGGTGTTACTGGACGGGGTGCTGGATGGTGGTGCTAGACGGTGGTGCTAGACGGTGGTGCTGGACGGTGGTGTTGGACGGGGTGCTGGACGGTGGTGTTGGACGGGGTGCTGGACGGTGATGATGGACGGTGGTGTTGGACGGGGTGCTGGATAGTGGTGTTAGACGGGGGTGCTGGACGGGGTGCTTGACGGTGGTGCTGGACGGGGTGTTGGACGGTGGTGTTGGACGGTGGTGCTGGACGGGGTGCTGAACGGTGGTGCAGGACGGTGGTGTTGGACGGGGTGCTGGACGGTGGTGCTTGACGGTGGTGCTGGACGGTGGTGTTGGACGGTGGTGCTGGACGGAGATGCTGGACGGTGGTGCTGGACGGTGGTGCTGGACGGAGGTGCTGGACGGTGGTGCTGGACGGGGTGTTGGACGGTGGTGTTGGACGGTGGTGCTGGACGGTGGTGCTAGACGGTGGTGCTGGACGGTGGTGCTGGACGGTGGTGTTGGACGGTGGTGCTAGACGGTGGTGCTGGACGGTGGTGCTGGACGGGGTGTTGGACGGTGGTGTTGGACGGTGGTGCTGGACGGGGTGCTGGACTGTGGTGCTGGACGGGGTGCTGAACAATGTGCTGGACGGGGTGCTGGACGGGGTGCTGGATGGGGTGCTGGATGGTGGTGTTGGACGGTGGTGCTGGACGGTGGTGCTGGACGGTGGTGTTGGAAGGAGGTGTTGGACGGAGGCGCTGGACGGTGGTGCTTGACGGTGGTGCTGGACGGAGGTGCTGGACGATGGTGCTGAACGGAAGTGCTGGACGGAAGTGCTGGACTGAGCTGCTGGACGGAGCTGCTGGACGGTAGTGCTGGCTGGGGTGCTGGACGGTGGTGCTGGACGGTGGTGCTGGACGGTGGTGCTGGATGGGGTGCTGGACGGAGGTGCTGGACGGTGGTGCTGGACGGTGGTGCTGGACGGTGGTGCTGGACGGTGGTGCTGGCTGGGGTGCTGGACGGTGGTGCTGGACGGTGGTGCTGGACGGGGTGCTGGACACGGTGCAGTACGGGGTGCTGGACGGTGGTGTTGGACGGTGGTGCTGGATGGTGGTTCTGGACGGTGGTGCTGGATGGGGTGTTGGACGGTGGTGCTGGATGGGGTGCTGGACGGTGGTGCTGGATGGGGTGCTGGACGGTGGTGCTGGACGGTGGTGCTGGACGCTGGTGCTTAACGGTAGTGCTGGATGAGGTGCTGGACGGTGGTGCTGGATGGGGTGTTGGACGGTGGTGCTAGACGGTGGTGCTGGACGGGATGCTGGACAGTGGTGCTTTACCGGGTGCTGGACGGTGGTGCTGGACGGGGTGCTGGACGGTGGTGAGGAACGGTGGTGCTGGACAGTGGTGCTGGACGGGGTGCTGGACCTGTGGTGCTTGACGGTGGTGCTGGACGGCGTGCTGGACGGAGGTGCTGGACGGTGGTGTTGGACGGGGTACTGGACGGTGGCATTGGACGGTGGTGTTGGACGGTGGTGTTGGACGGGGTGCTGGACGGTGGCATTGGACGGTGGTGTTGGACGGTGGTGTTGGACGGTGGTTACTGGACTGGGGTGCTGGACGGTGGTGCTGGACGGTGGTGCTGGACGGTGGTACTGGACGGTGGTACTGGACGGTGGTGCTGGACGGTGGAGCTGGACGGTGGTGTTGGACGGTGGTGTTGGACGGTGGTGCTGGACGGTGGTGCTGGACGGTGATGCTGGATGGGGTGCTGGACGGTGGTGCTGGATGGTGGTGCTGGACGGTGGTGCTGGATGGGGTGCTGGACGAAGGTGCTGGACGGGGGTGCTGGACGGTGGTGCTGGACAATGGTGCTGGACGGTGGTGCTGGATGTGGTGCTGGACGGTGGTGCTGGATGGGGTGCTGGACGGTGGTGCTGGATGGGGTGCTGGACGGTGGAGTTGGACGCTGGTGCTAGACAGTGGTGCGGGACGGGGTGCTGGACGGAGGTGCTAGACGGTGGTGCTGGACGGAGGTGCTAGACGGTGGTGCTGGACGGGGTGCTCGACGGTGGTGCTGGACGGAGGTGCTGGACGGTGGTGTTGGACGGTGGTGCTGGCTGGTGGTGCTGGATGGGGTGCTGGACGGTGGTGCTGGACGGTGGTGCTGGACGGTGGTGCTGGACAATGGTGCTAGACTGGGTGCGGGACGGAGGTGCTGGACGAGGGTGCGGGACAGGGTGCTGGACAGTGGTGCTAGACTGGGTGTGGGACGGAGGTGTTGGACGGTGGTGCGGGACGGTGGTGCTGGACGGAGGTGCTGGATGGTGGTGCTGGATGGGGTGCTGGACGGTATTGCTGGACGGAGGTGCTGGACGGTGGTGCTGGACGGTGGTGAGGAACGGTGGTGCTGGACAGTGGTGCTGGACAGTGTGCTGAACGGAAGAGCTGGACGAAGGTGCTGGACGGGGTGCTGGACGGGGTGCTGGACAGTGGTGAGGGACAGTGATGCTGGACGGTGGTGCTGGACGGGGTGCTGGACAGTGGTGCTGGACGGGGTGCTAGACTGTGTGCTGGACGGTGGAGCTGGACGTAGGTGCTGGACGGTGGTGTTGGACAGAGGTGCTGGACGATGGTGCTGGACGGGGTGCTGGACGGTGGTGCTGGACAGTGGTGGTGGACAGAGGTGCTGGACGGTGGTGCTGGATGATGGTGCAAGACGGGGTCCTGGACGGTGGTGCTGGATGGTGGTGCTGGATGGTGGTGCTCGACGGAGATGCTGGACGGGGTGCTGGACGGTGTTATTGGACGGGGTGCTGGACGGTGATGCTAGACGGTGGTGCTGGACGGTGGTGCTGGATGGTGTTACTGGACGGGGTGCTGGACGGTGTTACTGGACGGGGTGCTGGACGGTGGTGCTAGACGGTGGTGCTAGACGGTGGTGCTGGACGGTGGTGTTGGACGGGGTGCTGGACGGTAGTGTTGGACGGGGTGCTGGACGGTGATGTTGGACGGTGGTGTTGGACGGGGTGCTGGATAGTGGTGTTAGACGGGGGTGCTCGACGGGGTGCTTGACTGTGGTGCAGGACGGTGGTGTTGGACGGGGTGCTGGACGGTGGTGCAAGACGGTGGTGCTGGACGGTGGTGTTGGACGGGGTGCTGGACGGTGGTGTTGGACGGTGGTGCTAGACGGTGGTGCTTGACGGTGGTGCTGGACGGTGGTGTTGGACGGTGGTGCTGGACGGAGGTGCTGGACGGTGGTGCTGGATGGTGGTGCTGGACGGAGGTGCTGGACGGTGGTGCTGGACGGGGTGTTGGACGGTGGTGTTGGACGGTGGTACTTGACGGTGATGCTGGACGGTGGTGCTAGACGGTGGTGCTGGACGGTGGTGCTGGATGGTGGTGTTGGACGGTGGTGCTAGACGGTGGTGCTGGACGGGGTGCTGGACGGTGGTGCTGGACGGGGTGCTGGACAATGTGCTGGAGGGGGTGCTGGACGGGGTGCTGGATGGTGATGTTGGACGGTGGTGCTGGACGGTGGTGCTGGACGGTGGTGTTGGATGGAGGTGTTGGACGGAGGCGCTGGACGGTGGTGCTTGACGGTGGTGCTGGACGGAGGTGCTGGACGGTGGTGCTGAACGGAAGTGCTGGACGGAAGTGCTGGACTGATCTGCTGGACGGAGCTGCTGGACGGTGGTGCTGGCTGGGGTGCTGGACGGTGGTGCTGGACGGTGGTGCTGGATGGGGTGCTGGACGGAGGTGCTGGACGGTGGTGCTGGACGGTGGTGCTGGACGGTGGTGCTGGACGGTGGTGCTGGCTGGGGTGCTGGACGGTGGTGCTGGACGGTGGTGCTGGACGGGGTGCTGGACACGGTGCAGTACGGGGTGCTGGACGGTGGTGTTGGACGGTGGTGCTGGATGGTGGTTCTGGACGGTCGTGCTGGATGGGGTGTTGGACGGTGGTGCTGGATGGGGTGCTGGACGGTGGTGCTGGATGGGGTGCTGGACGGTGGTGCTGGACGGTGGTGCTGGACGGTGGTGCTGAACGGTAGTGCTGGATGGGGTGCTGGACGGTGGTGCTGGATGGGGTGTTGGACGGTGGTGCTGGACGGTGGTGCTGGACGGGATGCTGGACGGTGGTGCTTGACGGTGGTGCTGGACGGAGGTGCTGGACGGTGGTGCTGAACGGAAGTGCTGGACGGAAGTGCTGGACTGAGCTGCTGGACGGAGCTGCTGGACGGTGGTGCTGGCTGGGGTACTGGACGGTGGTGCTGGACGGTGGTGCTGGACGGGGGTGCTGGATGGGGTGCTGGACGGAGGTGCTGGACGGTGGTGCTGGACGGTGGTGCTGGACGGTGGTGCTGGACGGTGGTGCTGGACGGTGGTGCTGGCTGGGGTGCTGGACGGTGGTGCTGGACGGTGGTGCTGGACGGGGTGCTGGACACGGTGCAGTACGGGGTGCTGGACGGTGGTGTTGGACGGTGGTGCTGGATGATGGTTCTGGACGGTCGTGCTGGATGGGGTGTTGGACGGTGGTGCTGGATGGGGTGCTGGACGGTGGTGCTGGATGGGGTGCTGGACGGTGGTGCTGGACGGTGGTGCTGGACGGTGGTGCTGAACGGTAGTGCTGGATGGGGTGCTGGACGGTGGTGCTGGATGGGGTGTTGGACGGTGGTGCTGGACGGTGGTGCTGGACGGGATGCTGGACGGTGGTGCTTTTCCGGGTGCTGGACGGTGGTGCTGGACGGGGTGCTGGACGGTGGTGAGGAACGGTGGTGCTGGACAGTGGTGCTGGACGGGGTGCTGGACCTGTGGTGCTTGACGGTGGTGCTGGACGGCGTGCTGGACGGAGGTGCTGGACGGTGGTGTTGGACGGGGTGCTGGACGGTGGCATTGGACGGTGGTGTTGGACAGTGGTGTTAGACGGTGGTGTTGGACGGGGTGCTGGACGGTGGCATTGGACGGTGGTGTTGGACGGTGGTGTTGGACGGTGGTGCTGGACGGTGGTGCTGGACGGTGGCGTTGGACGGGGTGCAGGACGGTGGTGCTGGACGGGGTGCTGGACAGTGGTGCTGGACAGTTGTGCTGGACGGGGTGCTGGACGGTGGTGCTGGACGGGGTGCTGGACGGTGGTGCTGGACGGTGGTGCTGGACGGTGGTGCTGGACGGGGTGTTGGACGGTGGTGCTGGACGGTGGTGCTTGACGGTGGTGCTGGATGGGGTACTGGACGGTGGTGCTGGACGCGGTGCTGGACGGGGTGCTGGACGGTGGTGCTGGACGGTGGTGCTGGACGGTGGTGCTTGACGGTGGTACTGGATGGGGTGCTGGACGGTGGTGCTGGTCGGGGTGCTGGACAGTGGTGCTGGACGGGGTGCTGGACAGTGGTGCTGGACGGTGTTGCTGGACGGGGTGCTGGAAGGTGGTGCTGGACGGTGGTGCTGGACGGTGGTGCTGGACAGTGGTACTGAACGGTGGTGCTGGACGGTGGTGTTCGACGGTGGTGTTGAACGGTGGTGCTGGATGGGGTGCTGGACGGTGGTGTTGGACAGGGTGCTGGACGGTTGTGCTGGACGGTGGTGCTGGACGGGGTGCTGGACGGTGGTGTTGGACGGTGGTGCTGGACGGTGGTGTTGGACGGTGGTGCTGGACGGTGGTGTTGGACGGTGGTGCTGGACGGTGGTGCTGGACGGTGGTGCTGGACGGGGGTGCTGGACGGTGGTGCTGGACGGTGGTGCTGGACGGGGGTGCTGAACGGGGGTGCTGGACGGGGTGCTGGACAGTGGTGCTGGACGGTGGTGCTGGACGGGGTGCTGGAAGGTGGTGCTGGACGGTGGTGTTGGACGGTGGTGCGGGACGGTGGTGCTGGACGGTGGTGTTGGACTGTGGTGCTGGACGGTGGTGCTAGACGGGGTGCAGAACGGGGGTGCTGGATGGATTGCTGGATGGTGGTGCTGGACGGGGTGCTGGACGGTGGTGCTGGATGGGGTGCTGGACGGTGATGTTGAACGGGGTGCTGGACGGTGGTGTTGGACGGTAGTGCTGGACGGGGGTGCTGAACGGTGGTGCTGGACGGTGATGCTGGACGGTGGTGCAGGACGGGGTGCTGGACGTTGGTGCTGGACGGTGGTGCAGGACGGTGGTGCTGGACGGGGTGCAGCACGGGGTGCTGGACGGTGGTGATAGACGGAGATGCTGGACGATGGTGCTGGACGATGGTGCTGGACGGTGGTGCTGGACGGGGGTGCTGGACGGGGTGCAGGACGGTGGTGTTGGACCGTGGTGCTGGACGGGGGTGCTGGACGGTGGTGCTAGACGGAGGTGCAGGACGGGGGTGCTGGACGGTGGTGCTAGACGGAGGTGCCGGACGGTGGTGCAGGACGGTGGTGTTGGACGGTGGTGCTGGACGGGGTGCTAGACGGTGGTGCTAGACAGTGGTGCTGGACGGGGTGCTGGACGGTGGTGCTGGACGATGGTGCTGGACGGTGGTGCTGGACGGGGTGTTGGACCGTGGTGCTGGACGGGGTGCTGGACGGTGGTGCTGGACGGTGGTGTTGGACGGTGGTGCTGGATGGGGTGCTGGACGGTGGTGCTGGACGGTGGTGCTGCACGGAAGTGCTGGACGGAGCTGCTGGACGGTGGTGTTGGATGGGGTGCTGGACGGTGGTGCTGGATGGGGTGCTGGACGGTGGTGCTGGAAGGTGGTGCTGGACGGTGGTGCTGGACGGGGGTGCTGGATGGGGTGCTAGACGAAGGTGCTGGACGGTGGTGCTGGACGGGGGTGCTGGACGGTGGTGCTGGACGGTGGTGCTGGACGGGGGTGCTGGACGGTGGTGCTGAACGGTGGTACTGGACGGGGGTGCTGGATGGGGTGCTGGACGGTGGTGCTGGACGGGGGTGCTGGACGGTGGTGCTGGACGGTGGTGCTGGACGGTGGTGCTGGACGGTGGTGCTGGCTGGGGTGCTGGACGGTGGTGCTGGACGGTGGTGCTGGACGGGGTGCTGGACACGGTGCAGTACGGGGTGCTGGACGGTGGTGTTGGACGGTGGTGCTGGATGGTGGTTCTGGACGGTCGTGCTGGATGGGGTGTTGGACGGTGGTGCTGGATGGGGTGCTGGACGGTGGTGCTGGATGGGGTGCTGGACGGAGGTGCTGGACGGTGGTGCTGGACGGTGGTGCTGAACGGTAGTGCTGGATGGGGTGCTGGACGGTGGTGCTGGATGGGGTGTTGGACGGTGGTGCTGGACGGTGGTGCTGGACGGGATGCTGGACGGTGGTGCTTGACGGTGGTGCTGGACGGAGGTGCTGGACGGTGGTGCTGAACGGAAGTGCTGGACGGAAGTGCTGGACTGAGCTGCTGGACGGAGCTGCTGGACGGTGGTGCTGGCTGGGGTACTGGACGGTGGTGCTGGACGGTGGTGCTGGACGGTGGTGCTGGATGGGGTGCTGGACGGAGGTGCTGGACGGTGGTGCTGGACGGTGGTGCTGGACGGTGGTGCTGGACGGTGGTGCTGGACGGTGGTGCTGGCTGGGGTGCTGGACGGTGGTGCTGGACGGTGGTGCTGGACGGGGTGCTGGACACGGTGCAGTACGGGGTGCTGGACGGTGGTGTTGGACGGTGGTGCTGGATGATGGTTCTGGACGGTCGTGCTGGATGGGGTGTTGGACGGTGGTGCTGGATGGGGTGCTGGACGGTGGTGCTGGATGGGGTGCTGGACGGTGGTGCTGGACGATGGTGCTGGACGGTGGTGCTGAACGGTAGTGCTGGATGGGGTGCTGGACGGTGGTGCTGGATGGGGTGTTGGACGGTGGTGCTGGACGGTGGTGCTGGACGGGATGCTGGACGTTGGTGCTTTTCCGGGTTCTGGACGGTGGTGCTGGACGGGGTGCTGGACGGTGGTGAGGAACGGTGGTGCTGGACAGTGGTGCTGGACGGGATGCTGGACCTGTGGTGCTTGACGGTGGTGCTGGACGGCGTGCTGGACGGAGGTGCTGGACGGTGGTGTTGGACGGGGTGCTGGACGGTGGCATTGGACGGTGGTGTTGGACAGTGGTGTTGGACGGTGGTGTTGGACGGGGTGCTGGACGGTGGCATTGGACGGTGGTGTTGGACGGTGGTGTTGGACGGTGGTGCTGGACGGTGGTGCTGGACGGTGGCGTTGGACGGGGTGCAGGACGGTGGTGCTGGACGGGGTGCTGGACAGTGGTGCTGGACAGTTGTGCTGGACGGGGTGCTGGACGGTGGTGCTGGACGGGGTGCTGGACGGTGGTGCTGGACGGTGGTGCTGGACGGTGGTGCTGGACGGGGTGTTGGACGGTGGTGCTGGACGGTGGTGCTTGACGGTGGTGCTGGATGGGGTGCTGGACGGTGGTGCTGGACGCGGTGCTGGACGGGGTGCTGGACGGTGGTGCTGGACGGTGGTGCTGGACGGTGGTGCTTGACGGTGGTACTGGATGGGGTGCTGGACGGTGGTGCTGGTCGGGGTGCTGGACAGTGGTGCTGGACGGGGTGCTGGACAGTGGTGCTGGACGGTGTTGCTGGACGGGGTGCTGGAAGGTGGTGCTGGACGGTGGTGCTGGACGGTGGTGCTGGACAGTGGTACTGAACGGTGGTGCTGGACGGTGGTGTTCGACGGTGGTGTTGAACGGTGGTGCTGGATGGGGTGCTGGACGGTGGTGTTGGACAGGGTGCTGGACGGTTGTGCTGGACGGTGGTGCTGGACGGGGTGCTGGACGGTGGTGTTGGACGGTGGTGCTGGACGGTGGTGCTGGACGGTGGTGCTGGACGGTGGTGTTGGACGGTGGTGCTGGACGGTGGTGCTGGACGGTGGTGCTGGACGGGGGTGCTGGACGGTGGTGCTGGACAGTGGTACTGAACAGTGGTGCTGGACGGTGGTGCTGGACGGGGTGCTGGAAGGTGGTGCTGGACGGTGGTGTTGGACGGTGGTGCTGGACGGTGGTGCTGGACGGTGGTGTTGGACTGTGGTGCTGGACGGTGGTGCTAGACGGGGTGCAGAACGGGGGTGCTGGATGGATTGCTGGACGGTGGTGCTGGACGGGGTGCTGGACGGTGGTGCTGGATGGGGTGCTGGACGGTGATGTTGAACGGGGTGCTGGACGGTGGTGTTGGACGGTAGTGCTGGACGGGGGTGCTGAACGGTGGTGCTGGACGGTGGTGCTGGACGGTGGTGCAGGACGGGGTGCTGGACGGTGGTGCTGGACGGTGGTGCAGGACGGTGGTGCTGGACGGGGTGCAGCACGGGGTGCTGGACGGTGGTGATAGACGGAGATGCTGGACGATGGTGCTGGACGATGGTGCTGGACGGTGGTGCTGGACGGGGGTGCTGGACGGGGTGCAGGACGGTGGTGTTGGACCGTGGTGCTGGACGGGGGTGCTGGACGGTGGTGCTAGACGGAGGTGCAGGACGGGGGTGCTGGACGGTGGTGCTAGACGGAGGTGCCGGACGGTGGTGCTGGACGGTGGTGCTGGACGATGGTGCTGGACGGTGGTGCTAGACGGTGGTGCAGGACGGTGGTGTTGGACGGTGGTGCTGGACGGGGTGCTAGACGGTGGTGCTAGACGGTGGTGCTGGACGGGGTGCTGGACGGTGGTGCTGGACGATGGTGCTGGACGGTGGTGCTGGACGGGGTGTTGGACCGTGGTGCTGGATGGGGTGCTGGACGGTGGTGCTGGACGGTGGTGTTGGACGGTGGTGCTGGATGGGGTGCTGGACGGTGGTGCTGGACGGTGGTGCTGCACGGAAGTGCTGGACGGAGCTGCTGGACGGTGGTGCTGGATGGGGTGCTGGACGGTGGGGCTGGATGGGGTGCTGGACGGTGGTGCTGGAAGGTGGTGTTGGACGGTGGTGCTGGACGGGGGTGCTGGACGGTGCTGGAAGGTGGTGCTGGACGGTGGTGCTGGACGGGGGTGCTGGATGGGGTGCTAGACGAAGGTGCTGGACGGTGGTGCTGGACGGGGGTGCTGGACGGTGGTGCTGGACGGTGGTGCTGGACGGGGGTGCTGGACGGTGGTGCTGGACGGTGGTACTGGACGGGGGTGCTGGATGGGGTGCTGGACGGTGGTGCTGGACGGGGGTGCTGGACGGTGGTGCTGGACGGGGGAGCTGGACGGTGGTGCTGGATGGGGTGCTCGACAGGGGTGCTGGACGGGGTGCTGGACGGTGGTGTTGGACGCTGGTGCTAGACGGTGGTGCTGGACGGGGTGCTGGACGGAGGTGCTAGACGGTGGTGCTGGACGGTGGTGGTGGACAGAGGTGCTGGACGGTGGTGCTGGATGGTGGTGCAGGATGATGGTGCTGGATGGTGGTGCTGGATGGTGGTGCTGGGCCGGGTGCTGGACGGTGGTGCTGGACGGTGGTGCTGGACTTTGGTGCTGGACGGGGTGCTGGACGGTGGTGCTGGACGGTGGTGTTGGACGGTGGTGCTGGACGGTGGTGTTGGACGGTGGTGCTGGACGGTGGTGTTGGACGGTGGTGTTGGACGGTGGTGCTGGACGGTGGTGCTGAACGGTGGTACTGGACGGTGGTGCTGGACGGTGGTGTTGGACGGTGGTGCTGGACGGTGGTGTTGGACGGTAGTGCTGAACGGTGGTACTGGACGGTGGTGCTGGACGGTGGTGCTGGACGAAGAGTTGGACGGTGGTGCTGAACGGTGGTACTGGACGGTGGTGCTGGACGGTGGTGCTGGACGGTGGTTCTGGACGGTGGTGCTGGACGGTGGTGCTGAACGGTGGTGCTCGACGGTGGTGCTGGACAGTGGTGTTGGACGGTGGTGTTGGACGGTGGTGTTGGACGGTGGTGTTGGACGGTGGTGTTGGACGGTGGTGTTGGACGGTGGTGTTGGACGGTGGTGTTGGACGGTGGTGTTGGACGGTGGTGCTGGACGGTGGTGTTGGACGGTGGTGCTGGACGGTGGTGTTGGACGGTGGTGCTGGACGGTGGTGTTGGACGGTGGTGTTGGACGGTGGTGCTGGACGGTGGTGCTGAACGGTGGTACTGGACGGTGGTGCTGGACGGTGGTGTTGGACGGTGGTGCTGGACGGTGGTGTTGGACGGTAGTGCTGAACGGTGGTACTGGACGGTGGTGCTCGACGGTGGTGCTGGACGAAGAGTTGGACGGTGGTGCTGAACGGTGGTACTGGACGGTGGTGCTGGACGGTGGTGCTGGACGGTGGTTCTGGACGGTGGTGCTGGACGGTGGTGCTGAACGGTGGTGCTCGACGGTGGTGCTGGACAGTGGTGTTGGACGGTGGAGCTGGACAGTGGTGCTGGACGGTGGTGCTGGACGGTGGTGCTGGACGGTGGTGTTGGACGGTGGTGCTGAACGGTGGTACTGGACGGTGGTGCTGGACGGTGGTGTTGGACGGTGGTGCTGGACGGTGGTGTTGGACGGTAGTGCTGAATGGTGGAACTGGACGGTGGTGCTGGACGGTGGTGCTGGACGAAGTGTTGGACGGTGTTGCTGAACGGTGGTGCTGGACGGTGGTGTTGGACGGGGTGCTGGACGGTGGTGCTGGACGAAGAGTTGGACGGTGTTGCTGAACGGTGGTACTGGACGGTGGTGCTGGACGGTGGTGCTTAACGGTGGTGCTGGACGGTGGTGCTGGACGGTGGTGCTGGACGGTGGTGCTGGACCGTGGTGCTGGACGGTGGTGTTGGACGGTGGTGCTGGACGGTGGTGCTGGACGGTGGTGTTGGACGGTGGTGCTGGACAGTGGTGCTGGACGGTGGTGCTGGACGGTGGTGCTGGACGGTGGTGCTCGACGGTGGTGTTGGACGGTGGTTCTGGACGAAGTGTTGGACGGTGGTGATGGACGGAGGTACTGGACGGTGGTGCTGGTCGGTGGTGCTGGACGGTGGTGATGGACGGAGGTACTGGACGGTGGTGCTGGACGGTGGTGCTGGTCGGTGGTGCTCGACGGTGGTGCTGAACGGTGGTTCTGGCCGAAGTGTTGGACGGTGGTGATGGACGGAGGTACTGGACGGTGGTGCTGGACGGTGGTGCTGAACGGTGGTACTGGACGGTGGTGCTGAACGGTGGTGCTGGACGGTGGTGCTGGACGGTGGTGTTGGACGGTGGTGCTCGACGGTGGTGCTCGACGGTGGTGCTGGACAGTGGTGTTGGACGGTGGTGCTGGACGGTGGTGCTGGACGGTGGTGCTGGACGAAGTGTTGGACGGTGGTGCTGGACGGTGGTGCTGGACGGTGGTGCTGGACGGTGGTGCTGGACGGTGGTGCTGGAGGGTGGTGCTGGACGGTGGTGCTGGACGGTGGTGCTGGACGGTGGTGCTGGACGGTGGTGCTGGTCGGTGGTGCTGGACGGTGGTGCTGTACGGTGGTGCTGGACGGTGGTGCTGGACGGTGGTGCTGGTCGGTGGTGCTGGACGGTGGTGGTGGACGGTGGTGCTGGACGGTGGTGCTGGACGGTGGTGCTGGACAGAGGTGCTGGACGGTGGTGTTGGACGATGGTGCTGAACGGTGGTGTTGGACGATGGTGCTGGACGGTGGTGCTGGACGGGGTGCTGGACGGTGGTGCTGGACGGTGGTGTTGGACGGTGGTGCAGGACGGGGTGATGGACGGTGGTGCTGGACGGTGGTGCTGGACGGTGGTGTTGGACGGTGGTGCAGGACGGGGTGTTGGACGGTGGTGCAGGACGGGGTGCTGGACGGTGGTGCTGGACGGTGGTGTTGGACGGTGGTGCTGGACGGTGGTGCTGGACGGTGGTGCTGGACGGTGGTGCTGAACGGTGGTGCCGGTCGGTGGTGTTGGACGGTGGTGCTGGACGGTGGTGCTGGACGGTGGTGCTGGACAGAGGTGCTGGACGGCGGTGCTGGATGGGGTGCTGGGCGGTGGTGCTGGACGGGGTGCTCGACGGTGGTGCTCGACGGTGGTGCTGGACGGAGGTGCTGGACGGAGGTGTTGGACGATGGTGCTGGACGGGGTGCTGGACGGTGGTGCTTGACGGTGGTGTTGGACAGTGGTGCTGGACGGTGGTGCTGGACGGTGGTGCTGGAGGGTGGTGTTGGACGAGGTGCTGGACGGTGGTGCTGGAGGGTGGTGTTGGACGTGGTGCTGGATGGTGGTGCTGGACGATGGTGCTGGACGGTGGTGTTGGACGGGGTGCTGGATGGTGGTGCTGGACGGGGTGCTGGACGGTGGTGTTGGACGGTGGTGCTGGACGGTGGTGCTGGACGGTGGTGTTGGACGGGGTGCTGGGCGGGGTGCTGGACGGTGGTGCTGGACGGGGTGCTGGACGGTGTATTCGTTTGCCTTGTTCGGGTTGAATGTAGACACAGTAGTCGCTTCTGTATATATTTATTGACCGAGACAACAAGGTATATATCTGGCCAACCGAGGTCCACCTACTCTGAGTCTGTGAGGAGAACTGAGGCTGCTGGGAGCATCGCTGATGCTCCTCTCTCTGGCATGACGCCAGAGGCCTACTTGCCTGTGATTGGTTATATTTCAACTGACAGAGAATTTGAGTATAACACCGCTCGGACGCGCAACGAAGTCGACGTCCCTTGTCGACAAGCTCTGGCTAGCTATATAGTTACAATGATACTGAAAGGACCTCGGTGGCATTCAATAATGGCTTACATGTGAAATTTGCATAATAAAACATTTGAAGAAGATCAGGTGTGCGTATCACTAACAACTCGGCATATATGCACCAAAAAAAAAATTCATCATAATAGGTGAAAATCATGGTAACAATGCTTTGATTAAACCAGAGTATTAAGAACACGTGTATGTCTACTGCTCAGATATGAACAATACAACTCAAGGTATTGCCTAAAACAAAATTATTAACATGTGTCAATGGCATGTGCTTGAAAACCATACAAAATTAAACAATTATTACATTAATGGAAAAAAGTTCTGACCTAACAACCACAAATGAATTTTAAGATTAGATAATGATTTTTTTCCTCCCTTTTTTTTTTTTTCTTTGACACTGAAATATACAATATATTTACAAGACCAATGTACAATATATTTAATGTGCCATATATTTACAAACTATATACAAGACCTGGAAGAAGAAGACTAACATCTGCGTGATAGCAGTCAGGATTCACTGGCCTCAATGTGATTGCTAGAACATTAATGAACTCTTATGACAAGCACTGTAAAAATACAAATGGTAGTAGACTTAACAATGGCATCTAATTTATAACAAAATAAAGTTTAGAAAAACTATACAATATATATAATGGTAATAATAAGACACATGTGGTAGAAATACTGCAAATGATTTTTTTTTTTTCAAAACAAACAGAATAACTGTAGAGTGCACTCAATTATAAGTTCTGCGGATATCTACACCTAGCTCATCCAGAGCACTATACAACTCTGGCTCTGACTGAAGGTCCAGAACAGATGAAACTTCATGTGACAAACTATCATCTTGAGAGATATCCTCGTTAACATCTAGCCAATGGACATGTGGTGAGTGCACGGTTGAAACGAGAGTTCTAGATCTAAGATTATAAGTGCTAGTATGGGGTTGCTGAATATCAAGTGGTCTGTTCCGTTTCTACGACTGTAGCATCTAATGCTGGGTAATTTAACTGAATCGCAGCTACGTGTCGAGAAAATGCATCGGCTACAACATTTTGCTTCCCTGGAATATTTCCAAATGTGGGATTGAATTCTTGAATTGTGAGAAAATATCTAGCAAACTTTCCAACTGGATTCTTATTTTTGAACAAGGGAATTAATGGTTGGTGATCTGTAAGAACATGAACTGGGTAATTATAAATTGTATCCTTGAAATGTTTAAGTGCCCAGACAACTGCCAAGGCTTCTCGTTCTGTTGCACTATAATTTTTCTCTTCTTTAGATAATGTGCTGCTAGCATAAGCTATTGCGTGATCTCTGTGACCTTCTGTTTGAAGTAATGCAGCACCTAGACCTATGTCACTAGCATCTGTAACCAACGTAAAAGGTTTAGAAAAATCTGGGTACCTAAGGACAGGTGACGAAATCAAGGCTGCTTTGAGTTTTTTGAATGACTGATCCTGGGCCTCTCCCCAAACAAAGGGTTCGTCTTTTCTTTGCAACTTGTAAAGCGAAGCTGCTATAATAGAGAATCCAGCAATAAATGAACGATAAAATCCTACAAGACCTATGAACTGTCTTACGGCTTCTGCGGTACGAGGTGTTGGAAAATCACGGGCAGCAATAATTTTTTATTCATTCAATGTAATACCTGAAGGTTTAACTGTATGACCTAGGAAATTAATCTTTTGCTTTAAAAATGAACATTTTGCAAGTTTTATTTTTAAATTAGCTTCAGCGAGCTTTGCAAGTACTTTCTCAAGGTTCTGGAAATGAGTCTGAACATCTTGCGACATGATTATGAGATCATCAAGGTAAACTAGAAGAGTACTTCTTATCAATCTACGAAATAGATTTGTCATGAGCCGTGAAAAGGTTATTGGACTACTCCGCAAACCAAATGGCATTCTGTTGAAATGAAAATGACCATTGGGAGTACTAAAGGCTGTCAATTGTTTACTTTCCTCATCAAGGGGAATTTGCCAGAATCCCTGCAACAAATCTAACATTGAGAATACTTTGTTTCGACCAATACAGTACTTTGCAACAAATCATTTAGAACTGGAAGTGGGAAACGATCAGGTATTGTTACTCTGTTAAGCTTGTGATAATCGATTACAGGTCTCCAAGTCCCATCTCGCTTTGGTACAAGAATCAATGGAGCGTTCCATGGCGAATTACTCGATTCAATTACATCACTCTGTAACATTTCCTCTACAAGTCTATCGGCTTCTGCTCTCTGAGAATGGGGAAGACGGTAAGCTGGTACATAAATAGGCGTAGTTCCTTGTTCAAGGGGAATTTTATGTGTAATAAGAGGAGTGAGACCTAATTTTTCTCCTGGTAGAGCAACAACAGCTCTATTCCTGTTCAAAATTTCCAAAAGCTGAGCCACAGAGTCAGGAAAATCAGTAGGACTGAGGTGTTGCGCTTGCACCTCTGGCTGAGATTCCTGTTCTCCTGGTGTGAGTGTACAAACAGTATGATCCATGGAGACATCATCCACAACTCGCACCGGTAACGAGTAATGGGCAAAATCTACAACATGGGTACCAGACTGGAGATGGATGTCGGCATTACTAGTGTTTGCAATAAATAATGTAACAGTACCATCCTGCACTGTGTGCCAGGAGGGTTCAACAAATGTACCATTCACTTTACATGTTTCACTTTCCGCAGTCACATCCGACAACTCAGGCACTCCCTGAACCTTAACTCTTATTCTGGTGAGAGAATGAGGGTGTAGCACAGTGTCAGTAGCCGTGGAACCACTGACTTCAGAGATGGAAGCTGCCAGGCGAGCGAGACAATGGGAATCCGTTAGGGCGTCCCCTTCCAGAAAGTCCCGATACTTATTCTCCTTAACAACTGCACAACTACTAAGCTTCAATCGAGTGCCTGTTTTCTCGGGTATGCTACCACGACAATGATCTGACAAACCTACACTTGCAAGGCGGGTGTCAACAAAATTAACGTAATCTGGTTGAAGGTTGAACTCATGGCCCTGTCGATACATGCTACACAAGGGTATGACGTGGTCTTTGATACTTATGTTCCAACGATGGGGAAACAATGCAATATTTTCATCAATCATGGTGTACAGACCTAAGAGAATGTCTCCAGGAAAATGAATAACGTCAACAACTAAACATGTTATAGACAATGTGACATCATTGAACTTGAGTGGGAGGTCAATTTCACCCTGAACTTTTACTTTATTTCCTGAAATACCACTTAGAAAAGGTATGTGTGACTGTTTTAAAGTAGTAGGGTGCTTACTTTCGATGTCTCTAAGAGCTGAGGGCTTGACAATATTAATTTTTGCACCTGAGTCAAGAAATACTTTTAAAACTCTACCATGTACAATGGCTGATACAAGGGGACCATCACTTGAGACTGGACAAGTTACTACTTTTGACTTATGTTGTCTGCGATATCTACGTCTTGTTTGGGTCAAATTTACTGTGGATCCGTCAACATCTACAACTGGTCTAGAGTCAGTGTCCTCCTCTGTCAAGTGTCCAAATCTATTTTGGGTAGCTACTGAATACACAGGGAGGGCACTAGGATTGGCTAGCCTGAATTGGTTAGCAGATGGCCTTGGGGGTTTCCCGACGACATGGAGTGAACATTCTGAGCTCCAGCATTCTGTGACTGAGCATTATAATTTGAAGTTGCATTATAGCTGGGCTGGGAGTTGTAATTACGAGAGTTCTGATAATGTCTTGGACGCTGTGAGCCTCGCCAAGACTGACCATGGAAGTTACGAGGTGGGGATGCCCTTTGCCTAGCTCTACAATCCGCAGTGTGGTGACCAACTTGCTTATGGTAGCCTAGAATAATTAGATTGACGAGGGGACCGAGAGAATTGTCTAGGAGGTGATGATCTAGGGGCGGACCAACAGTCCCTTGCGAGGTGGTTACTCTTACCACAATGCCAACATGAGGGAGTGGATGGTTGTGGACTATGGCGTTTCAGCAATTTATGAGGCGGCGAATTTGACTGGGGGCTACGAGCATGGGTACGCTTCTGCGACCAAGAGTTTTGAGAGTTTGTGGGAGGATGCTGAGAGCTTGTTACTACATTTACAGTATCAGAGGGTGGCAACAGTTGAGCACATCAGGGAGCTAGTTTATCGGCGGCATTGTTAATAGCCTCAAATACTTCACCAATTTCATGTTTAACACCAAAATTTTGTTGCTCAACGATTGGTTTAGTATGCTCGGGGGCAAAATGCATTAAAGTACCAAATGCTATCATTTTGGCCATAGCCTCAGGGGACAGATTATTGTTTTTATCTAACCAAGTCGAATTATTCATAGCAGGAACTAAGGCATACAGATACTGATCGAGACGGCTAGTAAATGCATTAAACGATTCACCAGACTGCATGGTGGCATTGGCAATTTTCTTAACTAACCTATACGGGTCAAGGTCTCCTTTGTTAACAAATCGACGGCGAAAGAAATCCTTAAATTCGGGCCAAGACTGGAGGCTAACAATGGCTTTCTCGTCAACAACAAAACGTGCATCACCTTTGGTTGTGTCTACAGCTGACCGTGCAATTGCTAAGTATTCGGCATCAGTAGGCTTAGAAAAACGTGCAACTGTTTTCGCTTCAACCTTACTAAACCATGATTCTAATAAGCGGGATTCTCCAGCAAAAAGAGGAATAGCCATTTCCTGAGCTGATCTCTGGCCATTGGGATGAGCAACTACTCCTGTTGAGTCTGAAGGGGTTTCAACAGTGGTAGGCATTGTCACAGCCGTGGAAGTAATATTTGAACGCAGATTATAATTAAGTGCACCTGGCATCAGAAATAGTATACACAAAAATAAACACTCAAAAAAATATCAACTTGCCTAAAGTAAAAAAAAATGGCACAAATAAAATTATTAAATTGGGTTAGGCAAGAAAATAATTAATATCATCGAATTTAGCAATATTTTGAGTTTTTTCATCATTGTTTCCTGTATGAGATTTAAACCAAATATCAACGATTTAGGCAATATTTTGCCGTTTTTCCGCGTTTTCTAGTCTTTTCTGTTGTATTGCCATTAATTCAATAAATTTACGATAAATATGATGCAAACACGTAATTAATTGCAAATTAAAATTAAATACTTCATTTTAAATCAACTGTTTGTATCTCGTTAAAATGGTGTGTAAGATATTGATTAGGAGAGAAGTTCTGTTTTTATTGCGTATTTCGACGTTTCAGCCAGATAAGAGCAGTTGTACGAATTCAGAAAAAAACGGAAATTCAAGAACATTTTAGGTAATTCTAAAGAAAAACACATTAATTTTTATCATTTGAATTGAAAACATCGTTTTCACATGCCTTTTTAATTATTAAAATAATACGCAACCTCGCTCTATGATTTTATGTAAAAATCCTCAAATTTGGCATTATAGTGACTTTTCTCACGTTTTCCATGTAGGGTGATTTTAGGTAAAAATTTTCGAACTTGCTAATATTTTCATACTACTTGATGTTGTCTCTCTATTTGTGATTTGCCTTACAAATCTCAGAATTTCACGTGATATTGCGTTTTTAAGTAAATTTTCTTGCATTGTGCCTTGTACATAAAATCATCGAATTTAGCAATATTTTGAGGTTTTTCATCGTTGTTTACTGTATGAAATTTCTTTCAAATATCAATGATTTAGGCAATATTTTGCCGTTTTTCCGCGTTTTCGTGCCTTTTCTCTTTATTGTTAGTAATTCATTAAATTTAGGATAAATATGATGCAAACACGTAATGAATTTCAAATTACCCTTAAATATTTGATTTTCAATCAACTATTTGTACCTTGTTAAAATAGTGAGTCAGATATTGATTAAGAGAGATTTTCTGTTTTTATTGCATATTTCGACGTTTCAGCCGGATTAGAGCAGTTTTCGAGTGCCTCATCTCTCTATCAACGATTTAGGCAAAATTTTGCCGTTTTTTCAGCGTTTTCAAGCCTTTTCGTTTTACTGCCATTAATTAAAAAATTTTACTTTAAATATGATGCAAACACGTAATTAATTGCAAATTAAAATTAAATTTTTCATTTTTAATCAACTATTTTTACCTCGTTAAAGTAGTGTGCAAAATATTGATTAGAAGAGATTTTCTGTTTTCATTGTATATTTCGACGTTTCAGCCGGATTAAAGCGGTTTTACGAGTACCTCTTCTTGCGGTAATATAAACGGAAATTCGGGAACATTTTAGGTAATTCTAAAGAAAACACATTAATTTTTATCATTTGAAATGAAAACAACGTTTCCATATGCCTTTTTAATTATCAAAATAATACGCAACCTCGCTCTATGATTTGATATAAAAATCTTCGAATTTCGTATTATAAATACTTTTCACGTTTTTCATGTAGAGTGATTTTAGGTAAAAATGTTCGAATTTACTAATATTTTGATACTACTTCATGTTGTCCCACTATCTGTGATTTGGCCTACAAATCTTAGAATTTCACATGATATTGCATTTTTAAGCAAGTTTTCTTGCATTGTGCTTTGTACTTAATATCATCGAATTTAGCAATATTTTGAGTTTTTTTCATCCTTGTTTCCTGTATGAGATTTAAACCAAATATCAAGGATTTAGGCAATATTTTGCCGTTTTTCCGCGTTTTCTGGCCTTTTCTGTTTATTGCTATTAATTCAACAAATTTATGATAAATATGATACAAACACGTAATTAATTGCAAATTAAAATTAAATACTTGATTTTAAATCAACTATCTGTACCTCGTTGAAATAGTGAGTAAGATATTGATTAGGAGAGAATTTCTGTTTTTATTGCATATTTCGACGTTTCAGCCAGATTAGAGCAGTTTTACGAATTCAGAAAAAATCGGAAATTCAGGAACATTTTAGGTAATTCTACAGAAAACACATTGATTTTTATCATTTGAATTGTAAACATCGTTTTCACATGCCTTTTTAATGATCAAAATAATTCGCAACCTCACTCTATGATTTGAAGTAAAAATCCTCGAATTTGGTATTATAGTGACATTTTTTACGTTTTTCATGTAGGGTGATTTTAGGTAAAAAGGTTCGAACCTACTAATATTTTGATACTACTTCATCTTGTCTCTCTATTTGTGATTTTGAATACAAATCTCAGAATTTCACATAATATTGCGTCGTTAAGCAAGTTTTCTTGCATTGTGCCATGTCCATAAAATCATCGAATTTAGCATTATTTTGAGGTTTATCGTCGTTGTTTCCTGTATGAGATTTTATCCAAATATCAACGATTTAGGCCATATATGGCCGTTTTTCCACATTTTCAAGCATTTTCGGTTTATTGCCATTAATTCATTAAATTTACGATAAATATGATGCAAACACGTAATGAATTTCAAATTACCTTTAAAAATTTGATTATCAATCAACTATTTGTACTTTTTTAAAATAGTGAGTCAGGTATTGATTAAGAGAGATTTTCTGTTTTTATTGCATATTTCGACGTTTCAACCGGATTAGACCAATTTTACGAGTACCTCTTCTCACAGTAATATAAACGGAAATTCAGAAACCTTTTATTTAATTCTAAAGAAAAAACATTGATTTTTATAATTTGAATTGTAAACAACGTTTTTATATGCCATTTTAATGATCAAAATAATTTGCAACCTCACTCTATGATTTGATGTAAAAATCCTCGAATTTGGTATTATAGTGACTTTTTTCACGTTTTTCATGTTAGGTGATTTAAGGTAAAAATGTTCGAATTTACTAATAGTTTGATACTACTTCATGTTGTCCCACTATATGTGATTTGGCTAACAAATCTCAGAATTTCACATAATATTGTGTTTTTAAGCAAGTTTTCTTGCATTGTGCTTTGCACTTAATATCATCGAATTTAGCAATATTTTTAGTTTTTTCATCCTTGTTTCCTGTATGAGATTTAAACCAAATATCAACTATTTAGGCAATATTTTGCCGTTTTTCCGCGTTTTCTAGCCTTTTCTGTTGTATTGCCATTAATTCAATAAATTTACCATAAATATGATGCAAACACGTAAATAATTGCAAATTAAAATTAAATACTTGATTTTAAATCACCTATCTGTACCTCGTTAAAATAGTGAGAAAGATTTTGATTAATTAAGAGAAATTTCTGTTTTTATTGCATATATCGACGTTTCAGCCAGATTAGAGCAGTTTTACGAATTCAGAAATAAAAGGAAGTTCAGGAACATTTTAGGCAATTCTAAAGAAAACACATTGATTTATATCATTTGAATTGAAAACATCGTTTTCATATGCCTTTTTATTGATCAAAATAATTCGCAACCTCGCTCTATGATTTTATGTAAAAATCCTCAAATTTGGTATTATAGTGACTATTTTCACGTTTTTCATGTATGGTGATTTTAGGTAAAAATGTTCGAACTTTCTAATATTTTGATACTACTTGATGTTGTCTCTCTATTTGTGATTTGCGTTACAAATCTCAGAATTTCACATAATATTGCGTTTTTAAGTAAATTTTCTTGCATTGTGCCTTGTACATAAAATCATCGAATTTAGCAATATTTTGAGGTTTTTCATCGTTGTTTACTGTATGAGATTTCATTCAAATGTCAACGATTTAGGCAATATTTTGCCGTTTTTCCGCGTTTTCTGGCCTTTTCTCTTTATTGTTATTAATTCATTAAATTTACGATAAATATGATGCAAACACGTAATGAATTGCAAATTACCCTTAAATATTTTATTTTCAATCAAGTATTTGTACCTTGTTAAAATAGTGAGTCAGATATTGATTAAGAGAGATTTTCTGTTTTTATTGCATATTTCGACGTTTCAGCCGGATTAGAGCAGTTTTCGAGTACCTCATCTCTCAGTAATAAAAACGGAAATTCAGAAACATTTTAGTTAATTCTAACAAAAACACATTGAATTTTATCATAGAAATTGAAAAAAAAAGTTTTCATATGCCTTTTTAATGATCAAATTAATTCGCAACCTCGCTCTATGATTTGAAGTAAAAATCCTCGAATTTGGTATTATAGTGATTTCTTTCACGTTTTTCATGTAGGGTGATTTTAGGTAAAAATGTTCGAACTTTCTAATATTTTGATACTACTTCACGTTGTCTCTCAATCTGTGATTTGGCCTACAAATTTCAGAATTTCACATGATATTGCGTTTTTAAGCAAGTTCTCTTGCATTGTGCTTTGTACTTAATATCATCGAATTTAGCAATATTTTGAATTCTTTTCATCCTTGTTTCCTGTATGAGATTTAAACCAAATATCAAGGATTTAGGCAATATTTTGCCTTTTTACGCGTTTTCTGGCTTTTTCTGTTTATTGCCATTAATTCAACAAATTTATGATAAATATGATACAAACACGTAATTAATTGCTAATTAAAATTAAATACTTGATTTTAAATCAACTATCTGTAGCTCGTTGAAATAGTGAGTAAGATATTGATTAGGAGAGAATTTCTGTTTTTATTGCATATTTCGACGTTTCAGCCAGATTAGAGCAGTTTTACGAATTCAGAAAAAAACGGAAATTCAGGAACATATTTGGTAATTCTAAAGAAAACACATTGATTTTAACATTTGAATTGTAAACATCGTTTTCACATGCCTTTTTAATGATCAAAATAATTCGCAACCTCACTCTATGATTTGAAGTAAAAATCCTCGAATTTGGTATTATAGTGACATTTTTTACGTTTTTCATGTTTGGTGATTTTAGGTAAATAGGTTCGAACCTACTAATATTTTGATACTACTTCATCTTGTCTCTCTAATTTGTGATTTTGAATACAAATCTCAGAATTTCATATAATATTGCGTTGTTAAGCAAGTTTTCTTGCATTGTGCCTTGTTCATAAAATCATCGAATTTAGCAATATTTTGAGGTTTTTCATCGTTGTTTCCTGTATGAGATTTTATCCAAATATCAACGATTTAGGCCATATATGGCCGTTTTTCCACATTTTCAAGCATTTTCGGTTTATTGCCATTAATTCATTAAATTTACCATAAATATGATGCAAACACGTAATGAATTTCAAATTACCCTTAAAAATTTGATTATCAATCAACTATTTGTACCTTTTTAAAATAGTGACGCAGGTATTGATTAAGAGAGATTTTCTATTTTTATTGCATATTTCGACGTTTCAACCGGATTAGACCAATTTTACGAGTACCTCTTCTCACAGTAATATAAACGGAAATTCAGAAACATTTCATTTAATTCTAAAGAAAAAACATTGATTTTTATCATTTGAATTGTAAGCAACGTTTTCATATGCCATTTTAATGATCAAAATAATTCGCAACCTCGCTCTATGATTTGATGTAAAAATCCTCGAATTTGGTATTATAGTGACTTTTTTCACGTTTTTCATGTAGGGTGATTTTAGGTAAAAATGTTCGAATTTACTAATAGTTTGATACTACTTCATGTTGTCCCACTATATATGATTTGGCTAACAAATCTCAGAATTTCACATAATATTGCGTTTTTTAGCAAGTTTTCTTGCATTGTGCTTTGCACTTAATATCAGCGAATTTAGCAATAGTTTTAGTTTTTTCATCCTTGTTTCCTGTATGCGATTTAAACCAAATATCAACGATTTAGGCAATATTTTGCCGTTTTTCCGCGTTTTCTAGCCTTTTCTGTTGTTTTGCCATTAATTCAATAAATTTACCATAAATATGATGCAAACACGTAAATAATTGCAAATTAAAATTAAATACTTGATTTTAAATCACCTATCTGTACCTCGTTAAAATAGTGAAATATTTTGATTAAGAGAGATTTTCTGTTTTTATTGCATATATCGACGTTTCAGCCAGATTAGAGCAGTTTTACGAATTCAGAAATAAAAGGAAGTTCAGGAACATTTTAGGCAATTCTAAAGAAAAAACATTGATTTATATAATTTGAATTGAAAACATCGTTTTCATATGCCTTTTTCTTGATCAAAATAATTCGCAACCTCGCTCTATGATTTGAAGTAAAAATCCTCGAACTTGGTATTATAGTGATTTCTTTCACGTTTTTCATGTAGGGTGATTTTAGGTAAAAATGTTCGAACTTTGTAATATTTTGATACTTCTTCACGTTGTCTCTCTATTTGTGATTTGGCCTACAAATTTCAGAATTTCGCATGATATTGCGTTTTTAAGCAAGTTTTCTTGCATTGTGCTTTGTACTTAAGAACAAGCAAATTGTAAACTAGTTTTAGCAATCTTTCATTAAAAAATGACTGGAATTAGATGTATGTAAATTAATTAAACCAGACTAAGCACAGCAATTTAGAATAAAAACTAGGAAATGCAATTGCAAAATTTCATTAAAAAGATTCAACACAACAAGTGGCAATGCAAGAAATATGGATGTATCACATAAACTGGACACAGGAATGTATATAACTGCTATGGTAAAAATTTAAAATAAAATGCTTAAAGGATAAATTTCAAGTTAGGTCTGGAGAAATATCAAAAATTTTCTATGTTCTATTGTCTATGGAAATCTCAAAAACAAATTTCTATTATGCAAAATAAACTGCTAGAAACTATTATTTCTTACTTCTCTCACCTTTGAATTCACTACTGACACTAGTAACAATTAATGAATAATGGAATCAATGCAGGGAATATTGAAAGGACTCAGAGAAACTGTGGGAATGGAGTACTGAACCAGCTCCAATATTTAACAAGTCACTGAATGGTTAATTCCTAAGATATGTTGGATATAGTTACGTTAAACCTCATTAAATCATAGCACACGATATCTTAGCTCATAATTACTTAACTCAGGGCTGCAGGATTTGCAATATAACAGTGGCCAAAACGAAAAACGGTAACGAGACGTGTGAAGAGGATCATGTGAGGTGTGTTTACAAACTGGTGCGATGGCAGCGCTCCTGGCGGCGGTGGCGCGAAGCTCCGTGGAGACCCCCAAGCTCGGAATTGATGTTGGGAGCGCGAAGATAAACTCGGAGACGACGATATTGCGACGATGGCGGTGGAGAACACAATTTTCTAGGAGAAGTTCACACAAAACGATGTAGCAGGGGCTGGTGGCGAGGTGTGTGAGCTTGGGAGGGAGGCAGGGTGGCGACAATAGTCAAACAATTGTAGTCTTTTTTTTTCACCAATTCCTCTTGAATAACTGTACAACACCCACAATAATCAGTTGATACTTGCGACGATGGCTGACGACGATTTCAGTAGCTAGAACACTCACAAAGCTTAGGTGCTGTCAGCTTGGGTGGCCGTAGTGGTGGTGGGTGCAGGTGGTTCCCACGTGGTGGCGTGAGATTCAAAAATGGCTGGCGTGGAAGCTTCCTTCCTCCTCACTGATGAATGAGCGTTCTCACAGGAAAATATTGACCCTAACTTCTGAAACGTTGGCCTAGACTAGTGGTTGATGGCAGGACCCCGGTCTGGCACAATATTTGATGCGTGGGTGACAGGATGGCGGCTTGTGGCGGTGGCGGTGGCGGCGGTTTTGGCTGGAACACGAGGCGATGCTGGGTACTTAACTTATGTTTCCGGAAAAAAAATTCTGGGTCCCACTGCTG
Organism: Procambarus clarkii; assembly: GCF_040958095.1. Taxonomy (NCBI): domain Eukaryota; kingdom Metazoa; phylum Arthropoda; class Malacostraca; order Decapoda; family Cambaridae; genus Procambarus; species Procambarus clarkii. Next base: position 3,072,807 of record NC_091220.1, read on the forward strand.
CTACCAGTATTCGTTTGCCTTGTTCGGGTTGAATGTAGACACAGTAGTCGCTTCTGTATATATTTATTGACCGAGACAACAAGGTATATATCTGGCCAACCAGAGAGAGAGTGATTAGGAGTCAGGTTGAGAGAGTGATTAGGAGTCAGGTTGAGAGAGTGATTAGGAGTCAGGTCCCCAATTTCATGGAGACCAATGACCTTCATAACCCAGGCAAACATGGATTTCGAGCGGGAAGATCGTGCCTCTCACAGCTACTTGAGCACTACGACAAAGTCACTGAGGCATTAGAAGAGAAACAGAATGCTGATGTGATATACACGGACTTCGCAAAGGCCTTCGATAAATGTGACCATGGCGTGATAGCACACAAAATGAAGTCAATGGGAATAACCGGTAAAGTAGAACGCTGGATACTCAGTTTTCTGTCAAACAGGACTCAGAGAGTAACTGTCAACCATATAAAATCTAGTCCAAGTGCAGTGAAAAGCTCTGTACCTCAGGGTACAGTCCTTGCACCACTGCTTTTCCTTATTCTCATATCAGATATAGACAAAAATACAAGTCACAGCTTCGTATCATCCTTTGCAGATGACACAAAAATCAGTATGAAAATTACCTCGGCTGAGGACATTGAAAAACTTCAAGCTGATATTAATAAAGTTTTCGACTGGGCATCAGAAAATAACATGATGTTTAACAGTGATAAATTCCAGGTACTCAGGTACGGTAAAAATGAGGACCTTAAACATAATACAGAGTACAAAACACAATCAAATGTACCCATAGTAGGAAAACAGCATGTAAAGGATTTGGGAATAATAATGTCTGACGACCTAACATTTAAGGAGCATAACCAAGCAAATATTGCGACAGCCAGAAAAATGATAGGATGGATTACGAGAACTTTCAAATCCAGGGATCCCATCACAATGGTTGTACTCTTCAAGGCACTTGTGTTGTCCCGTCTTGAGTACTGCTCAGTACTCACTTCCCCCTTCAAAGCAGGAGAGATTGCTGAAATAGAGGGAATACAGAGAACATATACGGCACGCATAGACGCAATAAAGCACCTAAATTATTGGGATCGTCTCAAAGCCCTCCAAATGTACTCACTAGAAAGAAGACGAGAGAGATATCAAATAATATACACCTGGAAGATACTGGAGGGCCAAGTACCAAATCTACACAGTAAAATAACAACGTACTGGAGTGAACGACATGGAAGAAAATGTAGAATAGAACCAATGAAGAGCAGAGGTGCCATAGGCACAATCAGAGAACACTGTATAAACATCAGAGGTCCGCGGTTGTTCAACGTCCTCCCAGCAAGCATAAGAAATATTGCTGGAACAACCGTGGACATTTTCAAGAGGAAACTAGATTTATTCCTCCAAGGAGTGCCGGACCAACCGGGCTGTGGTGGGTATGTGGGCCTGCGGGCCGCTCCAAGCAACAGCCTGGTGGACCAAACTCTCACAAGTCGAGCCTGGCCTCGGGCCGGGCTTAGGGAGTAGACGAACTCCCAGAACCCCATCAACCAGGTACCAGGTAACCGAGGTCCACCTACTCTGAGTCTGTGAGGAGAACTGAGGCTGCTGGGAGCATCGCTGATGCTCCTCTGTCTGGCATGACGTCAGAGGCCTACCTGCCTGTGATTGGTTACATTTCAACTAACAGAGAATTTGAGTATAACAGGTGGTGCTGGACGGTGGTGCTGGACGGTGGTGCTGGACGGTGGTGCTGCACGGTGGTGCTGGACGGTGGTGCTGGACAGGGTGTTGGACGGTGGTGTTGGACGGGGTGCTGGACGGTGGTGCTGGACGGTGGTGTTGGACGGTGGTGCTGGACGGTGGTGTTAGACGGGGTGCTGGACGGTGGTGTTGGACGGGGTGCTGGACGGTGGTGCTGGACGGTGGTGTTGGACGGTGGTGCTGGACGGTGGTGCTGGACGGTAGTGTTGGACGGGGTGCTGGACAGTGGTGCTGGACGGTGGTGTTGGACGGTGGTGCTGGACGGTGGTGTTGGACGGTGGTGTGGACGGTGGTGTTGGACGGGGGAGCTGGACGGTGGTGCTGGACGGTGGTGCTGGACGGTGGTGTTGGACGGTGGTGTTGGACGGTGGTGTTGGACGGGGGAGCTGGACGGTGGTGCTGGACGGTGGTGCTGGACGGTGGTGCTCGACGGTGTTGCTGGACGGTGATGTTGGACGGTGGTGCTGGACGGTGGTGTTAGACGGGGTGCTGGACGGTGGTGCTGGACGGTGGTGCTGGACGGTGGTGTTGGAAAGTGGTGCTCGACGGTGGTGTTAGACGGGGGAGCTGGACGGAGGTGATGGACGGTGGTGTTGGACGGTGGTGCTGCACGGTGGTGCTGGACGGTGGTGCTGGACAGGGTGTTGGACGGTGGTGTTGGACGGGGTGCGGGACAAGGTGCTGGACGGTGGTGTTGGACGGGGTGCTAGACGGTGGTGCTGGACGGTGGTGTTGGACGGTGGTGCTGGACGGTGGTGTTGGACGGTGGTGTTGGACGGTGGTGCTGGACGGTGGTGCTGGACGGTGGTGTTGGACGGTGGTGTTGGACGGGGAAGCTGGATGGTGGTGCTGGACGGTGGTGCTGGACGGTGGTGTTGGACGGGGTACTGGACGGTGGTGTTGGACGGTGGTGCTGGATGGTGGTGCTGGACGGTGGTGCTGGACGGTGGTGCTGGACGGTGGTGTTGGACGGTGGTGCAGGATGGTGATGCTGGACGGAGGTGCTGGACGGTGGTGCTGGACGGTGGTGTTGGACGGAGTGCTGGACGGTGGCATTGGACGGTGGTGTTGGACGGTGGTGTTGGATGGTGGTGCTGGACGGTGGTGCTGGACTGGGGTGCTGGACTGGGGTGCTGGACGGTGGTGCTGGACGGTGGTACTGGACGGTGGTGCTGGACGGTGGAGCTGGACGGTGGTGTTGGACGGGGTGCAGGACGGTGGTCCTGGACGGGGTGCTGGACAGTGGTGCTGGACAATTGTGCTGGACGGGGTGCTGGACGGGGTGCTGGACGGTGGTGCTGGACGGTGGTGCTGGACGGTGGTGCTTGACGGTGGTGCTGGATGGGGTGCTGGACGGGGTGCTGGACGGTGGTGCTGGACGGTGGTGCTTGACGGTGGTACTGGATGGGGTGCTGGACGGTGGTGCTGGACGGGGTGCTGGACAGTGGTGCTGGACGGGGTGCTGGACAGTGGTGCTGGACGGTGGTGCTGGACGGGGTGCTGGACGGTGGTGCTGGACGGTGGTGCTGGACAGTGGTACTGAACGGTGGTGCTGGACGGTGGTGCTGGACGGTGGTGTTGGACGGTGTTGTTGGACGGGGTGCTGGACAGTTGTGCTGGACGGTGGTGCTGGACGGGGTGCTGGACGGTGGTGTTGGACGGTGGTGCTGGACGGTGGTGTTGGACGGTGGTGCTGGACGGTGGTGCTGGACGGTGGTGCTGGACGGTGGTGCTGGACGGTGGTGTTGGACGGTGGTGTTGGACGGTGGTGCTGGACGGTGGTGCTGGACGGAGGTGCTGGACGGTGGTGCTGGACTGTGGTGCTGGACGGTGGTGCTGTACAGTGGTGCTAGACTGGGTGCGGGACGGAGTTGCTGGACGGGGGTGCTGGACAGTGGTGCTAGACTGGGTGTGGGACGGAGGTGCTGGACGGGGGTGCTGGACGGTGGTGTTGGACGGAGTGCTGGACGGTGGCATTGGACGGTGGTGTTGGACGGTGGTGTTGGATGGTGGTGCTGGACGGTGGTGCTGGACTGGGGTGCTGGACTGGGGTGCTGGACGGTGGTGCTGGACGGTGGTACTGGACGGTGGTGCTGGACGGTGGAGCTGGACGGTGGTGTTGGACGGGGTGCAGGACGGTGGTCCTGGACGGGGTGCTGGACAGTGGTGCTGGACAATTGTGCTGGACGGGGTGCTGGACGGTGGTGCTGGACGGGGTGCTGGACGGTGGTGCTGGACGGTGGTGCTGGACGGTGGTGCTTGACGGTGGTGCTGGATGGGGTGCTGGACGGGGTGCTGGACGGTGGTGCTGGACGGTGGTGCTTGACGGTGGTACTGGATGGGGTGCTGGACGGTGGTGCTGGACAGGGTGCTGGACAGTGGTGCTGGACGGGGTGCTGGACGGTGGTGCTGGACGGGGTGCTGGACGGTGGTGCTGGACGGTGATGCTGGAGAGTGGTACTGAACGGTGGTGCTGGACGGTGGTGCTGGACGGTGGTGTTGGACGGTGTTGTTGGACGGGGTGCTGGACAGTTGTGCTGGACGGTGGTGCTGGACGGGGTGCTGGACGGTGGTGTTGGACGGTGGTGCTGGACGGTGGTGTTGGACGGTGGTGCTGGACGGTGGTGCTGGACGGTGGTGCTGGACGGTGGTGCTGGACGGTGGTGCTGGACGGTGGTGTTGGACGGTGGTGTTGGACGGTGGTGCTGGACGGTGGTGCTGGACGGAGGTGCTGGACGGTGGTGCTGGACTGTGGTGCTGGACGGTGGTGCTGTACAGTGGTGCTAGACTGGGTGCGGGACGGAGTTGCTGGACGGGGGTGCTGGACAGTGGTGCTAGACTGGGTGTGGGACGGAGGTGCTGGACGGGGGTGCTGGACGGTGGTGTTGGACGGAGTGCTGGACGGTGGCATTGGACGGTGGTGTTGGACGGTGGTGTTGGATGGTGGTGCTGGACGGTGGTGCTGGACTGGGGTGCTGGACTGGGGTGCTGGACGGTGGTGCTGGACGGTGGTACTGGACGGTGGTGCTGGACGGTGGAGCTGGACGGTGGTGTTGGACGGGGTGCAGGACGGTGGTCCTGGACGGGGTGCTGGACAGTGGTGCTGGACAATTGTGCTGGACGGGGTGCTGGACGGTGGTGCTGGACGGGGTGCTGGACGGTGGTGCTGGACGGTGGTGCTTGACGGTGGTACTAGATGGGGTGCTGGACGGTGGTGCTGGACGGGGTGCTGGACAGTGGTGCTGGACGGGGTGCTGGACAGTGGTGCTGGACGGTGGTGCTGGACGGTGGTGCTGGACGGTGGTGCTGGACAGTGGCACTGAACGGTGGTGCTGGACGGTGGTGCTGGACGGTGGTGTTGGACGGTGGTGCTGGACGGTGTTGTTGGACGGGGTGCTGGACAGTTGTGCTGGACGGTGGTGCTGGACGGGGTGCTAGACGGTGGTGCTGTACAGTGGTGCTAGACTGGGTGCGGGACGGAGTTGCTGGACGGGGGTGCTGGACAGTGGTGCTAGACTGGGTGTGGGACGGAGGTGCTGGACGGGGGTGCGGGACGGTGGTGCTGGACGGTGGTGCTGGATGGTTTGCTGGACGGTGGTGCTGGACGGTGGTGCTGGACGGTGGTGAGGAACGGTGGTGCTGGACAGTGGTGCTGGACGGAGGAGCTGGACGAAGGTGCTGGATGGGATGCTGGACAGGGTGCTGGACAGTGGTGAGGGACGGTGATGCTGGACGGTGGTGCTGGACGGGGTGCTGGACAGTGATGCTGGACGGGGTGCTAGACTGTGTGCTGGACGGAGGTGCTGAACGGTGGAGCTGGACGTAGGTGCTGGACGGTGGTGCTGGACGTAGGTGCTGGACGGTGGTGCTGGACGGTGGTGCTGGACGAAGGTGCTGGACGATGGTGCTGGATGGGGTGCTGGACGGTGGTGTTGGACGGGGTGCTGGACGGTGGTGTTGGACGGTGGTGCTGGACGGTGGTGCTGGACGGTGGTGCTGGATGGTGGTGCTGGACCGTGGTGCCGGACGGTGGTGCTCGACGGAGATGCTGGACGGGGTGCTGGACGGTGTTACTGGACGGGGTGCTGGACGGTGGTGCTAGACGGTGTTACTGGACGGGGTGCTGGACGGTGTTACTGGAAGGGGTGCTGGACGGTGTTACTGGACGGGGTGCTGGACGGTGTTACTGGACGGGGTGCTGGACGGTGTTACTGGACGGTGGTGCTGGACGGTAGTGTTGGACGGGGTGCTGGACAGTGGTGCTGGACGGTGGTGCTGGACGATGGTGTTGGACGGTGGTGCTGGACGGTGGTGTTGGACGGTGGTGTTGGACGGTGGTGCTGGACGGTGGTGTTGGACGGAGGTGCTGGACGGTGGTGCTGGACGGTGGTGTTGGACGGTGGTGCTGGACGGTGGTGCTGGATGGGGTGCTGGACGGTGGTGCTGGACGGTGGTGCTGGACGGTGGTGCTGGACAGTGGTGCTAGACTGGGTGCGGGACGGAGTTGCTGGACATGGGTGCTGGACAGTGGTGCTAGACTGGGTGTGGGACGGAGGTGCTGGACGGGGGTGCGGGACGGTGGTGCTGGACGGTGGTGCTGGATGGGGTGCTGGACGGTGGTGCTGGACGGTGGTGCTGGACGGTGGTGAAGAACGGTGGTGCTTGACAGTGGTGCTGGACGGAGGAGCTGGACGAAGGTGCTGGATGGGGTGCTGGACGGGGTGCTGGACGGTGGTGAGGGACGGTGATGCTGGACGGTGGTGCTGGACGGGATGCTGGACAGTGGTGTTGGACGGGGTGCTAGACTGTGTGCTGGACGGAGGTGCTGAACGGTGGAGCTGGACGTAGGTGCTGGACGGTGGTGCTGGACGGTGGTGTTGGATGGAGGTGCTGGACGATGGTGCTGGACGGGGTGCTGGACGGTGGTGTTGGACAGGGTGCTGGACGGTGGTGCTGGACGGTGGTGCTGGACGGTGGTGCTGGACGGTGGTGGTGGACAGAGGTGCTGGACGGTGGTGCTGGACGGTGGTGCTGGATGGTGGTGCTGGACGGTGGTGTTGGACGGGGTGCTGGACGGTGGTGTTGGACGGTGGTGCTGGATGGTGGTGCTGGACGGTGGTGCTGGACGGTGGTGCTGGACGGAGGTGTTGGACGGTGGTGCTGGATGGTGATGCTGGACGGAGGTGCTGGACGGTGGTGCTGGACGGTGGTGTTGGACGGAGTGCTGGACGGTGGCATTGGACGGTGGTGTTGGACGGTGGTGTTGGATGGTGGTGCTGGACGGTGCTGCTGGACTGGGGTGCTGGACTGGGGTGCTGGACGGTGGTGCTGGACGGTGGTACTGGACGGTGGTGCTGGACGGTGGAGCTGGACGGTGGTGTTGGACGGGGTGCAGGACGGTGGTCCTGGACGGGGTGCTGGACAGTGGTGCTGGACAATTGTGCTGGACGGGGTGCTGGACGGTGGTGCTGGACGGGGTGCTGGACGGTGGTGCTGGACGGTGGTGCTGGACGGTGGTGCTTGACGGTGGTGCTGGATGGGGTGCTGGACGGGGTGCTGGACGGTGGTGCTGGACGGTGGTGCTTGACGGTGGTACTGGATGGGGTGCTGGACGGTGGTGCTGGACAGGGTGCTGGACAGTGGTGCTGGACGGGGTGCTGGACGGTGGTGCTGGACGGGGTGCTGGACGGTGGTGCTGGACGGTGATGCTGGAGAGTGGTACTGAACGGTGGTGCTGGACGGTGGTGCTGGACGGTGGTGTTGGACGGTGTTGTTGGACGGGGTGCTGGACAGTTGTGCTGGACGGTGGTGCTGGACGGGGTGCTGGACGGTGGTGTTGGACGGTGGTGCTGGACGGTGGTGTTGGACGGTGGTGCTGGACGGTGGTGCTGGACGGTGGTGCTGGACGGTGGTGCTGGACGGTGGTGCTGGACGGTGGTGTTGGACGGTGGTGTTGGACGGTGGTGCTGGACGGTGGTGCTGGACGGAGGTGCTGGACGGTGGTGCTGGACTGTGGTGCTGGACGGTGGTGCTGTACAGTGGTGCTAGACTGGGTGCGGGACGGAGTTGCTGGACGGGGGTGCTGGACAGTGGTGCTAGACTGGGTGTGGGACGGAGGTGCTGGACGGGGGTGCTGGACGGTGGTGTTGGACGGAGTGCTGGACGGTGGCATTGGACGGTGGTGTTGGACGGTGGTGTTGGATGGTGGTGCTGGACGGTGGTGCTGGACTGGGGTGCTGGACTGGGGTGCTGGACGGTGGTGCTGGACGGTGGTACTGGACGGTGGTGCTGGACGGTGGAGCTGGACGGTGGTGTTGGACGGGGTGCAGGACGGTGGTCCTGGACGGGGTGCTGGACAGTGGTGCTGGACAATTGTGCTGGACGGGGTGCTGGACGGTGGTGCTGGACGGGGTGCTGGACGGTGGTGCTGGACGGTGGTGCTTGACGGTGGTACTAGATGGGGTGCTGGACGGTGGTGCTGGACGGGGTGCTGGACAGTGGTGCTGGACGGGGTGCTGGACAGTGGTGCTGGACGGTGGTGCTGGACGGTGGTGCTGGACGGTGGTGCTGGACAGTGGCACTGAACGGTGGTGCTGGACGGTGGTGCTGGACGGTGGTGTTGGACGGTGGTGCTGGACGGTGTTGTTGGACGGGGTGCTGGACAGTTGTGCTGGACGGTGGTGCTGGACGGGGTGCTAGACGGTGGTGCTGTACAGTGGTGCTAGACTGGGTGCGGGACGGAGTTGCTGGACGGGGGTGCTGGACAGTGGTGCTAGACTGGGTGTGGGACGGAGGTGCTGGACGGGGGTGCGGGACGGTGGTGCTGGACGGTGGTGCTGGATGGTTTGCTGGACGGTGGTGCTGGACGGTGGTGCTGGACGGTGGTGAGGAACGGTGGTGCTGGACAGTGGTGCTGGACGGAGGAGCTGGACGAAGGTGCTGGATGGGATGCTGGACAGGGTGCTGGACAGTGGTGAGGGACGGTGATGCTGGACGGTGGTGCTGGACGGGGTGCTGGACAGTGATGCTGGACGGGGTGCTAGACTGTGTGCTGGACGGAGGTGCTGAACGGTGGAGCTGGACGTAGGTGCTGGACGGTGGTGCTGGACGGTGGTGCTGGACGAAGGTGCTGGACGATGGTGCTGGATGGGGTGCTGGACGGTGGTGTTGGACGGGGTGCTGGACGGTGGTGTTGGACGGTGGTGCTGGACGGTGGTGCTGGACGGTGGTGCTGGATGGTGGTGCTGGACCGTGGTGCCGGACGGTGGTGCTCGACGGAGATGCTGGACGGGGTGCTGGACGGTGTTACTGGACGGGGTGCTGGACGGTGGTGCTAGACGGTGTTACTGGACGGGGTGCTGGACGGTGTTACTGGAAGGGGTGCTGGACGGTGTTACTGGACGGGGTGCTGGACGGTGTTACTGGACGGGGTGCTGGACGGTGTTACTGGACGGTGGTGCTGGACGGTAGTGTTGGACGGGGTGCTGGACAGTGGTGCTGGACGGTGGTGCTGGACGATGGTGTTGGACGGTGGTGCTGGACGGTGGTGTTGGACGGTGGTGTTGGACGGTGGTGCTGGACGGTGGTGTTGGACGGAGGTGCTGGACGGTGGTGCTGGACGGTGGTGTTGGACGGTGGTGCTGGACGGTGGTGCTGGATGGGGTGCTGGACGGTGGTGCTGGACGGTGGTGCTGGACGGTGGTGCTGGACAGTGGTGCTAGACTGGGTGCGGGACGGAGTTGCTGGACATGGGTGCTGGACAGTGGTGCTAGACTGGGTGTGGGACGGAGGTGCTGGACGGGGGTGCGGGACGGTGGTGCTGGACGGTGGTGCTGGATGGGGTGCTGGACGGTGGTGCTGGACGGTGGTGCTGGACGGTGGTGAAGAACGGTGGTGCTTGACAGTGGTGCTGGACGGAGGAGCTGGACGAAGGTGCTGGATGGGGTGCTGGACGGGGTGCTGGACGGTGGTGAGGGACGGTGATGCTGGACGGTGGTGCTGGACGGGATGCTGGACAGTGGTGTTGGACGGGGTGCTAGACTGTGTGCTGGACGGAGGTGCTGAACGGTGGAGCTGGACGTAGGTGCTGGACGGTGGTGCTGGACGGTGGTGTTGGATGGAGGTGCTGGACGATGGTGCTGGACGGGGTGCTGGACGGTGGTGTTGGACAGGGTGCTGGACGGTGGTGCTGGACGGTGGTGCTGGACGGTGGTGCTGGACGGTGGTGGTGGACAGAGGTGCTGGACGGTGGTGCTGGACGGTGGTGCTGGATGGTGGTGCTGGACGGTGGTGTTGGACGGGGTGCTGGACGGTGGTGTTGGACGGTGGTGCTGGATGGTGGTGCTGGACGGTGGTGCTGGACGGTGGTGCTGGACGGAGGTGTTGGACGGTGGTGCTGGATGGTGATGCTGGACGGAGGTGCTGGACGGTGGTGCTGGACGGTGGTGTTGGACGGAGTGCTGGACGGTGGCATTGGACGGTGGTGTTGGACGGTGGTGTTGGATGGTGGTGCTGGACGGTGGTGCTGGACTGGGGTGCTGGACTGGGGTGCTGGACGGTGGTGCTGGACGGTGGTACTGGACGGTGGTGATGGACGGTGGAGCTGGACGGTCGTGTTGGACGGTGGTGCTGGACGGTGGTGCTGGACGGTGGCGTTGGACGGGGTGCAGGACGGAGGTCCTGGACGGTGGTGCTGGACGGTGGTGTTGGACGGGGTGCTGGACGGTGGTGTTGGACGGTGGTGCTGGATGGTGGTGCTGGACGGTGGTGCTGGACGGTGGTGCTGGACGGTGGTGTTGGACGGTGGTGCTGGATGGTGATGCTGGACGGAGGTGCTGGACGGTGGTGCTGGACGGTGCTGTTGGACGGAGTGCTGGACGGTGGCATTGGACGGTGGTGTTGGACGGTGGTGTTGGATGGTGGTGCTGGACGGTGGTGCTGGACTGGGGTGCTGGACTGGGGTGCTGGACGGTGGTGCTGGACGGTGGTACTGGACGGTGGTGCTGGACGGTGGAGCTGGACGGTGGTGTTGGACGGTGGTGCATGACGGTGGTGCTGGACGGTGGCGTTGGACGGGGTGCAGGACGGTGGTCCTGGACGGGGTGCTGGACAGTGGTGCTGGACAATTGTGCTGGACGGGGTGCTGGACGGTGGTGCTGGACGGGGTGCTGGACGGTGGTGCTGGACGGTGGTGCTGGACGGTGGTGCTTGACGGTGGTGCTGGATGGGGTGCTGGACGGGGTGCTGGACGGTGGTGCTGGACGGTGGTGCTTGACGGTGGTACTGGATGGGGTGCTGGACGGTGGTGCTGGACGGGGTGCTGGACAGTGTTGCTGGACGGGGTGCTGGACAGTGGTGCTGGACGGTGGTGCTAGACGGTGGTGCTAGGACGGTGGTGCTGGACTGGTGGTGCTGGACAGTGGTACTGAACGGTGGTGCTGGACGGTGGTGCTGGACGGTGGTGTTGGACGGTGGTGCTGGATGGGGTGCTGGACGGTGTTGTTGGACGGGGTGCTGGACGGTTGTGCTGGACGGGGGTGCTGGACGGGGTGCTGGACGGTGGTGTTGGACGGTGGTGCTGGACGGTGGTGTTGGACGGTGGTGCTGGACGGTGGTGCTGGACGGTGGTGCTGGACGGTGGTGCTGGACGGTGGTGCTGGACGGTGGTGTTGGACGGTGGTGTTGGACGGTGGTGCTGGACGGTGGTGCTGGACGGAGGTGCTGGACGGTGGTGCTGGACGGTGGTGTTGGACGGTGGTGCTGGACGGTGGTGCTGGATGGGGTGCTGGACGGTGGTGCTGGACGGTGGTGCTGGACGGTGGTGCTGGACAGTGGTGCTAGACTGGGTGCGGGACGGAGTTGCTGGACGGGGGTGCTGGACAGTGGTGCTAGACTGGGTGTGGGACGGAGGTGCTGGACGGGGGTGCGGGACGGTGGTGCTGGACGGTGGTGCTGGATGGGGTGCTGGACGGTGGTGCTGGACGGTGGTGAGGAACGGTGGTGCTGGACAGTGGTGCTGGACGGAGGAGCTGGACGAAGGTGCTGGATGGGGTGCTGGACGGGGTGCTGGACAGTGGTGAGGGACGGTGATGCTGGACGGTGGTGCTGGACAGGGTGCTGGACAGTGATGCTGGACGGGGTGCTAGACTGTGTGCTGGACGGAGGTGCTGAACGGTGGAGCTGGACGTAGGTGCTGGACGGTGGTGCTGGACGGTGGTGCTGGACGAAGGTGCTGGACGGGGTACTGGACGGTGGTGTTGGACGGGGTGCTGGACGGTGGTGCTGGACGGTGGTGCTGGACGGTAGTGCTGGACGGTGGTGCTGGACGGTGGTGCTGGATGGTGGTGCTGGACGGTGGTGCCGGACGGTGGTGCTCGACGGAGATGCTGGACGGGGTGCTGGACGGTGTTACTGGACGGGGTGCTGGACAGTGGTGCTAGACGGTGTTACTGGACGGGGTGCTGGACGGTGTTACTGGACGGGGTGCTGGACGGTGTTACTGGACGGGGTGCTGGACGGTGTTACTGGACGGGGTGCTGGACGGTGGTGCTAGACGGTGGTGTTGGACGGTGGTGCTGGACGGTGGTGCTAGACGGTGGTGCTAGACGGTGTTACTGGACGGGGTGCTAAACGGTGTTACTGGACTGGGTGCTGGACGGTGGTGCTAGACGGTGGTGCTAGACGGTGGTGCTGGACTGGGTGGTGTTGGACGGGGTGCTGGACGGTGGTGTTGGACGGGGTGCTGGACGGTGGTGCTGGACGGTGGTGCTGGACAGTGGTACTGAACGGTGGTGCTGGACGGTGGTGCTGGACGGTGGTGGTGGACGGTGGTGCTGGATGGGGTGCTGGACGGTGTTGTTGGACGGGGTGCTGGACGGTTGTGCTGGACGGTGGTGCTGGACGGGGTGCTGGACGGTGGTGTTGGACGGTGGTGCTGGACGGTGGTGTTGGACGGTGGTGCTGGACGGTGGTGATGGACGGTGGTGCTGGACGGTGGTGCTGGACGGTGGTGTTGGACGGTGGTGTTGGACGGTGGTGCTGGACGGTGGTGCTGGACGGAGGTGCTGGACGGTGGTACTGGACGGTGGTGTTGGACGGTGGTGCTGGACGGTGGTGCTGGATGGGGTGCTGGACGGTGGTGCTGGACGGTGGTGCTGGACGGTGGTGCTGGACAGTGGTGCTAGACTGGGTGCGGGACGGAGTTGCTGGACGGGGGTGCTGGACATTGGTGCTAGACTGGGTGTGGGACGGAGGTGCTGGACGGGGGTGCGGGACGGTGGTGCTGGACGGTGGTGCTGGATGGGGTGCTGGACGGTGGTGCTGGACGGTGGTGCTAGACGGTGGTGAGGAACGGTGGTGCTGGACAGTGGTGCTGGACGGTGGAGCTGGAAGAAGGTGCTGGATGGGGTGCTGGACGGGGTGCTGGACGGTGGTGAGGGACGGTGATGCTGGACGGTGGTGCTGGACGGGATGCTGGACAGTGGTGCTGGACGGGGTGCTAGACTGTGTGCTGGACGGAGGTGCTGAACGGTGGAGCTGGACGTAGGTGCTGGACGGTGGTGCTGGACGGTGGTGCTGGACGGAGGTGCTGGACGATGGTGCTGGACGGGGTGCTGGACGGTGGTGTTGGACAGGGTGCTGGACTGTGGTGCTGGACGGTGGTGCTGGACGGTGGTGCTGGACGGTAGTGCTGGACGGTGGTGGTGGACAGAGGTGCTGGACGGTGGTGCTGGACGGTGGTGCTGGGTGGTGGTGCTGGACGGTGGTGCCGGACGGTGGTGCTCGACGGAGATGCTGGACAAGGTGCTGGACGGTGTTACTGGACGGGGTGCTGGACGGTGGTGCTAGACGGTGGTGCTAGATGGTGTTACTGGACGGGGTGCTGGACAGTGTTACCGGACGGGGTGCTGGACGGTGTTACTGGATGGGGTGCTGGACGGTGTTACTGGACGGGGTGCTGGACGGTGGTGCTAGACGGTGGTGCTAGACGGTGGTGCTGGACGGTGGTGCTAGACGGTGGTGCTAGACGGTGTTACTGGACGGGGTGCTGGACAGTGTTACTGGACGGGGTGCTGGACGGTGGTGCTAGACGGTGGTGCTAGACGGTGGTGCTGGACTGGGTGGTGTTGGACGGGGTGTTGGACGGTGGTGTTGGACGGGGTGCTGGACGGTGATGATGGACGGTGGTGTTGGACGGGGTGCTGGATAGTGGTGCTGGACGGGGTGCTAGACGTTGGTGCTTGACGGTGGTGCTGGACGGGGTGTTGGACGGTGGTGTTGGACGGTGGTGCTGGACAGGGTGCTGGACGGTGGTGCTGGACGGTGGTGTTGGACGGGGTGCTGGACGGTGGTGCAAGACGGTGGTGTTGGACAGGGTGGTGGGCGGTGGTGTTGGACGGGGTGCTGGACGGTGGTGCTGGACAGTGGTTTTGGACGGGGTGCTGGACGGTGGTGTTGGACGGTGGTGCTGGACGGTGGTGTTGGACGGGGTGCTGGACTGGGGTGTTGGACGGTGGTGATGGACGGTGGTGCTGGACGGTGGTGTTGGACGGAGTGCTGGACGGTGGTGCAAGACGGTGGTGCTAGACGGTGGTGTTGGACGGGGTGCTGGACGGTGGTGTTGGACAGGGGTGCTGGACAAGGTGCTGGACGGGATGCTGGACATGGTGCTACACGGTGGTGCTGGACGGTGGTGCTAGACGGTGGTGCTTGACGGTGGTGCTGGACAGTGGTGTTGGACGGTGGTGCTGGACAGTGGTGCTGGACGGGGTGCTGGACTGTGGTGCTTGACGGTGGTGCTGGACGGCGTGCTGGACGGTGGTGCTGGACGGGGTGCTGCACGGTGGTGCTGGACGGAGGTGCTGGACAGTGGTGCTGGACAGTGGTGCTGGACGGAGGAGCTGGACGGAGGTACTGGACGGGGTGCTGGACGGGGTGCTGCACAGTGGTGCTGGACGGAGGAGCTGGATGGTGGCGCAGGACGGGGTGCTAGACTGGGTGCAGGACGGAGATGCTGGACGGTAGTGAGGGACGGGGTGCTAGACTGTGTGTTGGACGGTGGTGCTGGACGGTGGTGCTGGACGGTGGTGCTGAACGGTGGACCTGGACGGTGGTGCTGGACGGTGGTGCTGGACGGTGGTGCTGGACGATGGTGCTGGACGGGGTGCTGGACGGGGTGCTGGACGGGGTGCTGGACACGGTGCAGTACGGGGTGCTGGACGGTGGTGTTGGACGGTGGTGCTGGACGGTGGTGCTGGACGGTATTGTTGGACGGGGTGCTGGACGGTGGTGCTGGACGGGGTGCTGGACAGTGGTGCTGGATGGGGTGCTGAACGGTGGAGCTGGACGGTGGTGCTGGACGGTGGTGCTCGACGGTGGTGCTGGACGGGGTGCTGGACGGGGTGCTGGACGGTGGTGCTGGACGGTGGTGGTGGACGGTGGTGCTGGACGGTGGTGCTGGACGGGGTGCTAGACAGTGGTGCTGGACGGTGGTGCTCGACGGTGGTGCTGGACGGGGTGCTGGACGGGGTGCTGGACGGTGGTGCTGGACTTTGGTGCTGGACGGTGGTGCTGGACGGTGGTGCTGGACGGGGTGCTAGACAGTGGTGCTGGACGGTGGTGCTAGATAGTGGTGCTGAACGGTGGTGCTGGACGATGGTGCTGGACGGGGTGCTGGACGGTGGTGCTGGACGGTGGTGCTGGACGGTGGTGCTGGACAGTGGTGCTGGACGGTGGTGCTGGACGGAGGTGCTGGACGATGGTGCTGGACGGGGTGCTGGACGGGGTGCTGGAAGGTGGTGCTGGATGGTGGTGCTGGACAGTGGTGCTGGACGGAGGTGTTGAACGGGGTGCTGGAGAGGGAGCTGGTCGGTGGTGTTGGACAGTGGTGCTTGATGGTGGTGCTTGACGGTGGTGCTGGACGGTGGTGTTGTACGGTGGTGCTTGACGGTGGTGCTGGACGGAGGTGTTGAACGGGGTGCTGGAGAGGGAGCTGGACGGTGGTGTTGTACGGTGGTGCTTGACGGTGGTGCTTGACTGTGGTGCTGGACGGTGGTGTTGTACGGTGGTGCTTGACGGTGGTACTGTACGGTGGTGCTTGACTTTGGTGCTGGACGGGGTGCTGGACGGTGGTGCAAGACGTTGGTGCTGGACGGTGGTGTTGGACGGGGTGCTGGGCGATGGTGTTGGACGGGGTGCTGGACGGTGGTGCTGGACAGTGGTTTTGGACGGGGTGCTGGACGGTGGTGTTGGACGGTGGTGCTGGACGGTGGTGTTGGACGGGGTGCTGGACTGGGGTGTTGGACGGTGGTGATGGACGGTGGTGCTGGACGGTGGTGTTGGACGGTGGTGCTGGACAGTGGTGCTGGACGGAGTGCTGGACTGTGGTGCTTGACGGTGGTGCTGGACGGCGTGCTGGACGGTGGTGCTGGACGGGGTGCTGCACGGTGGTGCTGGACGGAGGTGCTGGACAGTGGTGCTGGACAGTGGTGCTGGACGGAGGAGCTGGACGGAGGTACTGGACGGGGTGCTGGACGGGGTGCTGGACAGTGGTGCTGGACGGAGGAGCTGGATGGTGGCGCAGGACGGGGTGCTAGACTGGGTGCAGGACGGAGATGCTGGACGGTAGTGAGGGACGGGGGTGCTGGACGGTGGTGCTGGACGATGGTGCTGGACGGGGTACTGGACAGGGTGCTGGACGGGGTGCTGGATACGGTGCAGTACGGGGTGCTGGACGGTGGTGTTGGACGGTGGTGCTGGACGGTGTTGCTGGACGGTAGTGTTGGACGAGGTGCTGGACGGTGGTGCTGGACGGGGTGCTGGACAGTGGTGCTGGATGGGGTGCTGAACGGTGGAGCTGGACGGTGGTGCTGGACGGTGGTGCTCGACGGTGGTGCTGGACGGGGTGCTGGACGGGGTGCTGGACGGTGGTGCTGGACGGTGGTGGTGGACGGTGGTGCTGGACGGTGGTGCTGGACGGGGTGCTAGACAGTGGTGCTGTACGGTGGTGCTCGACGGTGGTGCTGGACGGGGTGCTGGACGGGGTGCTGGGCGGTGGTGCTGGACTTTGGTGCTGGACGGTGGTGCTGGACGGGGTGCTAGACAGTGGTGCTGGACGGTGGTGCTAGATGGTGGTGCTGAACGGTGGTGCTGGACGATGGTGCTGGACGGGGTGCTGGACGGTGGTGCTGGACGGTGGTGCTGGACGGTGGTGCTGGACAGTGGTGCTGGACCGTGGTGCTGGACGGTGGTGCTGGACGATGGTGCTGGACGTGGTGCTGGACAGTCGTGTTAGATGGGGTGCTGGACGGTGGTGCTGGACGGTGGTGCTGGACGGTGGTGCTGGACGGTGGTGCTGGACGGTGGTGCTGGACGGTGGTGTTGGACGGTGGTGCTGGACGGTGGTGTTGGACGGTGGTGCTGGACGGTGGTGTTGGACGGTGGTGCTGGACGTTGGTGTTGGACGGTGGTGTTGGACGGTGGTGTTGGACGGGGTGCTGGACGGTGGTGCTGAACGGTGGTGTTGGACGGGGTGCTAGACAGTGGTGCTGAACGGTGGTGCTGGATGGAGGTGCTGGACGGTGATGTTGGACGGTGGTGCTAGACGGTGGTGCTGGACGGTGGTGCTGAACGGTGGTGCTGGACGGTGGAGCTGGACGGGGTGCTAGACGGTGGTGTTGGACGGTGGTGCTGGACGGTGGTGCTGGACGGAGGTGCTGTACGTTGGTGCTGGACGGGGTGCTGGACGGTGGTGCTGGACATTGGTGCTGGACGGTGGTGCTGAACGGAGGTGCTGAACGGAGGTGATGGACGGTGGTGATGGACGGGGTGCTAGACTGTGTGCTGGACGGAGGTGCTGGACGGTGGTGCTGGACGGTGGTGCTGGACGGAGGTGCTGGACGGTGGTGATGGACGGTTGTGATGGACGGTGGTGATGGACGGTGGTGCTGGACGGTGGTGCTGAACGGAGGTGCTGGACGGTGGTGCTGGACGGTGGTGCTGGACGGTGGTGCTGAACGGAGGTGCTGGACGGTGGTGCTGGACGGTGGTGCTGGACGGTGGTGCTGAACGGAGGTGCTGGACGGTGGTGCTGGACGGTGGTGCTGGACGGTGGTGCTTGACGGGGTGCTGGACGGTGGTGCTAGACGGAGGTGCTGGACGGTGGTGCTGGACGGTGGTGATGGACGGTGGTGCTGGACGGTGGTGCTGGACGGGGTGCTGGACGGTAGTGCTAGACGGAGATTCTGGACGGAGGTGCTTGACGGGGTGCTGGACGGTGGTGCTGGACCGGGTGCTGGACGGTGGTGCTGGACGGTGGTGCTGGACGGTGGTGCTAGACTGGGTGCTAGACAGTGGTGCTGAACGGGGTGCTGGACGGTGTTACTGGACGGGGTGCTGGATGGTGTTACTGGACGGGGTGCTGGACGGTGTTACTGGACGGGGTGCTGGACGGTGGTGCTAGACGGTGGTGTTGGACGGTGGTGCTGGACGGTGGTGCTAGACGGTGGTGCTAGACGGTGTTACAGGCCGGGGTGCTGGACGGTGTTACTGGACGGGGTGCTGGACGGTGGTGCTAGACGGTGGTGCTAGACGGTGGTGCTGGACTGGGTGGTGTTGGACGGGGTGCTGGACGGTGGTGTTGGACGGGGTGCTGGACGGTGGTGTTGGACGGTGGTGCTGGATGGGGTGCTGGACGGTGTTGTTGGACGGGGTGCTGGACGGTTGTGCTGGACGGTGGTGCTGGACGGGGTGCTGGACGGTGGTGTTGGACGGTGGTGCTGGACGGTGGTGTTGGACGGTGGTGCTGGACGGTGGTGCTGGACGGTGGTGCTGGACGGTGGTGCTGGACGGTGGTGTTGGACGGTGGTGTTGGACGGTGGTGCTGGACGGTGGTGCTGGACGGAGGTGCTGGACGGTGGTGCTGGACGGTGGTGTTGGACGGTGGTGCTGGACGGTGGTGCCGGGTGGGGTGCTGGACGGTGGTGCTGGACGGTGGTGCTGGGTGGGGTGCTGGACGGTGGTGCTGGACGGTGGTGCTGGACGGTGGTGCTGGACAGTGGTGCTAGACTGGGTGCGGGACGGAGTTGCTGGACGGGGGTGCTGGACAGTGGTGCTAGACTGGGTGTGGGACGGAGGTGCTGGACGGGGGTGCGGGTCGGTGGTGCTGGACGGTGGTGCTGGATGGGGTGCTGGACGGTGGTGCTGGACGGTGGTGCTGGACGGTGGTGAGGAACGGTGGTGCTGGACAGTGGTGCTGGACGGAGGAGCTGTACGAAGGTGCTGGATGGGGTGCTGGACGAAGTGCTGGACGGTGGTGAGGGACGGTGATGCTGGACGGTGGTGCTGGACGGGATGCTGGACAGTGGTGCTGGACGGGGTGCTAGACTGTGTGCTGGACGGAGGTGCTGAACGGTGGAGCTGGACGTAGGTGCTGGACGGTGGTGCTGGACGGTGGTGCTGGACGGAGGTGCTGGACGATGGTGCTGGACGGGGTGCTGGTCGGTGGTGTTGGACAGGGTGCTGGACGGTGGTGCTGGACGGTGGTGCTGGACGGTGGTGCTGGACGGTGGTGCTGGACGGTGGTGGTGGACGGGGTGCTAGACGGTGGTGCTGGACGGGGTGCTGGACACGGTGCTGGCCGGGGTGCTGGACTGGGTGCTGGACGGGGTGCTGGATGGTGGTGTTGGACGGTGGTGCTGGACGGTGGTGCTGGACAGTGGTGTTGGAAGGAGGTGTTGGACGGAGGCGCTGGACGGTAGTGCTTGACGGTGGTGCTGGACGGAGGTGCTGGACGGTGGTGCTGGACGGAAGTGCTGGACGGAAGTGCTGGACTGAGCTGCTGGACGGAGCTGCTGGACGGTGGTGCTGGCTGAGGTGCTGAACGGTGGTGCTGGACGGTGGTGCTGGACGGTGGTGCTGGACGGTGGTGCTGGCTGGGGTGCTGGACGGTGGTGCTGGACGGTGGTGCTGGACGGTGGTGTTGGACGGTGGTGCTGGACGGTGGTGCTGGACGATGGTGCTGGACGGTGGTGCTGGACGGTGGTGCTGGACGGAGGTGCTGGACGGTGGTGCTGGACGGGGTGCTGGACGGTGGTGCTGGACGGTGGTGCTGGACGGGGTGCTGGTCAGTGGTGCTGGACGGGGTGCTGGACAAGGTGCTGGACGGGGTGCTGGACGGGGTGCTGGACGGTGGTGCTGGATGGGGTGCTGGACGGTGGTGCTGGACGGTGGTGCTGGACGGAGGTGCTAGACGGTGGTGCTGGATGGGGTGCTGGACGGAGGTGCTGGACGGTGGTGCTGGACGGGGTGCTGGACACGGTGCAGTACGGGGTGCTGGACGGTGGTGTTGGACGGTGGTGCGGGATGGGGTGCTGGACGGTGGTGCCTGATGGGGTGCTGGACGGTGGTGCTGGATGGGGTGCTGGACGGTGGTGCTGGACGGTGGTGCTAGACGGTGGTGCTGGATGGGGTGCTGGACGGGGGTGCTGGATGGGGTGTTGGACAGTGGTGCTGGACGGTGGTGCTGGACGGTGGTGCTGGACGGAGGTGCTGGATGGGGTGCTGGACGGTGGTGCTGGATGGGGTGTTGGACGGTGGTGCTGGACGGTGGTGCTGGACGGTGGTGCTGGACGGGGTGCTGGACGGTGGTGCTGGACGGTGGTGCTGGATGGGGTGCTGGACGGTGGTGCTGGATGGGGTGTTGGACGGTGGTGCTGGACGGTGGTGCTGGACGGGGTGCTGGACGGTGGTGCTGGACTGGGTGCGGGACGGAGGTGCTGGACGGGGGTGCGTGACGGGGTGCTGGACGGTGGTGCTTTACCGGGTGCTGGACGGTGGTGCTGGATGGGGTGCAGGACGGTGGTGCTGGATGGGGTGTTGGACGGTGGTGCTGGACGGTGGTGCTGGACGGGGTGCTGGACAGTGGTGCTAGACTGGGTGCGGGACTTAGGTGCTGGACGGTGGTGCTTTACCGGGTGCAGGACGGTGGTGCTGGACGGGGTGGTGGACACGGTGCAGTACGGGGTGCTGGACGGTGGTGTTGGACGGTGGTGCTGGATGGGGTGCAGGACGGTGGTGCTGGATGGGGTGTTGGACGGTGGTGCTGGACGGTGGTGCTGGAAGGGGTGCTGGACAGTGGTGCTAGACTGGGTGCGGGACGGAGGTGCTGGACGGTGGTGCTTTACCGGGTGCGGGACGGTGGTGCTGGACGGGGTGGTGGACACGGTGCAGTACGGGGTGCTGGACGGTGGTGTTGGACGGTGGTGCTGGATAGGGTGCTGGACGGTGGTGCTGGATGGGGTGCTGGACGGTGGTGCTGGATGGGGTGCTGGACGGTGGTGCTGGATGGGGAGCTGGACGGTGGTGCTGGATGGGGTGCTGGACGGTGGTGCTGGACGGTGGTGCTGGATGGGGTGCTGGACGGTGGTGCTGGATGGGGTGTTGGACGGTGGTGGTTGACGGTGGTGCTGGACGGTGGTGTTGGACGGTGGTGCTGGATGGGGTGCTGGACGGTGGTGCTGGATGGGGTGTTGGACGGTGGTGCTGGATGGGGTGCTGGACGGTGGTGCTGGACGGTGGTGCTGGACGGTGGTGCTGGACGGTGGTGCTGGACGGTGGTGCTGGACGGTGGTGCTGGATGGGGTGCTGGACGGTGGTGCTGGATGGGGTGTTGGACGGTGGTGCTGGACGGTGGTGCTGGACGGTGGTGCTGGACGGTGGTGCTGGATGGGGTGCTGGACGGTGGTGCTGGATGGGGTGTTGGACGGTGGTGCTGGACGGTGGTGCTGGACGGTGGTGCTGGACGGGGGGCTGGACGGTGGTGCTGGACGGTGGTGCTGGATGGGGTGCTGGACGGTGGTGCTGGATGGGGTGTTGGACTGTGGTGCTGGACGGTGGTGCTGGACGGGGTGCTGGACGGTGGTGTTGGACTGGGTGCGGGACGGAGGTGCTGGACGGGGGTGTGGGACGGGGTGCTGGACGGTGGTGCTTTACCGAGTGCTGGACGGTGGTGCTGGATGGGGTGCTGGACGGTGGTGCTGGATGGGGTTCTGGACAGTGGTGCTAGACTGGGTGCGGGACGGAGGTGCTGGACGGTGGTGCTTTTCCGGGTGCTGGACGGTGGTGCTGGACGGGGTGCTGGACGGTGGTGAGGAACGGTGGTGCTGGACAGTGGTGCTGGACGGGGTGCTGGAATGTGGTGCTTGACGGTGGTGCTGGACGGGGTGCTGCACGGTGCTGGCCGGGGTGCTGGACTGGGTGCTGGACGGGGTGCTGGATGGTGGTGTTGGACGGTGGTGCTGGACGGTGGTGCTGGACGGTGGTGTTGGAAGGAGGTGTTGGACGGAGGCGCTGGACGGTAGTGCTTGACGGTGGTGCTGGACGGGGTGCTGGACACGGTGCTGGCCGGGGTGCTGGACTGGGTGCTGGACGGGGTGCTGGATGGTGGTGTTGGACGGTGGTGCTGGACGGTGGTGCTGGACGGTGGTGTTGGAAGGAGGTGTTGGACGGAGGCGCTGGACGGTAGTGCTTGACGGTGGTGCTGGACGGAGGTGCTGGACGGTGGTGCTGGACGGAAGTGCTGGACGGAAGTGCTGGACTGAGCTGCTGGACGGAGCTGCTGGACGGTGGTGCTGGCTGAGGTGCTGAACGGTGGTGCTGGACGGTGGTGCTGGACGGTGGTGCTGGACGGTGGTGCTGGCTGGGGTGCTGGACGGTGGTGCTGGACGGTGGTGCTGGACGGTGGTGTTGGACGGTGGTGCTGGACGGTGGTGCTGGACGATGGTGCTGGACGGTGGTGTTGGACGGTGGTGCTGGACGGAGGTGCTGTACTTTGGTGCTGGATGGGGTTCTGGACGGAGGTGCTGGACGGTGGTGCTGGACGGGGTGCTGGACTGTGGTGCTGGACGGTGGTGCTGGACGGGGTGCTGGTCAGTGGTGCTGGACGGGGTGCTGGACAAGGTGCTGGACGGGGTGCTGGACGGGGTGCTGGACGGTGGTGCTGGATGGGGTGCTGGACGGTGGTGCTGGACGGTGGTGCTGGACGGAGGTGCTAGACGGTGGTGCTGGATGGGGTGCTGGACGGAGGTGCTGGACGGTGGTGCTGGACGGGGTGCTGGACACGGTGCAGTACGGGGTGCTGGACGGTGGTGTTGGACGGTGGTGCGGGATGGGGTGCTGGACGGTGGTGCCTGATGGGGTGCTGGACGGTGGTGCTGGATGGGGTGCTGGACGGTGGTGCTGGACGGTGGTGCTAGACGGTGGTGCTGGATGGGGTGCTGGACGGTGGTGCTGGATGGGGTGTTGGACGGTGGTGCTGGACGGTGGTGCTGGACGGCGGTGCTGGACGGAGGTGCTGGATGGGGTGCTGGACGGTGGTGCTGGATGGGGTGTTGGACGGTGGTGCTGGACGGTGGTGCTGGACGGTGGTGCTGGACGGGGTGCTGGACGGTGGTGCTGGACGGTGGTGCTGGATGGGGTGCTGGACGGTGGTGCTGGATGGGGTGTTGGACGGTGGTGTTGGACGGTGGTGCTGGACGGGGTGCTGGACGGTGGTGCTGGACTGGGTGCGGGACGGAGGTGCTGGACGGGGGTGCGTGACGGGGTGCTGGACGGTGGTGCTTTACCGGGTGCTGGACGGTGGTGCTGGATGGGGTGCAGGACGGTGGTGCTGGATGGGGTGTTGGACGGTGGTGCTGGACGGTGGTGCTGGACGGGGTGCTGGACAGTGGTGCTAGACTGGGTGCGGGACGGAGGTGCTGGACGGTGGTGCTTTACCGGGTGCAGGACGGTGGTGCTGGACGGGGTGGTGGACACGGTGCAGTACGGGGTGCTGGACGGTGGTGTTGGACGGTGGTGCTGGATGGGGTGCAGGACGGTGGTGCTGGATGGGGTGTTGGACGGTGGTGCTGGACGGTGGTGCTGGACGGGGTGCTGGACAGTGGTGCTAGACTGGGTGCGGGACGGAGGTGCTGGACGGTGGTGCTTTACCGGGTGCGGGACGGTGGTGCTGGACGGGGTGGTGGACACGGTGCAGTACGGGGTGCTGGACGGTGGTGTTGGACGGTGGTGCTGGATGGGGTGCTGGACGGTGGTGCTGGATGGGGTGCTGGACGGTGGTGCTGGATGGGGTGCTGGACGGTGGTGCTGGATGGGGTGCTGG
Source organism: Procambarus clarkii (assembly GCF_040958095.1). NCBI lineage: Eukaryota > Metazoa > Arthropoda > Malacostraca > Decapoda > Cambaridae > Procambarus > Procambarus clarkii. The sequence continues at coordinate 3,096,717 of NC_091220.1, forward strand.
ACGGTGGTGCTGGATGGGGTGCTGGACGGTGGTGCTGGACGGTGGTGCTGGATGGGGTGCTGGACGGTGGTGCTGGATGGGGTGTTGGACGGTGGTGCTTGACGGTGGTGCTGGACGGTGGTGTTGGACGGTGGTGCTGGATGGGGTGCTGGACGGTGGTGCTGGATGGGGTGTTGGACGGTGGTGCTGGATGGGGTGCTGGACGGTGGTGCTGGACGGTGGTGCTGGACGGTGGTGCTGGACGGTGGTGCTGGACGGTGGTGCTGGACGGTGGTGCTGGATGGGGTGCTGGACGGTGGTGCTGGATGGGGTGTTGGACGGTGGTGCTGGACGGTGGTGCTGGACGGTGGTGCTGGACGGTGGTGCTGGATGGGGTGCTGGACGGTGGTGCTGGATGGGGTGTTGGACGGTGGTGCTGGACGGTGGTGCTGGACGGTGGTGCTGGACGGGGTGCTGGACGGTGGTGCTGGACGGTGGTGCTGGATGGGGTGCTGGACGGTGGTGCTGGATGGGGTGTTGGACTGTGGTGCTGGACGGTGGTGCTGGACGGGGTGCTGGACGGTGGTGCTGGACTGGGTGCGGGACGGAGGTGCTGGACGGGGGTGTGGGACGGGGTGCTGGACGGTGGTGCTTTACCGAGTGCTGGACGGTGGTGCTGGATGGGGTGCTGGACGGTGGTGCTGGATGGGGTTCTGGACAGTGGTGCTAGACTGGGTGCGGGACGGAGGTGCTGGACGGTGGTGCTTTTCCGGGTGCTGGACGGTGGTGCTGGACGGGGTGCTGGACGGTGGTGAGGAACGGTGGTGCTGGACAGTGGTGCTGGACGGGGTGCTGGAATGTGGTGCTTGACGGTGGTGCTGGACGGGGTGCTGCACGGTGGTGCTGGACGGAGGTTCTGGACAGTGGTGCTGGACAGTGGTGCTGGACGGAGGAGCTGGACGGAGGTACTGGACGGGGTGCTTTACGGGGTGCTGGACAGTGGTGCTGGACGGAGGAGCTAGATGGTGGCGCAGGACGGGGTGCTAGACTGGGTGCAGGACGGAGATGCTGGACGGTGGTGAGGGACGGGGTGCTAGACTGTGTGTTGGACGGTGGTGCTGGACGGTGGTGCTGGACGGTGGTGCTGAACGGTGGACCTGGACGGTGGTGCTGGACGGTGGTGCTGGACGGTGGTGCTGGACGATGGTGCTGGACGGGGTGCTGGACGGGGTGCTGGACGGGTGCTGGACACGGTGCAGTACGGGGTGCTGGACGGTGGTGTTGGACTTTGGTGCTGGACGGTGGTGCTGGACGGTAGTGTTGGACGGGGTGCTGGACGGTGGTGCTGGACGGGGTGCAGGACAGTGGTGCTGGACGGGGTGCTGAACGGTGGAGCTGGACGGTGGTGCTGGACGGTGGTGCTCGACGGTGGTGCTGGACGGGGTGCTGGACGGGGTGCTGGACGGTGGTGCTGGACGGTGGTGGTGGACGGTGGTGCTGGACGGTGGTGCTGGACGGGGTGCTAGACAGTGGTGCTGGACGGTGGTGCTCGACGGTGGTGCTGGACGGGGTGCTGGACGGTGGTGCTGGACGGTGGTGGTGGAAGGTGGTGCTGGACGGTGGTGCTGGACGGGGTGCTAGACAGTGGTGCTGGACGGTGGTGCTCGACGGTGGTGCTGGACGGGGTGCTGGACGGGGTGCTGGACGGTGGTGCTGGACTTTGGTGCTGGACGGTGGTGCTGGACGGTGGTGCTGGACGGGGTGCTAGACAGTGGTGCTGGACGGTGGTGCTAGATGGTGGTGCTGAACGGTGGTGCTGGACGATGGTGCTGGACGGGGTGCTGGACGGTGGTGCTGGACGGTGGTGCTGGACAGTGGTGCTGGACGGTGGTGCTGGACGGTGGTGCTGGACGATGGTGCTGGACTGGGTGCTGGACGGTGTGCTGGACGGTGGTGTTGTACGGTGGTGCTTGACGGTGGTGCTGGACGGAGGTGTTGAACGGGGTGCTGGAGAGGGAGCTGGACGGTGGTGTTGTACGGTGGTACTTGACGGTGGTGCTTGACGGTGGTGCTGGACGGTGGTGTTGTACGGTGGTGCTTGACGGTGGTGCTTGACGGTGGTGTTGTACGGTGGTGCTTGACGGTGGTGCTGGACGGAGGTGTTGAACGGGGTGCTGGAGAGGGAGCTGGACGGTGGTGTTGTACGGTGGTGCTTGACGGTGGTGCTGGACGGGGTGCTGGATGGTGGTGCTCGACGGTGGTGCTGGACGGTGGTGCTGGACGGTGGTGCTGGACGGTGGTGCTGGACGGTGATGTTGGACGGGGTGCTGGACGGTGTTGCTGGACGGTGGTGCTCGACGGTGTTGCTGGACGGTGATGTTGGACGGTGGTGCTGGACGGTGGTGCTGGACGATCGTGTTAGACGGGGTGCTGGACGGTGGTGCTGGACGGTGGTGCTGGACGGTGGTGTTGGACGGTGGTGCTGGACGGTGGTGTTGGACGGTGGTGCTGGACGGTGGTGTTGGACGGTGGTGTTGGACGGTGGTGTTGGACGGGGTGCTGGACGGTGGTGCTGAACGGTGGTGTTGGACGGGGGTGCTAGACAGTGGTGCTGAACGGTGGTGCTGGATGGAGGTGCTGGACGGTGATGTTGGACGGTGGTGCTGGACGGTGGTGCTGGACGGTGGTGCTGAACGGTGGTGCTGGACGGTGGAGCTGGACGGGGTGCTAGACGGTGGTGTTGGACGGTGGTGCTGGACGGTGGTGCTGGACTGTAGTGTTGGACGGAGGTGCTGGAGGGTGGTGCTGGACGGGGTGCTGGACGGTGGTGCTGGACGGTGGTGCTGAACGGAGGTGCTGGACGGAGGTGATGGACGGTGGTGATGGACGGGGTGCTAGACTGTGTGCTGGACGGAGGTGCTGGACGGTGGTGCTGGACGGTGGTGCTGGACGGAGGTGCTGGACGGTGGTGATGGACGGTTGTGATGGACGGTGGTGCTGGACGGTGGTGCTGAACGGAGGTGCTGGACGGTGGTGCTGGTCGGTGGTGCTGGACGGTGGTGCTGAACGGAGGTGCTGGACGGTGGTGCTGGACGGTGGTGCTGGACGGTGGTGCTGAACGGAGGTGTTGAACGGGGTGCTGGAGAGGGAGCTGGACGGTGGTGTTGTACGGTGGTGCTTGACGGTGGTGCTTGACGGTGGTGCTGGACGGTGGTGTTGTACGGTGGTGCTTGACGGTGGTGCTTGACGGTGGTGTTGTACGGTGGTGCTTGACTGTGGTGCTGGATGGTGGTGCTCGACGGTGGTGCTGGACGGTGGTGCTGGACGGTGGTGCTGGACGGTGGTGCTGGACGGTGATGTTGGACGGGGTGCTGGACGGTGTTGCTGGACGGTGGTGCTCGACGGTGTTGCTGGACGGTGATGTTGGACGGTGGTGCTGGACGGTGGTGCTGGACGATCGTGTTAGACGGGGTGCTGGACGGTGGTGCTGGACGGTGGTGCTGGACGGTGGTGCTGGACGGTGGTGTTGGACGGTGGTGCTGGACGGTGGTGTTGGACGGTGGTGCTGGACGGTGGTGTTGGACGGTGGTGTTGGACGGTGGTGTTGGACGGGGTGCTGGACGGTGGTGCTGAACGGTGGTGTTGGACGGGGTGCTAGACAGTGGTGCTGAACAGTGGTGCTGGATGGAGGTGCTGGACGGTGATGTTGGACGGTGGTGCTGGACGGTGGTGCTGGACGGTGGTGCTGAACGGTGGTGTTGGACGGTGGAGCTGGACGGGGTGCTAGACGGTGGTGTTGGACGGTGGTGCTGGACGGTGGTGCTGGACTGTAGTGCTGGACGGAGGTGCTGGAGGGTGGTGCTGGACGGGGTGCTGGACGGTGGTGCTGGACGGTGGTGCTGGACGGTGGTGCTGAACGGAGGTGCTGGACGGAGGTGATGGACGGTGGTGATGGACGGGGTGCTAGACTGTGTGCTGGACGGAGGTGCTGGACGGTGGTGCTGGACGGTGGTGCTGGACGGTTGTGATGGACGGTGGTGCTGGACGGTGGTGCTGAACGGAGGTGCTGGACGGTGGTGCTGGTCGGTGGTGCTGGACGGTGGTGCTGAACGGAGGTGCTGGACGGTGGTGCTGGACGGTGGTGCTGGACGGTGGTGCTGAACGGAGGTGCTGGACGGTGGTGCTTGACGGTGGTGCTGGACGGGGTGCTGGACGGTAGTGCTAGACGGAGATTCTGGACGGAGGTGCTTGACGGGGTGCTGGACGGTGGTGCTAGACGGAGGTGCTGGACGGTGGTGCTGGACGGTGGTGATGGACGGTGGTGCTGGACGGTGGTGCTGGACGGGGTGCTGGACGGTAATGCTAGACGGAGATTCTGGACGGAGGTGCTTGACGGGGTGCTGGACGGTGGTGCTGGACCGGGTCCTGGACGGTGGTGCTGGACGGTGGTGCTGGACGGTGGTGCTAGACTGGGTGCTAGACAGTGGTGCTGAACGGTGGTGCTGGACGGTGGTGCTGGACGGGGTGCTGGACGGTGGTGCTGGACGGTGGTGCTGGACGGTGGTGCTGGACGGTGGAGATGGACGGTGGTTCCGGACGGTGGTGCTGGACTGTGGTGCTGGACGGTGGTGCTGGACGGTGGTTCCGGACGGTGGTGCTGGACGGTGGTTCCGGACGGTGGTGCTGGACGGTGGTTCCGGACGGTGGTGCTGGACTGTAGTGCTGGACGGGGGTGCTGGACAGTGGTGCTGGACGGTGGTGCTGGACGGTGGTGCTGGACGGGGTGCTAGACGGTGGTGCTGGACGGTGGTGCTGGACGGTGGTGCTGGACGGTGGTGCTGGACGGGGTGCTAGACGGTGGTGCTGGACGGTGGTGCTGAACGGTGGTCCTGGACTGTAGTGCTGGACGGGGGTGCTGGACAGTGGTGCTGGACGGTTGTGTTGGACGGTGGTGCTGGACGGGGATGCAGGACGGTGGTGTTTGACGGAGGTGCTGGACGGAGGTGCTGTACGGGGTGCTGGACAGTGCTGCTGGACGGTGGTGCTGGACGGGGTGCTAGACGGTGGTGTTGGACGGTGGTGCTGGACGGTGGTGCTGGACGGTGGTGCTGGATGGGGTGCTGGACGGTGGTGCTAGACTGGGTGCTGGACGGAGGTGCTAGACGGTGGTGCTGGACGGAGGTGCTGGACGGTGGTGTTGGATGGGGTGCTGGACGGTGGTGCTGGACTGTAGTGCTGGACGGAGGTGCTGGACAGTGGTGCTGGACGTAGATGTTGGACCGGGTGCTGGACGGTGGTGCTGAACGGTGGTGCTGCACAGTGGTGCTGGACCGGGTGCTAGACTGGGTGCTGAACGGTGGTGCTGGACAGTGGTGCTGGGCGGTGGTGCTGGACGGTGGTGCTGGACGGAGGTGCTGGATGGTGTTGCTGGACGGTCATGCTGGATGGTGGTGCTGGACCGGGTACTGGAAGGTGGTGATGGACGGAGGTGCTGGACGGAGGTGCTGAACGGTGGTGCTGGATGGAGGTGCTGGACGGAGGTGCTGGACGGTGGTGCTGGACGGGGATGCTGGACGGAGGTGCTGGACGGAGGTGCTGGACGGAGGTGCTGGACAGTGGTGCTGGACGGTTGTTACGGCCCTACTGGGGCGTAACCAGGTTCTTTTCTGATGTTATTAGAATTTGGGAATCCGGCCCCAAGTTAGTAGTGGCTTTCAAGGGGTGTGTTCCGTAACGCAAGTAAATTAAAAGGGAAGGGATACAAATGCACTAATTTAAATATATATATTAACCACCACCATAAATAAATATCTCACAGTCACTCGCTGGGACTATAACTACACTTATATACAATAACTTGTCTTCCTCCGAAGACACAGGATGCTCTACGGTGATCAAGATGAGTAGCTCTGGTTCTCTTCTCGTGGCCTCACGATGAATCCTTTGATTTATCGGCGAATCTACCCCGGCCACAGGCCAGCCAAATCACAGTCCCACTGGGTGCACCGTCATGGAGGCCTTCAACCACAAATCCAGCCTGTAGCTGGCAGGTTTCGATCAGCTCTGCAGTGTAGGCCACTCCACGATCGATACTAGGGTGGCGAGCCCTAGGCAGGAGCCTCGTGTGATTCCTCTCCTCACCACAGTGGCTAGTCTCTTTCACCAACCAGCTCCCAGATACGACGATTCCTGGTACTGCCACGTCACAGGCAGGCTAACACACACAACAGTGTTCGTCCCGGGGGGGGGGGGGGGCGGTGACTCAAAACTTCTGCAGCAAACACGTTGAGAGATTTAGGCTGCCCTGGGTAGACTGCCTCATCGTCCAATACAGCAGTCCCAGGTCGACTCTGTAATCAGACACGTCATTAGTACTGGTTACACTCTATGGCACCTCACTTACAGGCTTAGACACAAAAGTCCACCTATTCACTCCATAGATGGTGTTGCTGTCTAAGCGCCACCTCACCAGAGGTCAGCAGCGGCTATGTTACGAGCTGATTAAGACGGGAATCCAGCCCCTGTGTCCGGTATATCCCATCCTCACTAGATGGCGTCGTCCATTTGGAGGGGGTTTCGGGAGCTGACTCACAGATGGCGTGGTCGTCACCGCTCCGTGCCCAGACGCTAGACTCGGGTCCGTAACAACGGTGGTGCTAGACGGAGGTGCTGGACGGTGGTGCTGGACGGTGGTGCTGGACGGAGGTGCTGGACGGTGGTGCTGGACGGTGGTGCTGGACGGGGTTCTGGACGGTGGCGCTGAACGTTTGTGCTGGACAGTGGTGCTGGACGGTGGCGCTGAACGTTTGTGCTGGACGGTGGTGCTGGACGGAGGTGCTGGACGGTGGTGCTGGACAGTGGTGTTAGACTGGGTGCTGGACGGGGTGCTGGACAGTGGTGTTAGACTGGGTGCTGGACGGTGGTGCTGGACGGAGGTGCTGGACGGTGGTGCTGGACGGTGGTGCTGGACGGGGTTCTGGACGGTGGCACTGAACGTTTGTGCTGGACGGTGGCGCTGAACGTTTGTGCTGGACGGTGGTGCTGGACGGAGGTGCTGGACGGTGGTGCTGGACAGTGGTGTTAGACTGGGTGCTGGACGGGGTGCTGGACAGTGGTGTTAGACTGGGTGCTAGACGGTGGTGCTGGCCGGAGGTGCTGGACGGGGTGCTGGACGGTGGTGCTGGACGGTGGTGCTGGACGGTGGTGCTGGACGGGGTGCTGGACGGTGGTGCTGGACCGGGTGCTGGACAGTGGTGCTGGACGGTGGTGCTGAACGCTTGTGCTGGACGGTGGTGCTGAACGTTTGTGCTGGACGGTGGTACTGGACGGAGGTGCTGGACGGGGTGCTGGACCGGGTGGTGGACGGGGTGCTGGATCGGGTGGTGGACGGAGTGTTGAACGGGGTGCTGGACCGGGTGCTGGACGGGGTGCTTGACGGGGTGCTGGACTGGGTGCTGGGCCGGATTCTGGATGGGGTGCTGGACGGGGTGTGGCATGGGGTGCTGGACGGAGGTGCTAGACGGAGGTGCTAGACGGGGTGTGGGAGTGGGTGCTGGACCGGGTTCTGGACTGGGTGCGGGACGGAGGACCAGAGTATATGTACCGACGTACAAGGAAATTAGAACGTAGAAATCTGAACTATTGAGTTGGACAAACCGGAAAACTATTTTTTACTTGTGTTGTAAATGACAAACTAAACTTACCCATCCTAACCTCCCTCGGCCTTATACATGACATCTAAGGCCTAATGTGGTACATATGTGCGCTACTCCAGCCCTGGGAATGAATAAGTGTGTGTTTTAGCTTCATTTATTTTAAAAGAATTCCCTACTGGTCAATATACTACTAACTAAAAGCTAAGTACGTACGAATTCTGACTAATGACGATCGTCACAATAGGTACTGTCTAAACAGGAAGATGGTTTGAGCTTCAGCAGTTTCGTTTTATTTTTGGTCTAATGTTTTTAATTAGTTTTGGTATCAGTAGGAGCTGTCTTGCCTAGGTCAAGCTGCCTTCTGCACTCCTAATTTCTTATGGTGTTATGTTTGTCCTGATACTTACCTCCTGAATCATCCTTTAAACATAATTTGTTTATCAACATAATCAATGAGGAATTGCTCGTTCTTGGCCAACGCCTTGTTTTCATTGACTCCCGAGGGCAGGATATTTCCTGTGAGCTGGGAGGTGTGAGAGAGGCCTGTGAGTTGTGAAGGGGGAGAACCTGTGAAATGTGAGGGGCAAAGGGATGTGTGAGGGGGAATAGAAAAAAAGTTGCTGTTATAGCGAGTGGTCGCGTCCGTTGTAAACTCACTAGAGCTACCATCAAGCAAGGAGCCAGGAGATTCATCCCTCCGGATACTAATTATGGACCGACAATGCATCTTACTCTTTGGACTCCTGGTACTTTTAGCTGGTAATGGTTGGTCATTGGTTCCCAAACGACCATACATCAACACCAGCAAGCTGGTGGTGCTGTCGGAGGCCTTGGACTTGTTCCGAGGCTCGACTGTGATACTGTATCTGGATCCCTCTGTTCCAGGCCAAACCCAGCAAACGGTAATTGCTCTAGAGGCGATGCAGAAGACGTTTTACACGACTATAAATCTTGGAGTGAATGAGAGGTGGAGGCCAGACCAGCAGGTTGTGGCGCTCTCTCAGGGCATCTCCGTGCTCCATCTCGTCCTCTTCATCGCTGACCCAACACAATTCCTTCAGCCGCTGTGGCTAGACTGGAAGCCCCTGGACCTCTTACTCTTCAGTCTGGCACCCAGCTCCAGTCTCGATGTCCTTAGTGAGGAGGTTTTCAGCAGCGTCAGAAGTCTGGCTCTTATTGACGAGATCCCGAGTGAGGGAAATGGAAGGCCTAATGCAATGGGGGTGTTTACTGTCTTGCCTTTCTCATCAAGCAGTGTGAAATTCCTCGGTAAGTGGAATCCCCAGTTTTTTACTCGGAGAGAAATCTTGTTTCCTGACCGCTTTCCTGCATTTGAAGGGTACAGGTTTCAGTTGGCCACCTCCATGGACGACGAACCTTTCTTATATCAGAGGAAGTCTGATAACGCCATATCAGGGTCAGCAATAAGGATGTTGGCTGCGCTCTCAGCAACGCTAAACTTCACCTACACAATGACGGAGAGTGCGCCTGACCACAAGTGGGGCAGAATGGAAAACGGAACCTGGGTTGGAATTCTGGGAATGATATATAGAAAAGAAAAGAATTTCACTGTGAATTGTTTTACATTGATGGATGATCGTATCAGAGACTTTGCAGCATCTGAGCAGTATTTAATGCATAACTGTGGAGCCTTCCTGTTGAGGCCTCAGCCTCTGGCGACGTGGAGGAACGTGTTCCGGCCCCTGCAGCCCCTGGTGTGGGCTGCTGTTATCGCCTCTCTTGTGGTCGCTGTTGGACTCCTAACTCTCCAGGTGAGTCGGGCCTCTCATTCACTGGTGCATATAATCAACCCAACACAAACTCACAAACGAGGGTAACATATAAATTCATATAAACGGGTAGAAATATACACAACAATGCACAAACACACATACACATATATGGCAACAATATATCTTTACAATAGTTACCAAATTTCGACGAGCCTGCCATATTTAGATATAACTGGCTATTTAATATTGGTATAATGGAAATAAAGCATATATGGGAAGAAATATCAAGGGCATTATAAGACCATAAGAATTAAGGACTTTGTAAAAGGTCGGATGGACTACATGAGGAGCACGTATTTATATCCACCCGAACACACTCATACATAGATTCAGTCTCATTCATCATCCTATATAGACTCAATAGACTCATTCTTCTCAATGTTTGTTCATGATGCAAAAATTATGAGACGAATGAAGACAGATGAAGATAGACAGTGACTACAGGACGATTACAGACTACTGCCTTTAGAAACTTGTGTAAGGAATCGTTCAGGACCTTGTATACCACTTATGTCAGACCACTTCTGGAGTATGTAGCCCCAGCGTGTAGTCCATAACTTGTATGGACTAGGTATGGACATCGTGACACAAGGCCATACTAGAGAAGATTCAGAGGAATGCCACCAGACTAGTCCCAGAACTGAGAGGTATGAGCACGAGGAAAGGCTATGGGAGCTAAACCTCAGGTCCCTGGAAGACAGAAGAGTAAGGGTAGAAATGATCACCACCTACTCAGTTTTCAGGGGAATGGACAGGGTGGACAAAGACAAACTATTTAGCATGAGTGGAACAAGAAGAAGGGGACACAGGGGAAAACTTAGAGCCCAAATAAGCCACAGAGACAGTAGAAATAATTTTTTCAGTGTCAGAGTAGTTAACAAATGGAATGCATTAGGGAGTGGAAGAAGAGGAGTCTCCCTCTTGAACAATGGCATATAGGATTCGACTCCTGTAGACATGTCGTTCACGTATATTAGAAATAAAACTGGTCCCAGCCGGATTCTCCAAGTACTCCACTCGTTACAGTTCGCTAGTCTGACTTCTCGGCCCTGACTGTTACTCTCTGGCTCCGGCCTGTTAGGTAGTTCCTTACATATGCCAGGGCTTTTCCTTTTACTCCCGCCTGCCTTTAAAGTTTAAATAGCAGTCTCGAGTGTGGCTGGGCCACTCTTGAAGAGTGGGCTCCGGTCTGTGTTTCACCTCCCCCCCCCAGCCCCCCCTCCCCTGAAATATTTGGGAACTATTTCCCTCCTGTAAACATAAATAATGGCCTGATAAATTCATCTAGTAAGACACAACTAATAAGGATTCATCCTTCGTTTAAATCTATAAGACTAATTACAAATTAATAATACTTAAACTAAGTTATATATGAGGATAATTCTTGTTATTTAAATATAAATTCTAACTATATTGTTACATAAACTAATTCTCTTGAACGAGTAATTGAAATAATTCCCTTAAATTTCGTTAGTGAACTAAAGTGTGGAGATTAAATCCAATATATTATATATTAAACAATTTAATATATTTAATTCGGATTTAGTAATAACTCAAATTGATTAGAACAACTTCCAATTTAATAACTATTAATCCACAAACAAGTAAGAGAAGGACAGCCATGTTGATCTCGAACATAGACACGGTCTTCACAATTTCACTAACATCAAGGAGAATCGTGATACCAACTGTCTTTAAATCACTGCTGGACGCCTATGCCACAGACGGCTCTTAGTGGAAGATATTGACAGCCCGGTTCCGACCCAGGCTACGTATTGTGCTCTCACTTAGTGTTCAGTGCTGTTCATGTTAGTGTGAGTGGATGAAATCACCGAGACTGGTAATGCGCCTGTGATTCTCCAAACACCAGTAAGCATATAGCTAGAAAATTAATTAATTTCAAAGATAACAGTGATAACAGTGAGAATGTTGACATAAATTGTATATTTCCTCAATTTGTGTATTTCTGGCATTAATTGCACATTTGGCGGAGTCCCCAGTTGAGTTATCCCTGGAGCGTCGTCATTTACCACGAGACGACGCTAGTCACAGGTCGGCGTGTACATAATTTAATTAAACAAATAATATTTTTTTCAGTATCAGGGTACTTAACAAAAGAAATGCGCTAGGAAGAGATGTGGCAGAGGCAGACTCCATTGTGAGGGATATTATATATTGTTTTATTCCGGAAATTGCATGTAACGGCACTAGAACAGGTGGTAACACTGCAAGAAGTCACTTTGCAGAAAGTCCTAGCAACAGGCGAGAGCAATCACCGAGGTCCACTCAGGTGGAGAGAAAGACCCTCTGGTGGAGTCGCAAAATGTATTTTTTTCTTTATTTATTATATAAAACAACAATTATATACACATAAATGTAAAGATACCAAAGTAACATTGTTGTACACGAACACCACCAGATACAGCGCCAGAAACAATGCACCAAACCAGGGCTCCACAATACACCAAACCAATACATAACTTTATAAAACAATATATACACAATGCTAATACAGAAGACACATACCCAGGGCACAGCACATATACGTGCACTATATGTACACCAATCACACAAGTGGAACACACATAAGGTACTTCAAATACAGAGCACCAGTATCACACGACAGAAAAACATAACAATAACAATAACACACACAATAACCCTCCACAAATGATGGCCGTTACCACGCACCAAAATAAATAAAAAACAGACGGAAACACCCAACATAATAAGGCCCAAAAAGGGAAATCCAACAACAATCCAATGAAAACATTACACTACAACTGACTACAGTCAGAGAGGAAAGAGGCACACACACGACCGGAATGAACATATTCCAGGGTCAAAACACATACACAGCTCAGTTGTAACTAGCAAGTAGGAGAGACACCTCTGAAACTTGCAACACAAAAACACACACACACACACACACACACACACACACACACACACACACACACACACACACACACACACACACACACACACACACACACACACATTGAAATCCCCACATACAATGGGGTCAAGACAGCACAATGTCAAGGAAAAATGCATGGCAAAACTCATTGCATTGTTGGACACCACCTAAGAGCAGGACCAGGAAGCGCGGGCTTGTCCGCCCGAAACAACGGTTCCTGAAAAATAACATAAAGAGGGAAACCCTGCCGGACCGAGCGCACAATGGCAAGTAAATAATTATCAAAAGAAGGCACCAAGCCGGGGGAGGCTACATAACACTGTCAAAAGTGCGGGATATTCAAAAGGCACTAAATATCACTAAGGATGTCAATACGAGAACAAAAGCGCATAAGGGGAACAACATCAAAGGCATCTGATTCACCAAGGATACTATCGAGGGACAGGGAACCACGAGGGACAGATGGAAATCGAGGCGCACTAACATCCTGGAAGTCAGGACATTCAACAGGGATATGCACGACCTTAAGAGGGACAGTGCAGTTTGGACAATAAGGAGCAGGGCGGCGCCCCATTAAGTGCCTGCGAGTTAAGCATGTATGGCCAATACGTAACCTCACTAGAGCCATTTCTCACCGCCGGTTACGGTGGAAGAAGGAAGGCCGAAGGGACACACTTCCTTTAAGAGCACCCAGCTTGTTACCAATAACAGAAGACCAACGACCCTGCCAACAGGCAAGGATGGAGGAATGAATAACTTGGTAGAAGGGGGAATAAAGAATACCTTTACAGGAGATGGGACAAGTGTGGATAGCCTCCTTAGCAGCAACGTCCACACGTTCATTTAAGAACACACCAATATTGCTGGAAACCCAGGAAAACTCGACTGTCTTAAACCTGCTGGAGATAAGAAACAGCCAACATGGAATTTCGACGACCACAAGATGGACAGGATTAAAGGACTCGAGAACCATGAGGGCACTGCGAGAGTCAACTACAACAACAAAGGAAGAATTACGGCGCGAAAGCAGTTGACGAAGAGCGTATAGAATAGTATAAAGTTCTGCCGCGAAGATGCTAGTCTCCGGAAGCAGGCGACACATATAGGTGTGGTCAGGAAATACAACATAGTAGCCTACACCATCTGCAGACTTAGACCCATCGGTGAAAACGGAACTGGAGCGGGAGTGTGAAGAAAAGTGAGCAAGGAAAAGGCATTTCAGAACTGTATGAGGGGTAAACGCTTTAGTCATGCAGGAAAGGCTCTACAAAATATAGGAAGAAGGGTTCCACCCTACCCTCCATGGGGGCAAGGGTGGAACGACAAGAGAAGAAACATTGGCAACACGAACCGAGAGAGAACCATGCAAGCGAGACAACCGCTTGTCTCGGTTGTCTCGCTTGGGAAGGTGGTGAAAGGGAAAAGGGCCCACAGGAGGGGTAACGGTCAAAGTATAACATAAGTGAGAATGAGAGAATAAAGACCGCGCAAAGTAGCGAAGACAGAAACGATCACGACGATCCTGAGAGGCAGGATGCCGGTCTCAACATACAGTCTTTGGATAGGGGTCGAATGAAATGCACCAGAGCTAAGACAGAACCCAATATGGTGAAGAGCATCAAGACAACGTTGTGTGGAGGGAGAGGCAGACGAATAAGCAGGATGACCATAATAAAGTTTAGACAGCACAAGAGAGGAATGTTAAGAGAGGAGTGTGCGTCTATCAGCTCCCCGGGAAGTATGGGACAAGACTTTAAGTAAATTAAAGGCCTTAGAGCATTCAACTCGGAGGTAAGAGATATAGGGTGACCAGGACAAGTTAGTGTCAAAGATTAACCCCAAAAACTTACCAGAAGCCTTATACAAAGGAGGATTACCATAAAGTGATAGAGGGGGGTCAAAGGACGACCTGCTTCTGAGTGAAGGTCATAGCACAATTCCTAGCCGGAGAGAACTTGAAGCCATGATTGGTGGCTCAGGACATCACGGCATTAATCGCAAATTGAAGCCGCTGTTGGAGGAAAGGCGAGTCATCACCTTGACAGCAGAGAGTTAGATCGTCAACATAAAGAGCGAAGAAAATGGCCCAGAGCGAAGAAGCACGCAACACACGCGCATAAGACATGCCAGACAGAGGGAAGACGGTGAACATGGCGACTAGCCTCAGGAAAAGACAAATGATCACGATGCTTCATACTGAGGATGGCTTCCTCAAATTTGTAAAGCACACATGCATGGGAGAAGACTGGGTGAGCGTCACCGCAATTGATGCAGAGAGTTTGGGAAGACGGGCACTCCGTCTTGGAATGACCCGAGGCTCCACAAGGGGCAGAGAGAGAGAGAGAGAGAGAGAGGTTTAACTTGTGCAGCTGGAGGGACCATGCCCAAATCTCCAGGGAGCCTGACAGCTGAGTTGAGGGGGGCCTGATAGCTGAGTGGACAGCACTTCGGATTCAAAGTCCTGAGGTTCCGGGTTTGATCTCCGGTGGAGGTGAAAACAAATGGGCAGAGTTTCTTTCACCCTGATGCTCCTGTTACCTAGCAGTAAATAGGTACCTGGGAGTTAGACTGCTGCTACGAGACACACCTACTTCCTGGGGGTATATAACAAAAAGGAGGCCTGATCGAGGATCGGGCCGCGGGTATGTATTCATGAACGGAGCATCTGGCACCAGCAAGAATGACTGAAGAGGGAAGGGACCGACCGTCAAACGTGACCTTCACAACGCTAAGAGGCTGACGGCGACGACCACGAGGGAGCCAAGTAAAGGTATCCACCTGGAGGATAGAATGGCCTTGGGCGTCAAGGATATACTTAATATCCTCTTGGCAGTCTTTAACTTCCCTATCACCAGTCGCAACATGGTGCAGAAGAAGAATTGTGCCGATGCAGGCATTCAACGGGGCATTTTTGGAGATCCGAACAGGGGTCTCCCCTAATGCAGGACAACGAAGCCAAGCGGGCAGACGCTTCCTGAGACGGGGCTGCAACAACACGGGTACCAGTATGGGTGGGGTTAGTGGTGATCATCGTATCCACCGAATCAACAAGGGGCTTATAGAGAAATAAGTCATCAGGACGAGGAGGGTCAACATGACTAAGATCAAAATACTTAGTCCATGTAGCAGGACTAAACAAAGACTGGAAAGAAAGAGATTGGGAAGGAATCAAGTGCGAGGGAGTGTGGAGGTGATGACGCTGAGTACCCACACTAAGAGTGGGCTTAGTGGGGGCAAGTTGACCAAACCACACACTAGAAAGTGTAGGGACGACGACGTTTCGGTCCGTCCTGGACCATTCTCAAGTCGATTGTGGACCATTCACAATCGACTTGAGAATGGTCTAGGACGGACCGAAACTTCGTCGTCCCTTCACTTTCTAGTGTGTGGTTTGGTCAACATATTTCAGCCACGTTATTGTGACTCATCGTCTGCAGAGGGGGTAAAAAGAACAGTGGTGACAACTAGAGATAGAGCCATGCCAAGTGAGGAAGTTGTCACCACTGGAGGCTCAAACCCTCCACAGAGGTGGGAGAGGAGCAGAGAGGCAGTCGGTAGATCCGGGGAGGAAACATGATCAGTGGCCCAATGTAGCCGGTGCTATACAGAGACCGGTTTTCCAACACACTCTAACTCGGGGGCTTGGTCGCCCTCCCCACGAGTCTGGGAAGTGAAAAGAGGGTCAGTCATTGGCATAATAACGAGCAGGTAACAATTTCATTCACGAATAAGCCTCCATACCTACCATACCACAATTATGGAATAGGACACAGAATGAGTGTCCCTCTAAACAGTTGACGAACTTCTGAACACACCTTGCTGAGTAAACTTGACCACACGTCTGTCTCGCACGATCTGAATGCCCATCTCTTCCGCAAAGTTGAAAAGGAGCACCTTCACCAACGCCACATGGAACACTGATGAAAAACTCGAGGCCAGCCGGGGCAGTCCGCTTCACCGGAGGAAAGGGGCGATCCCATCCTTGAACCAACACACCCCGTACCAGCTGGGTGTGTTTGTTCACACTAACTTTTGTGTGTGTTGACAGACCCAAAACAGATCAAGGAACAGCCACACGACCGTCAGCTCCAAGCCTTACATGCCAACTGGGAGCAATAGTAGAGTAAACCTGCCTCCTCTGACGGCAGGCTGTCGAATCCTCAAAAGGTTCTGGTCAACCCTCGTCCCCAACCCAGTATTCAATTATCTCCCATCATTGGGTCGTTAGTCTCTCAACTGCTTAAGCAATCTAGAGGATAAACTAATGGGTCCTCACACCGAATTTGTATTCACTGTGTAAGACTATGGGTCTTGATACCCTGAGCAAGCTCAATTAAAACAAGCAGCAATACACACAGAAATAACAAAAGCGTGATGCATCAAATGAACAAATCCACAAGGGCCGTGACGAGGATTCGAACTTACGTCCGAGATGATCCCAGACGCACTTTAATCGACTGAGCTACGACATGGTATAAGAATTGCAATCAGGAAATCAACTTGACCTACCACGGATCCTGCAGTCTCTCCATGACACAAACCAGGTTTTTTACACAATAAACCCATGCACCCGAGCTCAGCCAGTAAACTATTCTACCTCTTCGCCCATATTTCATTACACACAGATATCAGCAATAATTTAATAACAGAACATATATATCGAGACATGACTCAGAAAAAGGGATGACGGAAAGACACGTGTACAACAAAATAAATTTATTCTATAAACTTACTCACTAATACACTATGACATGGTTACGTTACGTTAATGGAGAGTGTTACTTCCAACAACTAGGAGATACTACAGTAGCAGGCCGTGGTCCCACCACTCTGAATGGCAAGTATGACACTTCAGTCTCTAACACTCTTTCATGGGCAAAAGAACAGATTGAGAGAAATTACCTCCCTCTAACGACTAGAGAGTTGGGATTGGACATAATTCCAAACAGAGACAAATAAGAGATAGAGATAATTCTTATTAATACATGTTTTTTACAGTAAACTATACACCCAAACTATAATCTAAACGAGTGAAATGAAGATCATATGCTACTCTGAAACCACAATGAAAAAAAATGGTGATATTTTACTATTTACATTTTTGTTAATGTGAAATTGTCAATTTATTAAAATAATAATTCTGCTCGTGTTACGATGTTGATCCATTAGGGAAAATGGGAGCATTTACCATGTAGATTACTAAAAAAAATTGAGAGTGTTTGAGGAAGTTTGAGAACAACATTACCGGCCCCTTCCTGACTTTTTCTGGTGGAGGTTTATCAAGGTCCTGATTGATCTCCACTCAAGGCAGGCGAGCAATGGCCTCGTCGTTAATTGTGGCAGGGCGGTTAAGGACTTGATTAAATTGCTCACCCCATCTATCCAAGACCTGCATCTTCTTTGTCAGCAGTTGGTCCCATCTGCACTGATGATAGAAGCTGAGCCAGAGGGCTGTGGTCCATATATATTACCTTCAGAGCGTCATAGAAATGCTTGGTGTCGTGACTGCATAACTTTGGATTTCATCGGCCTTCTTGCTAAACCATGCGTCCTGCATCTCACAGCATTTCCTTTGTACCATTATTCGGGCACTGGCAAAGGCATCTTTCTTCCCTTGTGACGTAGGATCATTCTGGTGTGCAGAGAACAGGTGATATTTTTTACCGCAATATCAGTTTCTCCTCATCGTTTTCGTCAAACCGGTCCTGGTTTATGCGGGTTGCTGGTTCGAGGTGCTCAAGAACAGTAGAGTAGACTGCATCTCTTTAGGCTGCCAACCTCACATCGATGCTGTCCTGGCCCTTCTGTAGTGTCTAGTACCCTGCCTTCTAGGTCGTTGAAGAATCAGTCAGCACCTTTACTGCTCTTCAGCTTAGACATTGAGTCTCAATATTCTTCAGACTTTAGGGTTTTCTCGTGGGGAGGCTGTGAAGTTTGCACTTGGACACAATAAGGCAATGGTCATTTCATCAGTCGGCACCAAACATGGTCGTAGTCACTCTCATGTCCTGCCTGTCTTTCCTCCTGGTGATGATATAATCAGTAAGATACCAATGCCGAGAGCATAGGTGTATCCATGATGTCTTGTTGCGGGAGGGAAGGTGAAACAGCGGGTTGGTGACGATGAGGTCGTGAGTAGTACACAACGTGAGGAGCAGAAGGCCATTACTGTTTATCGGGAGGGGGTTGGGGATTATCAGGATGGGGTTGGGGATTTAAACCTCAAAAGGGGTCTCTGGTTGTTACACCAGACTGTAACTTGCGAACAGGCAGACAGTGTCGGGGAGGAATTAGATCTACAATGAAATTATATTAAATGTTTCGAAGGACCAAAATTAATGTTAAAGATCAGAGAACCAGTGGCTTTTGGATCCCCAATAATAAATGCATGAATATAATTCAATATATTTAGAGAAATGAACTGTAATATTAATGCCAATTCAGAACTAACTCCATACACCCTACAACTTGGGATTAAATAATATGAAGTTAATACACTTCGGATTATAAAATAAATCATTCAAATGGTTAAATTCCAGTGAGAAGACAAGTATATTAGCTAACTGCTATATAAGACAGAAACAGCTTAGCTGCCAGAGATAACGCAGATAACGTCCGGCTGCGTTAACCCCTTTATTCCTGTCTGAGTCAGCCGTCCCCAATGACACGTGAGCATGCAGGTAGAAACTTGTCCCTCTCACAGTTATTTCCACACTGAAAGGCAAATCTTATGTAATTTTCACTCTAGACTCTAAATTCGTGCATTCAATCGCATATTCTAAAGAAATTGGAGCAACCCGTTCTCGCAAATTCGTAAAGTCAATATTGACTTATTACCTACGTCCATAGGTGATATACTAAACATAATAGATACCCTCAAAAAGCTTCATAGAAAACACCGACCTTACCTAACCTTGTTAGTATCTTAAGATAAGCATCTTATTGCTTCGTAATTACAATTATTACTTAACCTATACCTATAATAGGTTAAGTAACAATTGTAATTACGAAGCTATAAAATGCTTATCTTAAGATACTAACAAGGTTAGGTAAGGTCGGTGTTTTCTATGAAGCTTTTTAAGGGTATCTATTATGTTTAGTATGTCACCTATGCACTTATTTAATAAGTCAATATTGACTTTACGAATTTGCGAGAACGGGTTGATTGGAGGGTAAGATCAGCACTTAAGTGGGGTTATTTTATCTCTCGCTACGTAACAACTGGACACCAACAATATAGTACATAAAATGGCCAAATTAAATACAAATGCAGTACTCTGTCCTGCCGAACGTGATGTTTGTAAATTATGGAGGCTGTACACTCGATGAGAAGCTCCCAGAAGTACGGATGTGCTCTATTTCGATCGATTACTCTCGTGCAGCTCCGGAACATCCAAACACCAGATTTCTAACATGGCGAGTCTATCCCCCTTCTCTCCTCCATCCCGTGGTGCATGCGCACTCACGCCAATGCTGGAACTCTGGGTATTAATTGTAATATTTCAAACAGGGTTTCGAATAGATGGAGACGTGGGTTGATGACTATTTACGTCATAATAAGGGGTTTTATAAGACTGCAAATGATTTTTCATAGTGTAGGTCAATTAATTTAGATGATGTTAAACACACGAGAAAATTGAGAGTTGAAATCAAATTTATCGTTTTATTTACAGGAACAGCTGATCGTGACTGTATAAATTATTTCCAGTAAACGGCCATATAGATTATTAACTAAAGGTAAATCTATTACTACTCAATTATGCTTAATAAAAAAAGGTAAAATAAGATTGGATTCAACTTGTTCCATTAATATGTGAAATTATTTCTTCTAGTCGGGTGGCTGACGCAACACCATGGCCATGATTTCTAAAAGGGATCGGGTGTTCTACGCCTCAAATCTATAACTTGAATATCTATATACTACTGGTCAGTAGTGTTAGTAAATTATAATGTCTAGTACAAGAATTACCTTTTTTCGTACTAGGTGGTTAGTAATTAAGTGTTGGAAATTTCCAACAGACAGTGTCCCCAACCACTCCACAACAGAACAAACAGCCAACCGCTACCGTTGGTCGATCAGCAGGGGACATTGGAGTGCTTGAAATTTACCTAAGAGATCTCCCTGTACGCCTCTTGATCTTGGTGAGGGGTTCAGCATCAACTATTTAGGTGTGCGGCTCCAAAACTGACCTTGTTGTCTTGTGTACACACCCTACTCGAGCTGCCGTAACTCCCTACTCTCTACTTGTTTGGAATGATCTCCTATATCCCCCTTTTGTGAATTAGTGTTTACTGTCACCCTATCAACAGCCGTGACCCTCTCTCTCTCTCGCTTACTGGGAAACCTCACTAGGACAAGAGCAAAAGCCAGCTAACATATAAAATATTTAATATATTTATAAACGTACACAATGAAAACATATAAGAAGCAATATGACCATACAACACTCCAAACTGCTACAACCCAGTAGCACTCCAATATCATATCCTGGCTTCACCAACTGTTCTTATCAGGTGAGTGCACAACTCTAGGCTCACCACTTACTACTCCCTCACTGCTTGGAGGCAGAAATCCTCTCCCAACAGTACTGTATCTGCAACCCTAAAAGTATATGAAACTGCTTGGGGCTAATATACCTGAAACATCTACATAAGTATCCCCCCAACAAAAGAACTCAATCTCTCCCCTTACACTTACACTTATCTCTCACCTTACAAGAAATCAAACTCTCACCTGTCTTACATGCCAATAAGCATTCAAGCTCTCCACTTATACAATCATGTGTCCACAATGAACCTCTGTTCTGCTCTTATAGGTTTACAACCAATGCATATCTCTAGGTCCTCCAAAATATCAGGAAAGAGACTTCTGCATTCCTCCCAGTCTGGTGCTAACGAAGTCCTTCTCCAACATCTGTGTCGCTTCTTCACTGCTTCCACAAGGTAACCTGCAACTCCCCTACACTGCTTGAAGATCAACTTATTTACTTATTTATTTACTTATTTATTTATTTATTTACATATTTATATATATGTATTTATGTACAAGAAAGGACATTGGATATATTGTGAGGATATATGGTGTTTACATTCTTATAAAGCCACTAGTACACACAGCGTTTCTGGCAGGTCCTTAATCTAACAGACAATTATAAGTAGGTAAATTTTAATAAATTTTATAAAATGATAACAGGTACATTGCAAGGAAAAAAATAAGATGAGATTAATAGGTATATTAAAGCACATTGGTAGCGATGATTGATTGCATTGAAAGCTTGATTGGTAATTTAACGAAGATTAATAGACACAATACAGCATATTGATAGCACATATAAGAAGACACCAATGATCACAATGGTAAAGTGGGTTGGATAAGGTACATAAAGATTGGGAGATTGGGTAGCACTAGATACAGTGCGATTTTAAAGCACAGAGTAGGAAACTATGAATATGAAATTAGGTACTTTTTGGTTTTGGTTTTGAATGAGGCAAATACACACATTCACACAAATACACGTTGAACAGCTTTTCAATTCATTAGGGAGTGAGTTCCATTGACTAGGTCCCTTTATTTGCATAGAGTGTTTACACAGATTAAGTTTGATTCTGAGGATATCAAAGAGATATTTATTTCTGGTGTTGTGATAATGGGACCTATTACATCTGTCCAGGGAGAGTCCTCACTAAGGAGCTCTGCTCTTCCTCAGTGTTCAGCATACACTTTCACTCCAGCCTCGAAGTTCCCCCATTAATGTCTTCTCTAGCCTCGTAGTTCCTCCATTACCTTCTTCCCAGACAAACCTGCAATTCCATTACCATGCAAATAAAAATATTTCCTAATAAAACATAAGTAATAAACCTATATCCCAGTATTAAATCTCGCCCTCCAACACCACCATGCCGTTAAACTGTGGTGGGTATTCCCCCATCCTGGACGAATCCAAGCTGGAAACAAGTCTTGACACGCCGCCGGGAGCTTCCGTCGGCCGTGACGCTGTGGGGCCACCGCCTCAGTTGACCCTTGACCTCCATCGAGAGCAGACGTACCACTGCTCCCTCCAGCATGTCCTCTCAACTTAAATTTCCTATTTCAGCTTAATGGCTCAATAAAATTACTACCTTATATATACACATATACTCACTATGATCGCTGGGCACACGATCAAATACTGGTAGATAATCTAACCACTGATTAAACAGGCTTACCGCAGGGATCTATGACGTAGGGCGTTCACTCCCTGGCCCTCAACATGGCACTCATACAGGCGGCTCACAAATATCGCTGTAGGACTGCTTCACAAGGCTTCTTCTAGTACTGGCTTAAGTACAAGGAGTCGCCCCGGCAGGCTCCACACAGAAACAGCACGCAATTAGAGTTCCACAAAGGCGCGACCAACACTCACTTCCAGGTCGCCTCCATTATATCCAAATCACAGGGAAATGGTGTATTATGTCCCCAACAGCTTCCTCACACTTGCAAACAAGTAGCTATCACTCCGGCACAAACACAGTGAACGATATTCTTCGTTCTTCCAGGAGAATCAACGAAGTACGACCATCTCTGAATACGTCGTGACGTTACACAAGTAACGTCACGACGTTCCGCTAGCCTCACGTCAAGTCACCAAAATATCGACATGTCAATCCATGTCACTTTTACTAGAAGCTGCTCTTCAGCTCCTATTCTTAGACTACTCACTGATGTTTATTCAATTATTTAATATATACATCTTTCCTCTGACCTCTCGCATCAGGCCTGTAAAACAGAATAACCTATGAGGTGAAGACTCGTTCCACCCAGGCTACTTGGGGTCATAATATGTTGCACTTTCCAGTGCCATGTCTTCCAATCATCCGTTCCCAGGTCTGGTAGTTCGTCCCTACTATGACGTTGAAGTCCCCGAGGATAAAAAGTTTCTCTGATTTTGGAAATGCTGCAATGATGTTGTCCAGTTTTTCATAGGTCTTTTCCTTGATGTCTTCTGGGTTGGTCATGGTTGGGGCATACACACTAATGAGCGTTGTATTCCACTTGCTTCCAAGCGGGAGCTGGAGCCTCATTAGGAGGTCGTTGATGTCCTCTGAGAGCTTGGCAAGTTTTTGGGTGAGGTGGGATGTGATGGCAAATCCACCCCACCAGCTTCTCGTCGTTTGGCACTCCCGCGACCACTCTAGAAAAACGTGTACCAACCACAACTTTCTGTAAGCTGACCTTTGTCAGCCAAGCGTGGTTTACTGTGTGCTTCTATGTCCACAATGTAGCGTGTTAGTGCCTTTGCAACCAGTGCAGTTCACCTTTCAGGTGAGTTCGAACGTCCCAAGTACCGAGATGGAGCATCCTCACTTTTTACTTTATATTTGTTCGACTGCTGTCGGGAATCCCCGCCAGCCGCGGATTGCTAGCCACGATGATTTAAAGCAGGCTAAGTTTAAGGCACCTTTTCTAGCTCTTTCTCCATGGAGGCGAATAGAGTGTGTCCTGAAGAAGGCTGCTCAGGCACCCAGGAGGCTGCCGAACTCTACTGCTTCTTCGGTCCAGAAGAGAGTGACCCTATGCCGTGAGCCGCCTGTGTGCAGGTCTGTGACTACAGCTTCTAGTGTATCCTCACCCGGTGCTTCGCCACTCGCCCATTCCTACAGGAGTTGAGGTTGCGAGGTATGGGTTGAAGTTATGACTTGCGCTTCATTTGGATTCAAGTGAGGGAGAGTTGTGCAAATCGTCAGCCTCGCTCTCTCGTCCTGGTCTATCTGAATAGGGCAGTCAAGGCAACAGAAAATAGGTTATGATGCAGTGGATAGCTAGCAGTGTTCAACGTGTCTCACTGTGCTCTAGTTGCGGTCCACAACGCTCTGCTGGTCCGCCTTCCTGCCCGTTCTGGTGGTTACCTCCAGATAGTCCGCCGGTCCAGTCTTCACATGAGTAGGCAGACAAGGCTGAACTCATTGAGGGCTTCAAACCTCCGTCTACCCTCACCTGGTTTTGCCTGCCAGTCGAAGCAGTTTACCAGGGAGTGGCCGCTGTTGCATGCAAACAGGTGCTAGGAGCCACAGGTGAGAGTTGAGTGCAGGTGGGGACCACAGCAGGTGAACCACCTGAAGGTACGACTGTTTCCTGTCAGACGTACTACCCCTGACTGACACCCAAGTATTATATACCCCTCCATTAAATGACAACAAAAGGCCAGCCATCAGTATGACAGAAGCAGCTTGGCAACCATTATTAAAATTTCGCTTGCAGGAATAGATCTAGACTGTTAATTACGGGAGACTTTACCTAAGGAAAGAAATACTGAGAAAACAGACACACACATGGAGAAACAAACTAATGGAGAGCTAAACTATTAGACCTGGTGAGAAGAAACTTTGCAAGTCAAGAGGCCCACAAGAATGAGGCAATGGCGAACCAGCTAGACTTGATCTCATGACCCTGAATGAGTCAGACATGAGGGAAATCAAACTAGAGGACAGTCCAGATCCACAGAGCTCTCAACAGGACTGCTAGAAGACCCAGATAAGTGGACCATCCCGGACCCAATTTATACTTGAAATATATATATATATATATATATATATATATATATATATATATATATATATATATATATATATATATATATATATATATATATATATATATATATATATATATATATATATGTCGTACCTAGTAGCCAGAACTCACTTCTGAGCCTACTATGCAAGACCCGATTTGCCTAATAAGTCAAGTTTTCATGAATTAATTGCTTTTCGACTACCTAACCTACCTAACCTAACCTAACCTAACTTTTTCGGCTACCTAACCTAACCTAACCTATAAAGATAGGTTAGGTTAGGTTAGGTAGGGTTGGTTAGGTTCGGTCATATATCTATGTTAATTTTAACTCCAATAATAAAAAATTGACCTCATTCATAATGAAATGGGTAGCTTTATCATTTCATAAGAAAAAAATTAGAGAAAATATACTAATTCATGAAAACTTGGCTTATTAGGCAAATCGGGCCTTGCATTGTAGGCTGAAAAGTGAGTTCTGGCTACTAGGTACGACATATATATATATATATATATATATATATATATATATATATATATATATATATATATATATATATGTCGTACCTAGTAGCCAGAACGCACTTCTCGGCCTACTATGCATGGCCCGATTTGCCTAATAAGCCAAGTTTTCCTGAATTAATATATTTTCTCTAATTTTTTTCTTATGAAATGATAAAGCTACCCATTTCATTATGTATGAGGCCAATTTTTTTTACTGGAGTTAAAATTAACGTAGATATATGACCGAATCTAACCAACCCTACCTAACCTAACCTAACCTATCTTTATAGGTTAGGTCAGGTTAGGTAGCCGAAAAAGTTAGGTTAGGTTAGGTTAGGTAGGTTAGGTAGTCGAAAAACAATTAATTCATGAAAACGTGGCTTATTAGGCAAATTGGGCCTTGCATAGTAGGCTGAGAAGTGCGTTCTGGCTACTAGGTACGACATATATATATATATATATATATATATATATATATATATATATATATATATATATATATATATATATATATATATATATATATATATATATATATATATATATATATATATATATATATTGTGACGATAATCTCTTTCAAGAGAGATTGAGCCTGCTCTTCCCTTCAAAGTATGTAAAAACAACAGATAATATAGAA
The DNA here is from genome assembly GCF_040958095.1 of Procambarus clarkii. NCBI lineage: Eukaryota > Metazoa > Arthropoda > Malacostraca > Decapoda > Cambaridae > Procambarus > Procambarus clarkii. The sequence continues at coordinate 3,122,758 of NC_091220.1, forward strand.
GATATATCCAGCAAGTATCTCCAAAACGTTTTGCCCAGAGAGCAAAACGTATCCAGCACACCAGCACACCTGCTACCGCCCGCCACCGTTAACCGGCAAACTGCTTGTCCATTGCCTGCCTGTCGCTGATTGGCTGGTGTCCCGTCGCACCTGCCCTCCACCCTCCGCCACAAGTTGATGTCTGGGCTGCTGTGGCCCAGAGTCGTCAGAATATTCCAGTGCTCCTTGCAGTTGACATCTCTCATTGGTAGACTAAGCCTTGGCTTTCGTGTACTAAGGGAGGTGGCAGCTCGAAGCCAATATTCCAGCATCATTATTATAAAAATGTGACTGTTCAGGGAAATAAGGGCAACAAACCCCTTAATAAGGCATCCATCCCGGCCAACTCTAACAATATTCGTGTTTCTCCGTCTGGAAGCTCTGGGGTCCGGGGCGGCGGTGCTGCCCTCCCCTCCACCCCATTGAGCAAGGGAGCAGAGTCCTCTCAACCCTCTCCATTGAACATGGTAGCATCCCAGTATAAGCAACTCAAGCGAGCTTCCGGTCCCTTACCGGAATTCACTAACTGGACCGAGAATCAGTGGTTCAAAAAGTTGTGCCTAGTCCTCGAGTATCAAAATACTATCATCTTGAGTCTTCTAAATGAGAATCTAGCGAACCGCGCTAATCTCCAACAACAACAAGAAGTAACACTTTCGCGCTCTCAGCGCTCAAAAAAAATCAATACCCCAAATGCTTTCGGCACTTCGCGCGCCTACCCGGTAAGACCGAAAAAGTGTACACTCTTTTGACTGTCCTGACAATAATTGAAGGCGCACGTATTTAAATTTGGTATCACTGTGTTCGCAATGAAATTGTCTATAAGAGCATACCTATAAAATGCCGCCCAAGCATAAGGAGTATCAACACCAAATAAAACACTATGCAGATCACTCGCCGAGAGCGCCAAACAGCAACAAAATGTTTCCACTCTCTTAATGGTTGCGAAGCCTACAGTTGTCCTACATCGCTAATTTTGGTATCATTGGAATCGCAATAAAATTCTCTACACGGACATATGCATATGAATGTTTAATATAGGTAATTGCCCACCCGCAAGAGAGTGTGAAGTGGAGAGTAGTTAGCCGCGAGCGCACTGGCGAAAACACAGGGGGGAAATCATGCTTGGAAAGTTTATACATTTATACGTTTCCTGACCCTACTTTTCTATGTACGTATTTCTTTTTTATACCAATGTGTTCGCAATAAAATTTTCTATAAGATGAAATGTATAACATTTGTACAAAGCATGTGTAAGAGAAGCGCCAAATATAGAACCACGTGGCTCAGTATGCGTTCGCGGCAGAAACGAACGTATTGTTTTCGTTCGTTTGATGTTTGTCATGTTTATACTTGTTGAAACATTTTATAATTTGTATGACAGTGATCGCAGTAAAATTCCCTACACAGACATATACATAACACATACAAATATTTCCCACGTGTTGGATATATCAACGGCTAAAGGGAACCCACTGCCACACGGCCGCCACACCCAGAGCCACACCCGCCACACCCCCAAACATACTTTTTTTTTTTTTTTTTACTCATAGAAGTTTATGTGATATAATATTCATTCTGGTACCAAAAAATTCGCAAATAAGTTTCTACAAAACGTATATAATATAACTTCTTATACATGATAAAAAATTCCAAAAAGGTGTACTTACCCAGTCTATGTTGATTGAAGATCAACAGTTGAGTATTTTGTCTTCACTCCACCATCTTCAGGCTTCTGATCCTGAAGTTGCTCATCTGATGTTTCTTAGGTGGAGTGAAGCTGTTGCCGGTAGTTATTTTTTCTCCACCCAAAATATCTTTCTTCGGTGGTACCTTGTGTAGCAAGGCGCAGCGCACAGTGCCACATCACAAGTTTTACATCCATATATCACGTCCCTCCTTTTGCCAGACTTGTAACAAACACGGCATCTTCTTTTTTTAGCCAAGTGCACGAGTTCATGCGTCAACTTGTAGTTGAGACGTTGTTCTGAATCTATAATTCTTGTATTTCTTGGATGCACTGGAGGAATATTGTCTTCTACAGGAACCACCAAACTTGTAGTAGAATCTTCTATGAAATCAGAAACATCAAGTGGTTCTATGTCCTCAATGTCCATTTCAGAATTTGTGGTTGATGAGTGGGCTTGAGGTGTTGAGGTGAACAGAGGACGCCTCGCACCAGATGTGCCGGGTGTTGAAACTGCCGCGTCAGCAGGAGGAGCTGCGCTGGCATCTATGTCGGGAACATGTGGTATACTTGTTGTTGTTGGCCATTCCTCGCTGTTCCACGCCAATAAGGCTTTTATTCCTACTGCGTGAAACTCTAATAGTGTTAGTTTTTTTGTATCTGTTGAGTAGTGGTTATACAATGCGTATGCATTGTGCATGGCCATTTGCAGAAAATAGAAAGTGATCTTCTTGGTCCATTTGTGGGTTTTTCTTGCAAACTCATAATATTTGACCATTTGATCAAAATGATCAACACCTTTCATGAACTTATTGTCATCCACTATGGCCTTGGGTTTGTTCATTTTCACAATTTCTACTCCAGTTCTCCCGTCACGTTTACGAACGCGTTTCCTGCGCTGTGCTTGAGTAGTGTCGGCATTGTGGATATTGGTGATGACAGAGACGGGGCGCTTGTCCTTCCAAACTATAACAAAGGTCTTATCCTTACGCATGTATAGGGTCGTGTCGGTTGCCATTTTACCCTTTACCACTTGTTGCAGATCCTTGGGGGCGCCACGTTGGAGTCTAAGTGTGCCACATGTGTAAACACCCACTTCACGTAATTGTTCTGTTAGGCTTACCGAGTTATAGTAGTTATCCATATACAGATGATAACCCTTGTTGACTAGGGGCGCCATCAACCCCATCACGGTTTCCACTGTCGTTTTTCCAATTCCACAATACACATCAAATTTATATATGTAGCCTGATGTCCCTTCGGCCAACATATAAAATTTTACACCATATTTATCAGGCTTGTTGGGATTGTAGACCTTGAAAGAGAGGTGGCCGCGCCATGCCATTGTACCCTCATCGAGACTCAATTCTTTTTTGGGGATATATACAGATGCAAATTTTTCTGAAAAATAGTCCATTAGTGGTCTCACTTTTATCAGTTGGTCACTATTATTCACTGGAACGCCTTTTTTGTTATACATGTGGAAGAACTTAGAAATGTGTTGGAACCGAGCAGACGACATAAACAAGTTGAAGAAGCGACAATGCCACATCTGATTCGTCTGCCAGTACATCCTCATTGTAGCCATCTTCACTATGCCCATCAGTATGCACAGGGCCAAATATCGGGCCATTTCTTTCACAGACACTGGTTTCCACGTGTTTCTTGCTGAGTCAGCCATAAGATGTATGATGTGTGTGGCATGCAAATTGGTTTCATACGCTAAGTATTCAACCACTGCTCTAGTGAAAAACAGTTGTAAAAACTGCAATGGAGTAGTAGGTAGTGGAATTGTTAGGCCAGGGTTTGCAGAAAAGTCATCAACGATGGGAGGAGTATTGCTACGATTCCAGTCATCACCCAGCCTAGCCCTCTTTGGTACCGGACACGTGCGGTTTCCGCGTGGCGGGGCAGGGGCTTCTTCTTCACTCTCATCCTCACTCTCACTCGAAATATCATCATCAATTGTGGAAACCTCATATAACACATCATTTTCAGGTTCGTCAGCCTCAAATTCATCATCAGAAGACCCTGAAAAGGCTTCAACAACATCGGGAATCTTGGATAGAGTGAGCTTGACCCTACGATACAGATCGTGAATCATGGCGATCTCTTCTGCTTTCCTAGATTTCCTACCTTTCTTTTGCGTTCCACTGCTAATTCCTGGTGCAGCATCCATGTTGAAGGTATTGAATGGGTTTTAGGTACACGAGAACGGAAACGGAACGGAAATAAATGCGTTAAACGGGTCACGTTTGCCGCGAGAGGGGAGCGCAGTGTGGGCACTTGGAGTGTCAACAAAACAATGGGCCGACCACGTGATCGGGTAGGCCGAGATGCCATGTGTTCGGTGAGGGAGAACGGGAATTTCATGGAGAAAAATCTGAGAGTATCCCCATCCATTTCGGTTAAAAAATGGAATTTATAGAAATATTTTTTCGATGGACGAGAAAAGTAGGCTGTTCTGCGGAATCGTAAGAAAAAACGGTGACGAGTTATCTCTAATATAAAGCGCGAAAGTGCTTTTTTTAACGTTTTTTTAAAAGTTTTTTTAACCCTCCTCTGCGAGGATATTAGAAACTGCAAGGCTAGCCAAGACCAACTACAGCATGATTTGAATGATCTCCGTGAGGAAAACAACCTTCTGAAAACTGATGAAGCCATAAAAAAACAGGAGGAAGCTCTCAGTAAAATGGCTGCATGTATCAGTACATTTTCAGCCCAACGTTCCGTCTCCCAGGATGAACAAGACCAGCAAAAGCTGCTAGACTCTGTTATTGTGTCGTCCCAAGATATACCTGTGGAACATGAAGGTGAAAATTGTGTCGAAATAGCTCAGGATCTCTTAAAAAACAAATTGCAGCTCAGTCTAAACAAAACTGACGTTATTGCTGCCTACAGAGTAGGCAAAAAGAATCCATCAGGTCAAAACCAACGGAAAATTCGCCTGAAGCTGTCTTCCCAGTTCACGAAATCCCATCTAGTCCGGACAGCTGCATCCCAACGGAAGGGATTATACATCAACGAGTGCTTGACTAGGAACAGACAGCAACTCCTCTACCGCCTGCGTCAAATCCGTCAACAAAACCCAGATGCGATTCATCAGTGCTTCGTTAGAGATGGACTGATAAGGGTGAGAAAAACCGCATAGGGCAAAATGTTTACAATTACTAAAGAAGAAAACCTCAACACTTTCCTCTCCCAATGTGGTTTCTCTCACCTTATCACTCCCAGTGAATTAACTTAATTAACCCCCTGTCAACTAGTGGGGCTAGGTATCCTAAGTCTCCTTGTTTCATTTTCTGTCTTAATTTTTAACTTACTCTTAACTAGTCATTTACTGAAATTATTTAATTGAGTGCATTAAGTAGTTCTTCAGGTCTTATTAATTATACAGTCATAACTGAACTATTTATAGTTAATAATCATTAGCTTAAATTTGCCTATGTTTATTATTCAACTTTTCTTTGATTTCATTTATTACCTAGGTTGCCTAGCCTCGCCATGCTCCCTTACTCCATTGTACCCCTGGCTTTGCCTGCATCTCAAATTGCAAATTGTTACTTACAGTGTACCTGAGAGTACTTGTAAGCAATCTACCTCATTTTTTTCATTTTTGCTCAATTTGTTTTTTGTATTGCTTAGTCTTGTTTATATTTTTGTTTTGTATTTCTATATCTTGTGTTTTGTATAGTCCATGTTTATATGTTTTTTCTTTAATCTCATTTATTACCTAGGTTGCCTAGCCTAGCCATACTCCCTTACTCCATTGTACCCCTGTAAGCCCCTTGTAAGCTAACTTTTTTTTTTTATTCATTTTGTGTTTTTGTACAGTATTGTGTACATATTTTTCCCTATTTTATAGCTTATTTCTACCTTGTAATTTGCCTTTCTTTCCTTGTTTTTCCTGCAATCAGCTTTTTTTTATGCAGACAAGTATAGACCCAGAACTTAACCTCTTATCCACTATCTATGACAATAATCACTTTAATGATCTAAATTGCAGATATTTTGCAGCACATGATGTAAACAATGTATTAACTCATAATCACAATATCTCTGTAATCAATTTGAACGTTAGATCCCTAGGTAAACACTTCGATGATGTTAGTGCCTTGATTGAAACTATTGACAACAAATTCTCTTTTATTATACTTACTGAAACATGGTTGAAAGAGGATACTACTCAACTCTTTAACATGCCTAACTACTCAGCAATTCACAACTGTCGTCAACTTCAGAGAGGTGGTGGCACTGCTCTTTACTACCACCAAGAACTAACATGCTTAAAAGAAATTAGAACTAGAGACTGCTATGGGGAGTATATCTTCGCCAGCTTCAGAGTCAAGGGTGCCGAGTCTGTCCTGTCTGTGGGTGCAGTTTATAGAATTCCTAACACTGATGTGTCCGAATTCAACTTAAACCTTAGAAATCTAATACTTGATAACAGACTGAACAAAAACCACCTAATTATCGCAGGGGACTTTAATATTGACCTCTGCGAGCCAGAACACCCTACTGCTGTTAGCTTCCTCAACTGTATGAATTCCTGCTTCCTCATACCCTTAATCACTAGACCTACTAGAATCACTGATAGCACTGCCACGACTCTAGATCACATCTGGACAAACATAACCTCTCCGCTTACTTCAGGTATAATCACCGATAGCACTACAGACCATTACCCCACATTTCTCTTAACTAACATTAGCAAACCACCTCTTGAGTCAAGAGAGATACGTTTTAGACTGCACAATGAAACTGCTATAGACAATTTTATAACTGCTGCTGATAATGTCAACTAGGAGTCCGAGTTAGGTAACATAGAGGACATCAACCTAGCAGTGCAATCTTTTCTTCAAAAAACTCTTAGCCTTTATAATACCCACTGTCCTATGCTTACAAAACAAGTCACAACCAAAAGGCTCAACAATCCCTGGCTTACAAAGGGAATACTTCAATCTATTAATATAAAACATGACCTTGAGAAGAAGTATAGGTAAGGAATTGTCTCCAAAAAATTCTCAAAGAATTACTCATTATTGCTATCTAAGATAATTAGACGAGCCAAAACTAAATACTACGAAGATAAATTTACCCAAATAAAGAGCAACATTAAACAAACTTGGAGCACAATTTCACAAATATTGGGATCAAAGAAATCTTTAAATAACAAACCGAATCTCCTGTCTAATAACGATGGTCAGCTTTCAGCCTCTGATTCTGCTATTGAGTTCAATAGGTTCTTCTCTTCCATTGGTTCATCCCTTGCAAATGATATTCCATCTTCCAGTACTGACATTAAGGACTATCTTACAGGTAACTATCCACAGTCTCTGTACCTAAAGCCTATTAACTCCACTGACGTCAATGAGATAATCCTTTCCCTTAAAACCAAGTCTGGTGCCCTTGAGGAGATACCAACTTTAATTTACAAAAAAGCCTCCAGATCTTTAGCCCCTGCTATTGCTTTGCTCTTCAACAAGTCACTTGAACTCCAAACCTTTCCAGATATTCTAAAAAAAGCGAGAGTAACGCCTGTCCACAAATGTGGTGATCTCACAGATGTTAACAACTACAGACCTATATCAATCCTGCCAAACTTGTCAAAAAATTTTGAAAAACTAATCTATAAGCAGCTTTACTCATATCTAGCCAAACTCAATATTCTTAGCCCTTGCCAATATGGCTTCAGACCCAAAAAAGCACTAACGATGCACTTATTAGTATGCTTAACTCGATTCATACAGCTCTTGATAAAAAGGAGTTCCCTGTTGGGTTATTTGTGGACCTGCGTAAAGCTTTTGATACTGTCAACCACCAAAACCTTCTTCTTAAATTACATCATTATGGAGTCAGAGGACACTCCCTACAATACCTCAAATCCTACCTTACTGACAGGCTCCAATATGTTTCTGTGAATAATACAATTTCTCCCACCCTACCCATCAACATTGGTGTTCCTCAGGGCAGCATACTTGGCCCTCTCCTCTTTCTCATCTACATTAATGACCTTCCAAATGCCTCCCAACACCTCAAACCAATTCTATTTGCTGACGACACAACCTTCATTTACTCCAGTCCTGACCTCCTTGCTCTAAATGCCACAGTAAATACTGAGCTAAATAAAGTCCATCTTTGGCTAACTGCCAACAAACTCACCCTTAACATTGACAAAACTTTCTATATTCTGTTTGGCAATAAATCCCCTAGTCAAATAAATCTCAAAATAAACAATACCCAAATTTGTAACAAATTAGATTTCAAATTCCTTGGCATTCTCATTGACCACAAGCTGAATTTCCAGGGACACATTCTAAATATATCAAAAAAAGTTTAAAAAACTGTGGGCATTCTTTCTAAGATCAGATATTATGTACCACGCCCTGCCCTGGTGACTCTCTATTACTCCCTTATCTATCCATATCTCAACTATGGTATTTGTGCTTGAGGCTCTACTACCCAAAATCACTTACGTCCTCTAATTACTCAATACAAAGCTGCTATTAGGACAATATCCAACTCTGGCCCCAGACATCACTCGGTACCCCTACTCAAATCTCTGAATATGTTAGACATTAAGTCACTGCACATTCTCTCATGTGTATTATACATATATAAAACGCTAAACTATAATGCCAATCCTGATCTCAAAAGCTTCATAGAAGGTTGTAACAGAACCCATGAGCACCACACCAGAAATAAATACAGTTTTGATATTCCTAGAGTACGACTTAATCAAACTAGAAATGCTCTGCAAATCAAGGGGCCCAGAATGTGGAATGACCTTCCCAACTATGTTAAAGACTGTACCTCTCTCAACCAGTTTAAGTTAAAAACGAAGCTATACCTAATAAATTCCCTGTAACCTACCTTACCCTTCTATTGTCAACCAATGTCTGTTTTTCTTTAAAGAGCGCTGTTTGTCGACTTAATTGTATTTGTGCTGCTTTTTCATCTATGTTTTCATTTCTTGTTTTCATTCTACTCATTATGCTCAATTAGTATTAAGCTTGTCATTTAAGTTTATCATGCCCGAAACGCTTTGCGTAATAGTGGCTTTAGGCATTGTATGTACTAGCTCTACCTATAAGTCAACCAATCTTTGTAAAAATTTATTATATGTATGTACCTTACCTAAATAAACATTTTATTTTATTTTAATTTTTATTTTATTTTTATATGTTTTGCTATTACTCACTTGTCTTAATGTAACTTTTCATTTGCCAGTGATTATTCTTAATATTTTGTTTGTTTACTTGTCTTATATATTTTATGCTTAATTTTATTCATGTCTTGTTTTTCTAACGTAATTAAAATTTCATTGTTAAATTTACTTGTGTTTTGTGTGTCTCCCCATTTACCTTACCACAGACAAAAGTTCCAGCTTTTTCTTTTTTTTTCTTTAATGTGACGAGGCCCTGCCCCTAGCTTTTGAAACAGCCGAACACCAACGCTTTACCGTCACAATATATATATATATATATATATATATATGTCGTACCTAGTAGCCAGAACGCACTTCTCAGCTTACTATGCATGGCCCGATTTGCCTAATACGCCAAGTTTTCTTGAAGTAATATATTTTCTCTTATTTTTTTCTTATGAAATGATAAAGCTACCCATTTCATTCTATATGAGGTCGATTTTTTTTTATTGAAGTTAAAATTAACGTAGATATATGACCGAACCTAACCAACCCTACCTAACCTAACCTAACCTATCTTTATAGGTTAGGTTAAGTTAGGTAGCAGAAAAAGTTAGGTTAGGTAAGGTTAGGTAGGTTAGGTAGTCGAAAAACAAATAATTCATGAAAACTTGGCTTATTAGGCAAATCGGGCCTTGTATAGTAGGCTGAGAAGTGCGTTCTGGCTACTAGGTACGACATATATATATATATATATATATATATATATATATATATATATATATATATATATATATATATATATATATATATATATATATTTATATATATATATATATATATATATATATATATATATATATATATATATATATCTATATATATATATATATATATATATATATATATATATATATATATATATATATATGCATAAAAAACTAAATAAAAAGAATACAACCAAAAAAAATAATTTTTTGTGGTGCAAGGAGTGCAACTAACCTGAGGTTGGAACCCCGACACTAACTTAGACAGCCACACTAGCCAACCCAGCCAACACTGACAACCTTACACAACACACACCCAAACAATCACACAAACCAAACAAACGATTCACACCTCATCCTAACCCAAGGTGGACAGGCCATCGACCTTTTCATCCCCCCTCACTCACAAACCCAATCCCCTTCCAGAATTTCATATCGTTCATCTCTCCCCCCTTCCCACCCCTACCCCATCCTTTTCCAACCTCTGGACATCAGTCCGAAGCCCCTATAGGAATGGGTGACCACAGTTTACTGACATTTAAATATCTGGTGGAAGTACGATAACTCTACCCAAAGGAAGAACCATTGAGCAGAGGGCTGCTATATCGAAAGATGAGATGAGGAAACATTAGACACCAGTAAGTGTACGAGGCCTGAGACACTAGACACCAGTAAGTGTACGAGGCCTGAGACACTAGACACCAGTAAGTGGACGAGGCCTGAGACACTAGACACCAGTAAGTGGACGAGGCCTGAGACACTAGACACCAGTAAGTTGACGAGGCCTGAGACACTAGACACTAGTAAGTGTACAAGGCCTGAGACACTAGACACCAGTAAGTGTACGAGACCTGAGACACTAGACACCAGTAAGTGGACGAGGCCTGAGACACTAGACACCAGTAAGTGTACGAGGCCTGAGACACTAGACACCAGTAAGTGTACGAAGCCTGAGACACTAGACACCAGTAAGTGGACGAGGCCTGAGACACTAGACACCAGTAAGTGTACAAGGCCTGAGACACTAGACACCAGTAAGTGTACGAGACCTGAGACACTAGACACCAGTAAGTGTACGAGGCCTGAGACACTAGACACCAGTAAGTGGACGAGGCCTGAGACACTAGACACCAGTAAGTGGACGAGGCCTGAGACACTAGACACCAGTAAGTGTACGAGGCCTGAGACACTAGACACCAGTAAGTGGACGAGGACTGAGACACTAGACACGAGTAAGTGGACGAGGACTGCATTGCGAAATATGTTGACAAATCATTCATTACTGGTGTTCAGGAAGAGTTAACATTGATGCCATCTTCCGCAGGTTTAATTATTTTTCGTTGGAAATTAACATAAATGTTGACGTGTGCAGGAGCGTGTGGCGGGGGCGGCCATGGTGGGCGGCGTGGTCTCCGGCTGGCTCTACCTACTGAGAGGACCACTGAACCAGAGCTTGCCGGTTCTCCCCCGCACAGTGTGGCGGAGGATGTTCGTCGGTGTGTGGTACCTCTACTGTCTCATCATCAGTGGCGCCTACACCTGCAACCTCATAGCCATCTTCACCAGACCAACCTACCCACAGCACCTCCACACTCTCCAGCACCTGGTGGACAGTCACTACAGGTATAGTCCCCAGTACCTAGTTGACAGTCACTACAGGTATAGTCCCCAGTACCTAGTTGCCAGTCACTACAGGTATAGTCCCCAGTACCTGGTTGACAGTCACTACAGGTATAGTCCCCAGTACCTGGTTGACAGTCACTACAGGTATAGTCCCCAGTACCTGGTTGACAGTCACTACTGGTAAAGTCCCCAGTACCTGGTTGACAGTCACTACAGGTATAGTCCCCAATACCTGGTTGACAGTCACTACAGGTATAGTCCTCAGTACCTGGTTGACAGTCACTACAGGTATAGTCCTCAGTACCTGGTTGACAGTCACTACAGGTATAGTCCCCAGTACCCACAGCACCTCCACACTCTCCAGCACCTGGTGGACAGTCACTACAGGTATAATCCCCAGTACCTAGTTGACAGTCACTACAGGTATAGTCCCCAGTACCTAGTTGCCAGTCACTACAGGTATAGTCCCCAGTACCTGGTTGACAGTCACTACAGGTATAGTCCCCAGTACCTAGTTGCCAGTCACTACAGGTATAGTCCCCAGTACCTGGTTGACAGTCACTACAGGTATAGTCCCCAGTACCTGGTTGACAGTCACTACAGGTATAGTCCCCAGTACCTGGTTGACAGTCACTACTGGTAAAGTCCCCAGTACCTGGTTGACAGTCACTACAGGTATAGTCCCCAATACCTGGTTGACAGTCACAACAGGTATAGTCCTCAGTACCTGGTTGACAGTCACTACAGGTATAGTCCTCAGTACCTGGTTGACAGTCACTACAGGTATAGTCCCCAGTACCCACAGCACCTCCACACTCTCCAGCAGCTGGTGGACAGTCACTACAGGTATAATCCCCAGTACCTAGTTGACAGTCACTACAGGTATAGTCCCCAGTACCTGGTTGACAGTCACTACAGGTATTGTCCTCAGTACCTGGTTGACAGTCACTACAGGTATAGTCCTCAGTACCTGGTTGACAGTCACTACAGGTATAGTCCCCAGTACCTGGTTGACAGTCACTACAGGTATAGTCCCCAGTACCTAGTTGACAGTCACTACAGGTATAGTCCCCAATACCTGGTTGACAGTCACTACAGGTATAGTCCCCAGTACCTGGTTGACAGTCACTACAGGTATAGTCCCCAGTACCCACAGCACCTCCACACTCTCCAGCAGCTGGTTGACAGTCACTACTGGTAAAGTCCCCAGTACCTGGTTGACAGTCACTACAGGTATAGTCCCCAATACCTGGTTGACAGTCACTACAGGTATAGTCCCCAGTACCTTGTTGACAATCACTACAGGTATAGTCCCCAGTACCTGGTTGACAGTCACTACAGGTATAGTCCCCAGTACCTAGTTGACAGTCACTACAGGTATAGTCCCCATTACCTGGTTGACAGTCACTACAGGTATAGTCCCCAGTACCTGGTTGACAGTCACTACAGGTATAGTCCCCAGTACCCACAGCACCTCCACACTCTCCAGCAGCTGGTTGACAGTCACTACTGGTAAAGTCCCCAGTACCTGGTTGACAGTCGCCACAGGTATAGTCCTCAGTACCTGGTTGACAGTCACTACAGGTATAGTCCTCAGTACCTGGTTGACAGTCACTACAGGTATAGTCCTCAGTACCCACAGCACCTCCACACTCTCCAGCAGCTGGTTGACAGTCACTACAGGTATAGTCCCCAGTACCTGGTTGACAGTCACTACTGGTAAAGTCCCCAGTACCTGGTTGACAGTCACTACAGGTATAGTCCCCAGTACCTGGTTGACAGTCACTACAGGTATAGTCCTAAGTACCTGGTTGACAGTCACTACAGGTATAGTCCCCAGTACCCACAGCACCTCCACACTCTCCAGCAGCTGGTTGACAGTCACTACAGGTATAGTCCTCAGTACCTGTTTGACAGTCACTACAGGTATAGTCCCCAGTACCCACAGCACCTCCACACTCTCCAGCAGCTGATTGACAGTCACTACAGGTATAGTCCCCAGTACCCACAGCACCTCTACACTCTCCAGCACCTGGTGGACAGTCACTACAGGTATAGTCCCCAGTACCTAGTTGACAGTCACTACAGGTATAGTCCCCAGAACCTAGTTGACAGTCACTACAGGTATAGTCCCCAGTACCTAGTTGACAGTCACTACAGGTATAGTCCCCAATACCTGGTTGACAGTCACTACAGGTATAGTCCCCAGTACCTGGTTGACAATCACTACAGGTATAGTCCCCAGTACCTGGTTGACAGTCACTACAGGTATAGTCCCCAGTACCTGGTTGACAGTCACTACAGGTATAGTCCCCAATACCTGATTGACAGTCACTACAGGTATAGTCCCAGTACCTAATTGACAGTCACTACAGGTATAGTCCCAGTACCTGGTTGACAGTCTCTACAGGTAAAGTCCTCAGTACCTGGTTGACAGTCACTACAGGTATAGTCCCCAGTACCTGGTTGACAGTCACTACAGGTATAGACCCCAGTACCTGATTGACAGTCACTACAGGTATAGTCCCCAGTACCTAGTTGACAGTCACTACAGGTATAGTCCCCAGTACCTGGTTGACAGTCACTACAGGTATAGTCCCCAATACCTGGTTGAGAGTCACTACAGGTATAGTCCTCAGTACCTGGTTGACAGTTACTACAGGTATAGTCCCCAGTACCTGGTTAACAGTCACTACAGGTATAGTCCCCAGTACCTAGTTGACAGTCACTACAGGTATAGTCCCCAGTACCCACAGCACCTCCACACTCTCCAGCAGCTGGTTGACAGTCACTACTGGTAAAGTCCCCAGTACCTTGTTGACAGTCACTACAGGTAGAGTCCTCAGTACCCACAGCACCTCCACACTCTCCAGCAGCTGGTTGACAGTCACTACAGGTATAGTCCCCAGTACCTGGCTGACAGTCACTACTGGTAAAGTCCCCAGTACCTGGTTGACAGTCACTACAGGTATAGTCCCCAGTACCTGGTTGACAGTCACTACAGGTATAGTCCTCTGTACCTGGTTGACAGTCACTACAGGTATAGTCCCCAGTACCCACAGCACCTCCACACTCTCCAGTACCTGGTTGACAGTCACTACAGGTATAGTCCCCAGTACCTCGTTGACAGTCACTACAGGTATAGTCCCCAGTACCCACATCACCTCCACACTCTCCAGCAGCTGATTGACAGTCACTACAGGTATAGTCCCCAGTACCCACAGCACCTCCACACTGTCCAGCACCTGGTGGACAGTCACTACAGGTATAGTCCCCAGTACCTAGTTGACAGTCACTACAGGTATAGTCCCCAATACCTGGTTGACAGTCACTACAGGTATACTCCCAGTACCTGGTTGACAGTCTCTACAGGTATAGTCCCCAGTACCTGGTTGACAGTCACTACAGGTATAGTCCCCAGTACCTGGTTGACAGTCACTACAGGTATAGTCCCCAGTACCTAGTTGACAGTCACTACAGGTATAGTCCCAGTACCTGGTTGACAGTCACTACAGGTATAGTCCCAGTACCTGGTTGACAGTCTCTACAGGTATAGTCCCAGGACCTGGTTGACAGTCACTACAGGTATAGTCCCCAGTACCTGGTTGACAGTCACTACAGGTATAGTCCCCAATACCTGGTTGACAGTCACTACAGGTATAGTCCCCAGTACCTGGTTGACAGTCACTACAGGCATAGTCCCCACCCAGCAAACAATTTTAGGTTGCCACAACATATCTGGAAAGTATTTGAAAGTATTGGAAACGTTTGTTTTATCGTATCAGATACGATATTGTGTGTGGACTTAAATAGGTTTCCAAAACTTATAACCAAGACATATGTATCTAACACTAATTTGAGATGTTGTGGCAACTTTACACTCCTAACATGAGTCATTCATAATCCATTCATATACCAATATGAATCTCTTATGAAAGGTTTGAGCCAATAATCTGAACCCTTTTTACATCTTTGTGTTTAAAGTTAAATTTCTTGAAATTAAATTATATTTTATATTATATTATTTTTATTATATTTTATATTATATTATTATTTTCAATTTAAATATTAAAACCAATTTAATGGTAAAAAAATCTAATAATTTATATTTCTTTTATTATTTACTAACAATTATAATTATTTACTAACGGAGAGAGGGGAGGCTGTACGGCAGAGAGTGGCGGCTGTGGCGGACAGTGGCGGCGGTGGCGGATAGTGGCGGCGGGCGGACAGTGGCGGCGGCGGGCGGACAGTGGCGGCGGGCGGACAGTAGCGGCGGTGGCGGACAGTGGCGGCGGGCGGACAGTGGCGGCGGTGGCGGACAGTGGCGGCGGTGGCGGACAGTGGCGGCGGGCGGACAGTGGCGGCGGGCGGACAGTGGCGTCGGGCGGACAGTGGCGGCGGTGGCGGATAGTGGCGGCGGGCGGACAGTGGCGGCGGGCGGACAGTGGCGGCGGTGGCGGATAGTGGCGGCGGGCGGACAGGGCGGCGGCGGGCGGACAGTGGCGGCGGGCGGACAGTGGCGGCGGGAGGACAGTGGCGGCGGGCGGACAGTGGCGTCGGGCGGACAGTGGCGGCGGTGGCGGATAGTGGCGGCGGGCGGACAGTGGCGGCGGGCGGACAGTGGCGGCGGTGGCGGATAGTGGCGGCGGGCGGACAGGGCGGCGGCGGGCGGACAGTGGCGGCGGGAGGACAGTGGCGGCGGCGGGCGGACAGTGGAGGCGGCGGGCGGACAGTGGAGGCGGCGGGCGGACAGTGGAGGCGGCGGGCGGACAGTGGAGGCGGCGGCGGACAGTGGCGGCGGCGGGCGGACAGTGGCGGCGGCGGGCGGACAGTGGCGGCGGCGGGCGGACAGTGGCGGCGGCGGGCGGACAGTGGAGGCGGCGGGCGGACAGTGGAGGCGGCGGGCGGACAGTGGAGGCGGCGGGCGGACAGTGGAGGCGGCGGGCGGACAGTGGAGGCGGCGGGCGGACAGTGGTGGCGGCGGGCGGACAGTGGTGGCGGCGGGCGGACAGTGGTGGCGGCGGGCGGACAGTGGTGGCGGCGGGCGGACAGTGGTGGCGGTGGCGGACAGTGGCGGCGGTGGCGGACAGTGACGGCGGTGGCGGACAATGGCGGCGGTGGCGGACAGTGGCGGCGGTGGCGGACACTGGCGGCTGTGTCTGGCGGGCGGTGGCGGGGTCTGTGATGAGTGGTGGCGGCTGGCGGTGGTGGGTGGTGGCGGCGGTGGTGGTGGGTGGTGGTGGCGGTGGCGGCGGCTGGTGGTGGCGGCGGTGGTGGTGGGTGGTGGTGGTGGCGGCGGCGGCTGGTGGTGGTGGGTGGTGGCGTCGGTGGTGGTGGGTGGTGGTGGCGGCGGCGGCGGGTGGTGGGTGGCGGCGGCGGCTGGTGGTGGTGGGTGGTGGCGGCGGGTGGTGGTGGGTGGTGGCGGCGGGTGGTGGTGGGTGGTGGCGGCTGTGGTGGGTGGTGGCGGGCGGTGGCGGGCGGTGGCGGGCGGCGGCGGCTGTGGTGGGTGGTGACGATCGGCGGTGGGGGGGGCTGGTGGCGGCTGGCGGTGGCGGCTTGCGGTGGCGACTGTGGCAACGGGCGGTGACTGCTGATAGCGGGCGGTGGTGGCGGCTGGTGGCAGGTGGTGGTGGCGGTGGTGGCGGCTGGTGGTGGCGGCTGGTGGTGGTGGCAGCTGGTGGCGGTGATGGCGGCTGGTGGTGGTGGCAGCTGGTGGCGGTGATGGCGGCTGGTGGTGGTGGTGGTGGCGGCTGGTGGTGGTGGCAGCTGGTGGCGGTGATGGCGGCTGGTGGTGGTGGTGGTGGTGATGGCGGCTGGTGGCGGGCGGTGGCGGGCGGTGGCGGCTTGTGGCGGCTGGTGGTGGCGGCGGTGGTGGGTGGTGGTGGTGGTGGTGGGTGGTGGTGCCGGCTGTGGTGGGCGGTGGCGGTGGTGTCGGCGGCGGCTGTGGTGGGTGGTGGCGGCGGCGGCGGTGATGGGTGGTGGCGGCGGCGGTGGTGGTGGGTGGTGGTGGCGGCGGCGGTGATGGGTGGTGGCGGCGGTGGTGGTGGGTGGTGGTGGCGGCGGCGGCTGGTGGTGGTGGGTGGTGGTGGTAAGTGGTGGCGGCGGGTGGCGGTGGTGGGTGGCGGGTGGCGGCTGGTGGCGGCGGGTGGTGAGTGGCGGTGGTGGGTGGCGGTGGCTGGTGGCGGGTGGTGGTGGGTGGCGGTGGCTGGTGGCGGGTGGCGGTGGCTGGTGGCGGGTGGCGGCTGGTGGTGGGTGGTGGCGGGTGGCGGTGGTGGGTGGCGGTGGCGGGTGGCGGCTGGTGGTGGGTGGTGGCGGGTGGCGGCTGGTGGTGGGTGGTGGCGGGTGGCGGCTGGTGGTGGGTGGTGGCGGGTGGCGGCTGGTGGTGGGTGGTGGCGGCTGGTGGTGGGTGGTGGCGGGTGGCGGCTGGTGGTGGGTGGTGGCGGGTGGCGGCTGGTGGTGGGTGGTGGCGGGTGGCGGCTGGTGGTGGGTGGCGGCGGGTGGCGGCTGGTGGTGGGTGGCGGCGGGTGGTGGGTGGCGGCGGGTGGCAGCGGGTGGCGGCTGGTGGTGGGTGGCGGCTGGCGGCTGGTGGTGGGTGGTGGCGGGTTGCGGCTGGTGGTGGGTGGTGGCGGCGGGTGGTGAGTGGCGGTGGTGGGTGGCGGTGGCTGGTGGCGGGTGGCGGCTGGTGGTGGGTGGTGGCGGGTGGCGGCTGGTGGCGGGTGGCGGCTGGTGGTGGGTGGTGGCAGGTGGTGGGTGGCGGCGGGTGGCGGCTGGTGGTGGGTGGCGGGTGGCGGCGGGTGGCGGCTGGTGGTGGGTGGTGGCGGGTGGCGGCTGGTGGTGGGCGGCGGGTGGCGGCGGGTGGCGGCGGGTGGCGGCGGGTGGCGGCTGGTGGCGGCCAGCTGGGACCCACCCTTCTCCACTGTAGGTCTGAGTACAACTAACCATATGTCTCTCTCACCCACCAGAACAGTGTTGCCAGCTTGCGCTCTCAAAATGTTTCCTTCAAAGATTGTATATTATCTTTGAACAACAAGTTTGATTATCAAGGAAATAATGCATATATTATTGTCACATTAATACTGTGCAATATCTTATTACATTCCTGCTAAATAATTATAATTTGAAACAGGACAAAAAATCCCACATATATATAAAAACCAACATTAGAGATCACGAGGCCTAGGCCTCGCCTGTGACCACACATCCTGCCTCCCTGGCCTGCTACACTCACACACCTCACACTCTTAACTCTCTCATAATCACTCTCACTCTCTTACTCTGTCACTCTTACTCTGTCACTCTTACTCTCTGTCACTCTTACTCTCTGTCACTCTTACTCTCTGTCACTCTTACTGTCACTCTTACACTCTGTCACTCCTACTCTCTGTCACTCTTACTCTGTCACTCTTACTCTCTGTCACTCTTACTCTCTGTCACTCTTACTCTGTCACTCTTACTCTGTCACTCTTACTCTCTGTCACTCTTACTCTCTGTCACTCTTACTCTCTGTCACTCTTACTCTCTGTCACTCTTACTCTCTGTCACTCTTACTCTCTGTCACTCTTACTCTGTCACTCTTACTCTCTGTCACTCTTACTCTCTGTCACTCTTACTCTGTCACTCTTACTCTCTGTCACTCTTACTCTGTCACTCTTACTCTGTCACTCTTACTCTCTGTCACTCTTACTCTCTGTCACTCTTACTCTCTGTCACTCTTACTCTGTCACTCTTACTCTCTGTCACTCTTACTCTCTGTCACTCTTACTCTGTCACTCTTACTCTCTGTCACTCTTACTCTGTCATTCTTACTCACTCTCAGTCACCCTTACCCATTCATACTCACTCTCTCACTCTTACTCTCATACTCTTACTCTCAATTACTCTTACTCTCAATCACTCTTACTCCCAATCACTCCTACTCCCAATCACTCCTACTCTCAATCACTCCTACTCTCATTCTTACTCTTACTCCCAATCACTCTTACTCTCAATCACTCTTATTCTCATTCTTACTCTCACTCTTACTCTTACTCCCAATCACTCTTACTCCCAATCACTCTTACTCTCAATCACTCTTACTCTCAATCACTCTTACTCTCAATCACTCTTACTCTCATTCTTACTCTTACTCACTCTTACTCTCAATCACTCTTATTCTCATTCTTACTCCTACTCTCACTCTAACTCCTACTCCCAATCACTCTTACTACCAATCACTCTTACTCTCAATCACTCTTACTCCCAATCACTCTTACTCTCAATCACTCTTACTCTCAATCACTCTTACTCTCAATCACTCTTACTCTCAATCACTCTTACTCTCACTAACTCTCAATCACTCTTACTCTCACTCTAACTCTCAATCACTCTTACTCTCATACTCACCCTTACTCTCAATCACTTTACTCTCACTCTTACTCATTCTGTCACTCTTACTCTCACTCTTACTCACTCTGTCACTCTTACTCACTCTCAGTCACTCTTACTTATACTCACTCTTACTCACACTTACACACTCTCTGGCACTCTCACTCACCTTCATTCACTCTTACTCACTCTTACCCACTCTCGCTCACTCTTACTCACTCTAGTTAATAAGAACACGCCAATATAAGACAACAAAACGTTTTCAGATTCGTTCTCACCACTTTCCAGCAACTTTTAAAATTTATATAAATTATCTTAGGGAATAATACATAAATTATATATTTAAACATGATATAGTGTTTAGTGGAATGCATAAGGAGTCAAATTGTGTTAAAAAGAGCGATTTTTAGAAAATTTGGAAAACTACTTTTTCTGTTCATATTATAACTAAATGGATTTTAAAGGTTTCACTCAGCCAATATATATCATTCACAATTTATTAATGAATTTTACAAAAAAACACCATAAATTTTATATTTAAACATGTAAAAACTATTTGTTTTACATTTGGAAGAAAATAATTGTAGAAAAACAATTTATAATTAAACCTTTGTGTTTGGATTTTTTGAGTAAAAGTTTCTCAAAGGCTCTCCTGCACCATTCTCAATGCAAATCATTCCCACACCTATGGGAAGAGATAGGCGAACGTTGTGTAGATGATTTGTGTTTGCTGGGCAGTACCTGGTTGACAGTCACTACAGGTATAGTCCCCAGTACCTGGTTGACAGCCACTACAGGTATAGTCCCCAATACCTGGTTGACAGTCACTACAGGTATAGTCCCCAGTACCTGGTTGACAGTCACTACAGGTATAGTTCCCAATACCTGGTTGACAGCCACTACAGGTATAGTTCCCAATACCTGGTTGACAGTCACTACAGGTATAGTCCCCAATACCTGGTTGACAGTCACTACAGGTATAGTCCCCAGTACCCACAGCACCTCCACACTCTCCACCAACTGGTTGACAGTCACTACAGGTAAAGTCCCCAGTACCTGGTTGACAGTCACTACTGGTATAGTCCCCAGTACCTGGTTGACAGTCACTACAGGTATAGTCCCCAGTACCTGGTTGACAGTCACTACAGGTATAGTCCCCAGTACCTGGTTGACAGTCACTACAGGTATAGTCCCCAGTACCCACAGCACCTTCACACTCTCCACCACCTGGTTGTGTTATGACCCTATATAGCCTGGGTGGAACGAGTCTGCGCTGTGAGAGTTTTCCTGCTTTCCGGACCAGAAATTAAGAGATTTGTGGAAAAATATATAATTAACGTCAGTGAGTAATTTTAAAATACGAGCAGATGATAAGCTTCTAATTAAAAGTGACATGAGCAGCTTAAGGGTTAAGGAGCCTCTAGGAGCAGAACAGAGGTTCATTGTGGACACATGATTATAGAAGGGGAGTGCTTGAATGCTTATTGGCAAGTAAGAAACTGTGTAAAGTGAGAGATTGGTTTCTTCTTTTGTTTGGGGGATACGTATGTAGATGTTTTTGGTGTTTCAGCCCAGGCAGAGTTTCATATTCTTTTAGGGTTGAGGATACAGTATTGTTGTGTCAGGATTTCAGTCCCCAAGCGGTGAGGGAGTAGTAAGTTATAAACCAACAGTTGTGCAGCCATTTCATATAGACAATTGGTGAAGCCAGGATACGATTTTAAAGTACTACCGGGTTGTAGCAGTTTGGAGTGTGGTATGGTCATATTGCTTATCATAGGTTGTGATATGTACGTTCATTAATGTATTAAGTGTTTTGTATGTTGGCAGACTTTTGCCCTTGTCCTGGAGAA
This sequence comes from Procambarus clarkii, assembly GCF_040958095.1. NCBI lineage: Eukaryota > Metazoa > Arthropoda > Malacostraca > Decapoda > Cambaridae > Procambarus > Procambarus clarkii. The sequence goes on from NC_091220.1 coordinate 3,144,241, forward strand.
GCTTCTTAGAAAGCGCGCATGAGAGAGAGACCAAACAAGGAGAGAGTGGGGAGTACTCCCCACGGGCCGGGCGTACTCCCCACGCCCGGGCCGAGGCCAGACTTGACTTGTGAGAGTTAAGTCCACCAGGCTGTTGCTTGGAGCAGCCCACATCCCCACCACAGCCCGGTTGGTCCTGCACTCCGCTACACCCGGAGTAGGGTGTACACACAAGACAATGAGACCAGCTTTAGAGCCTCACCCGTAAATAAGTGACGCTGAACCCGCTCTCCAAGATCAAAAGGCGTACAGGGCGATCTTCCAAGTAAATTCCATGCACTCCAGTGTTCATTGCTGGTCGACCGACGGTAGCGGGAGTGTGGCTGACGAGGTCGGCTGTTTGCTCTGTCAGGAAGTGGTTGGGGACGCTGTCTGCCTTTACGCTAGTAACAGTCTGGTCCAACAACCAGAGCTCCCTTTTGAGGTTTAAATCCCCAATCCCATCCCAATAGAAATTTTGGGGGACAGTCCATGATTGAATTGAGACACCTACAGTTTAAGCCCAGTCGGTTGGATTGATTCACTCATTGCAGCAGTAGGTAGCCCGTGTGACCACAGGTAGATTTTTTGTTTCTCTCAGGAAGACCCTCAGGACAGGATGGAGAAAATGAAAACGTTTGTAGGGTCAAGCAAGCCTGAAGATTTGGAAGGTTGCACCAAAGAGTAGTTAAAGCAGATAGCGGAGAAATGAGGCGTCAAGGTGAAGTCTTCTAAAGTGGCCGGAATGAAGGCTAAGATCCTCAGACAGTTGATAGTTACAAATGAAGCGGGAGAACAAGGAGCTCAGAAAAGAGCTGAAGGCAGAATAGAAGATGACAAACGAGATGAAGTGAAATCCCAAAGATCAAGTAAAGTAAAGTAAAGTAAGCAAAGTAAAGTAAATTTTATTCAGGAAAGTACATACATAGTTGATTTACAAACATAATGTTGGATTTATAGATAGAGCTAGTACATATAATACCTAAAGTCAATAGTACGCATAGCGTTTTGGGCAAGGTGAGGTGGGGGGAAAAACACTTAATAGTAAATTAAAAACTTAATAGTAATTGAACTTAAAGTATAAAATGCGTTAAAAAAATAAAAGATAAAAAAGGGAGGAACAATATACAATATAGGAACAATAGTCAATATACAAGTTGGTCAACAAACAGCATTGTTTAAAAATAGTAAGACATGGGTTGACATTTAGAGGAAAGGTAGGTTACATGGAGTTAATTAGGTAATACTTAGTTTTCATCTTAAACTGGATGAGAGAGATACAGCCTTTTACATGATTGGGAAAGTTATTCCACATTCTGGGTCCCTCGATTTATAGAGCATTTCTAGTTTGATTAAATCGTACTCTTGGAATATCAAAGAGGTATTTGTTTCTGGTGTGGTGCTGATGGGTTCTGTTACAACCTTCTAAGAAGCTATTAAGATATTCCATCTTCCAGTTCTGATGTTCAGGACTATCTTACAGGTAACGATCCACAGTCTCTGTACTTAAAGCCTACTGATTCCACTGATGTTAATGAGATAATCCTTTCCCTTAAAACCAAGTCTAGTGCCCTTGAGGAGATCTTATCTTGAGGTTATCTTGAGATGATTTCGGGGCTTTAGTGTCCCCGCGGCCTGGTCCTCGACCAGGACTCCACCACCAGGTAGCAGCCCGTGACAGTTGACTAACTCCCAGGTACCTATTTACTGCTAGGTAACAGGGGCATTCAGGGTGAAAGAAACTTTGCCCATTTGTTTCTGCCTGGTGCGGGAATCGAACCCGCGCCACAGAATTACGAGTCGTGCGCGCTATCCACAAGGCTACCAGGCACCCTTATACCAACCAAGAGATACCAACTCTTATTTACAAAAAAGCCTCCAGATCTTTAGCCCCTGCTATTGCATTGCTCTTCAACAAGTCACTTGAACTCCAAACCTTTCCAGATATTCTAAAAAAGCGAGAGTAACCCCTGTCCACAAATGTGGGGATCTCACTGATGTTAACAACTACAGACCTATATCAATCCTGCCTAACTTGTCAAAAATATTTGAAAAACTAATCTACAAGCAGCTTTACTCATATCTAGCCAAACACAATATACTTAGCTCTTGTCAATATGGCTTCAGACCCCAAAAAATCACTAACGATGCACTTATTAGCATGATTAACTTGATTCATGCAGCTCTTAATAAAAATGAGTTCCCGGTTGGGTTATTTGTGGACCTGCGTAAGGCTTTTGACACTGTCAACCACCAAGGCCTTCTTCTTAAATTACATCATTATGGAGTCAGAGTACACTCCCTGCAATACTTCAAATCTTACCTTACTGACAGGCTCCAGTATGTTTCTGTGAATAATTCAATTTCTCCCACCCTACCCATCTACATTGGTGTTCCTCAGGGCAGCATACTTGGCCCTCTCCTCTTTCTCATCTACATTAATGACCTTCCAAATGCCTCCCAACACCTCAAACCAATTCTATTTGCTGACGACACAACCTTCATTTACTCCAGTCCTGACCCCCTTGCTCTAAATGTCACAGTGAATACTGAGCTAAATAAAGTCCATCTTTGGCTAACTGCCAACAAACTCACCCTCAACATTGACAAAACTTTCTGTATTCTGTTTGGCAATAAATCCTCTAATCAAATAATTCTCAGAATAAACAATTCCAAAATTTGTAACAAAGTAGATGGCAAATTCCTTGGCGTTCTCATTGACTCCAAGCTGAATTTCCAGGGACACATTCTAAATGTATTAAAAAAAGTTTCAAAAACTGTTGGCATTCTTTCTAAGATCAGATATTATGTACCTCGCCCTGTCCAGGTGACGCTCTATTACTTCCTTATCTATCCATATTTCAACTATGGTACTTGTGCTTGGGGTTCTACTACCCAAAATCATTTACGTCCTCTAATTACTCAACACAAAGCTGCTATTAGGACAATATCCAACTCTGGCCCCAGACATCACTCGGTTCCCCTACTCAAATCTCTGAATATGTTAGATATTAAGTCATTGTACATCCTCTCATGTGAATTATATATATATATATATATATATATATATATATATATATATATATATATATATATATATATATATATATATATATATATATATATATATATATATATATATATGTCGTACCTAGTAGCCAGAACTCACTTCTCAGCCTACTATGCAAGGCCCGATTTGCCTAATAAGTCAAGTTTTCATGAATTAATTGTTTTTCGACTACCTAACCTACCTAACCTAACCTAACCTAACTTTTTCGGCTACCTAACCTAACCTAACATATTAAGATAGGTTAGGTTAGGTTAGGTAGGGTTGGTTAGGTTCGGTCATATATCTAAGTTAATTTTAATTCCAATAAAAAAAAATTGACCTCATACGTAATGAAATGGGTAGCTTTATCATTTCACAAGAAAAAAAAATAGAGAAAATATAATAATTCATGAAAACTTGGCTTATTAGGCAAATCTGTCCTTGCATAGTAGGCTGAGAAGTGAGTTCTGGCTACTAGGTACGACATATATATATATATATATATATATATATATATATATATATATATATATATATATATATATATATATATATATATATATATATATATATATATGACAATGTCAGACCACGGAGGAAAATGAAACAGGAAATTTCCTTAAGTACTTTCGTATATTAAATACATCTTCAGAAGGATTCCTTCTGAAGATGTATTTAATATACGAAAGTACTTAAGGAAATTTCCTGTTTCATTTTCCTCCGTGGTCTGACATTGTCACATTCTTAATCACGTGTTCATTTTCGTGATATACACACACACACACATATATATATATATATATATATATATATATATATATATATATATATATATATATATATATATATATATATATATATATATATATATATATATATATATATATATATATATAGATATATATATATATATATATATATATATATATATATATATATATATATATATATATATATACATATATATATATATATATATATATATATATATATATATATATATATGTCGTACCTAGTAGCCAGAACGCACTTCTCAGCCTACTATGCATGGCCCGATTTACCTAATAAGCCAAGTTTTACTGAATTAATATATTTTCTCTATTTTTTTCTTATGTAATGATATAGCTACCCATTTCATTATGTATGAGGTCAATTTTTTTTTTATTGGAGTTAAAATTAACGTAGATATATGACCAAACCTAACCAACCCTACCTAACCTAACCTAACCTATCTTTATAGGTTAGGTTAGGTTAGGTAGCCGAAAACGTTAGGTTAGGTTAGGTTAGGTAGGTTAGGTAATCGAAAAAACATTAATTCATAAAAAGTACGCTTATTAGGCAAATCGCGCCTTGAATAGTAGGCTGAGAAGTGCGTTCTGGCTACTAGGTACGACATATATATATATATATATATATATATATATATATATATATATATATATATATATATATATATATATATATATATATAAATATATATATATATATATATGCGACCAAGCCAGAATGGTCCCCAGGACAATATGCAACTGAAAACTCACACCCCAGAAGTGACTCGAACCCATACTCCCAGGAGCCACGCAACTGGTATGTACAAGACGCCTTAATCCACTTGACCATCACGACCGGACATAATGAGGTGATAGCCGAGGCTATTTGAACCACCCCACCGCCGGCACTCGGATAGTAATCTTGGGCATAGCATTTTACCAAATCACCTCATTCTTTGGGGCACACGTAAGGAACACAAATGCGAACAAGCCTGAATGGTCCCCAGGACAATATGCAACTGAAAACTCACACCCCAGAAGTGACTCGAACCCATACTCCCAGGAGCCACGCAACTGGTATGTACAAGACGCCTTAATCCACTTGACCATCACGACCGGACATAATGAGGTGATAGCCGAGGCTATTTGAACCACCCCACCGCCGGCACTCGGATAGTAATCTTGGGCATAGCATTTTACCAAATCACCTCATTCTTTGGGGCACACGTAAGGAACACAAATGCGAACAAGCCTGAATGGTCCCCAGGACAATATGCAACTGAAAACTCACACCCCAGAAGTGACTCGAACCCATACTCCCAGGAGCCACGTAACTGGTATGTACAAGACGCCTTAATCCACTTGACCATCACGACCGGACATAATGAGGTGATAGCCGAGGCTATTTGAACCACCCCAACGCCGGCACTCGGATAGTAATCTTGGGCATAGCATTTTACCAAATCACCTCATTCTTTGGGGCACACGTAAGGAACACAAATGCGAACAAGCCTGAATGGTCCCCAGGACAATATGCAACTGAAAACTCACACCCCAGAAGTGACTCGAACCCATACTCCCAGGAGCCACGCAACTGGTATGTACAAGACGCCTTAATCCACTTGACCATCACGACCGGACATAATGAGGTGATAGCCGAGGCTATTTGAACCACCCCACCGCCGGCACTCGGATAGTAATCTTGGGCATAGCATTTTACCAAATCACCTCATTCTTTGGGGCACACGTAAGGAACACAAATGCGAACAAGCCTGAATGGTCCCCAGGACAATATGCAACTGAAAACTCACACCCCAGAAGTGACTCGAACCCATACTCCCAGGAGCCACGCAACTGGTATGTACAAGACGCCTTAATCCACTTGACCATCACGACCGGACATAATGAGGTGATAGCCGAGGCTATTTGAACCACCCCACCGCCGGCACTCGGATAGTAATCTTGGGCATAGCATTTTACCAAATCACCTCATTCTTTGGGGCACACGTAAGGAACACAAATGCGAACGAGCCTGAATGGTCCCCAGGACAATATGCAACTGAAAACTCACACCCCAGAAGTGACTCGAACTCATACTCCCAGGAGCCACACAACTGGTATGTACAAGACGCCTTAATCCACTTGACCATCACGACCGGACATAATGAGGTGATAGCTGAGGCTATTTGAACCACCCCACCGCCGGCACTCGGATAGTAATCTTGGGCATAGCATTTTACCAAATCACCTCATTCTTTGGGGCACACGTAAGGAACACAAATGCGAACAAGCCTGAATGGTCCCCAGGACAATATGCAACTGAAAACTCACACCCCAGAAGTGACTCGAACCCATACTCCCAGGAGCCACGCAACTGGTTGTCCTGGGGACCATTCAGGCTTGTTCGCATTTGTGTTCCTTACGTGTGCCCCAAAGAATGAGGTGATTTGGTAAAATGCTATGCCCAAGATTACTATCCGAGTGCCGGCGGTGGGGTGGTTCAAATAGCCTCGGCTATCACCTCATTATGTCCGGTCGTGATGGTCAAGTGGATTAAGGCGTCTTGTACATACCAGTTGCGTGGCTCCTGGGAGTATGGGTTCGAGTCACTTCTGGGGTGTGAGTTTTCAGTTGCATATTGTCCTGGGGACCATTCAGGCTTGTTCGCATTTGTGTTCCTTACGTGTGCCCCAAAGAATGAGGTGATTTGGTAAAATGCTATGCCCAAGATTACTATCCGAGTGCCGGCGGTGGGGTGGTTCAAATAGCCTCGGCTATCACCTCATTATGTCCGGTCGTGATGGTCAAGTGGATTAAGGCGTCTTGTACATACCAGTTGCGTGGCTCCTGGGAGTATGGGTTCGAGTCACTTCTGGGGTGTGAGTTTTCAGTTGCATATTGTCCTGGGGACCATTCAGGCTTGTTCGCATTTGTGTTCCTTACGTGTGCCCCAAAGAATGAGGTGATTTGGTAAAATGCTATGCCCAAGATTACTATCCGAGTGCCGGCGGTGGGGTGGTTCAAATAGCCTCGGCTATCACCTCATTATGTCCGGTTGTGATGGTCAAGTGGATTAAGGCGTCTTGTACATACCAGTTGCGTGGTTCCTGGGAGTATGGGTTCGAGTCACTTCTGGGGTGTGAGTTTTCAGTTGCATATTGTCCTGGGGACCATTCAGGCTTGTTCGCATTTGTGTTCCTTACGTGTGCCCCAAAGAATGAGGTGATTTGGTAAAATGCTATGCCCAAGATTACTATCCGAGTGCCGGCGGTGGGGTGGTTCAAATAGCCTCGGCTATCACCTCATTATGTCCGGTCGTGATGGTCAAGTGGATTAAGGCGTCTTGTACATACCAGTTGCGTGGCTCCTGGGAGTATGGGTTCGAGTCACTTCTGGGGTGTGAGTTTTCAGTTGCATATTGTCCTGGGGACCATTCAGGCTTGTTCGCATTTGTGTTCCTTACGTGTGCCCCAAAGAATGAGGTGATTTGGTAAAATGCTATGCCCAAGATTACTATCCGAGTGCCGGCGGTGGGGTGGTTCAAATAGCCTCGGCTATCACCTCATTATGTCCGGTCGTGATGGTCAAGTGGATTAAGGCGTCTTGTACATACCAGTTGCGTGGCTCCTGGGAGTATGGGTTCGAGTCATTTCTGGGGTGTGAGTTTTCAGTTGCATATTGTCCTGGGGACCATTCAGGCTTGTTCGCATTTGTGTTCCTTACGTGTGCCCCAAAGAATGAGGTGATTTGGTAAAATGCTATGCCCAAGATTACTATCCGAGTGCCGGCGGTGGGGTGGTTCAAATAGCCTCGGCTATCACCTCATTATGTTCGGTCGTGATGGTCAAGTGGATTAAGGCGTCTTGTACATACCAGTTGCGTGGCTCCTGGGAGTATGGGTTCGAGTCACTTCTGGGGTGTGAGTTTTCAGTTATATATATATATATGTCGTACCTAGTAGCCAGAACTCACTTCTCAGCCTACTATGCAAGGCCCGATTTGCCTAATAAGCAAAGTTTTCATGAAGTAATTGTTTTTCGACTATCTAACCTACCTAACCTAACCTAACCTAACTTTTTCGGCTACCTAACCCAACCTAACCTATAAAGATAGGTTAGGTTAGGTTAGGTAGGGTTGGTTAGGTTCGGTCATATATCTACGTTAATTTTAACTCCAATAAAAAAAAATTGACCTCATACATAATGAAATTTGTAGCTTTATCATTTCATAAGAAAAAAATTAGAGAAAATATATTAATTCAGGAAAACTTGGCTTATTAGGCAAATCGGGCCTTGAATAGTAGGCCGAGAAGTGCGTTCTGGCTACTAGGTACGACATATATATATATATATATATATATATATATATATATATATATATATATATATATATATATATATATATATATATATATATATATATATATATATATATATATATAAAACGCTGAACTGTAATGCCAATCCTGACCTCGAAAACTTCATTGAAGGTTGTAACAGAACCCATGAGCACCACACCAGAAACAAATACAGTTTTGATGTTCCAAGAGTACGACTTAATCAAACTAGAAATGCTCTACAAATCAAGGGACCCAGAATGTGGAATGACCTTCCCAACCATGTTAAAAACTGTACCTCTCTCAACCAGTTTAAGATAAAAACTAATCACTACCTAATAAATTCTTTGTAACCTACCTTACCCCTATATTGTCAACCCATGTTTGTTATTTTTAAACAATGCTGTTTGTCGCCCTAATTGTATTTCTGCTGTTTTCCTGCCATGTTCCCCCCTTTTTTATTTTTATTTTTTCTCAACACATTTTATACTTTAATCTCAATTAGTATTAAGTTTTAGTCTTTAATGTTTTTCCTGCCCGAAACACTTTGCGTAATAGTGTCTTTAGGCATTGTATGTACTAGCTCTATCTATAAATCTATCAATTTTTGTATCACCTCTTGTATGTATGTACTTTACCTGAATAAACATTTGAATTTGAATTTGAATTAAGCTCAGGATTGACATTACAATTCAGAGTTTTTTATATATACTAGCTGTACCCGGCCATGCGTTGCTGTGGCTCAGCAACGCATGTGCGTTACTGAGCCACAGCAACCTTTCCCTGTCTCCAAGTCCTCCTCACCATTCCCCCCACTCCTGTCCCCTCGTCCTCCCTACCATTCCCCCATCCCCTCGTTTTGCCCATCATCTCCCCACTCCCCTGTCACCCCCTTGTCCTCCCCACCATTCTCCATTCCCCTGTCCCCTCGTCACCACCATCCCCAACTCCTCCGTTCTCTCGTCCTCCTCACCATTAACTCCTCCCCTGTCCCCTCGTCCTCCCCACTATTTCCCACTTTCTCATTTAATGAATTCCCAAATGATCTGATGTTCCCATCAGAAAATTGGGAACATCAAATGATCTGATGTTCCCATCAATGAAATATTAGTAAAACGGTAAAAGAATCAAAATGAAACAAGTGAAAAAAGAAATAAATAAACTATACTTACAAAATGAACGGTATGGTAAACAACACAGATCAATTCCAATGCAATGTCACGCAAAATAATTAAATCAATTTGAAAATAAATTGAAATCTATGAAAATTCAATTTATCAATGAAATCGGAAACATTGAAATGAAATCGTAACAGATTTAGTAAAGGGACTATACATATTTAGTCCCCTCGCCCTCCTAAACATTCCCTACTCCACTATCCCCTCATCCTCCCCTCCATCTCCCAGTTCCCCATCCCCACGTCCTCCCTACCATTCCCTACCTCCCCCGTCCCCTCGTCCTCCCTACCATCCCCCACTCCCCTGTCCCCATGTCCTGCCCACCATTCTCCATTCCCCTGTCCCCTCGTCCCCACAATTTCCAACTCTCCCGCATCCTCCCATCCATTACTCTCCTTCCCTGTCCCCTTGTCCTTTCCGTCATTCCCCACTCCCATCTCTCGTCCTCCCCACTATTCCCCAATCCCTCGTCCGTTCATCAGATCGAACAAGGATGATGATGATCATCAATGATCTGATGTTCCCATCAGAAAATTGGGAACAACAATTAATCTGATGTTCCCATCACTGATATATAAGAAAAACAGTTAAAAAACGAATTGAACAACAATGAAAAAATATAAAAATAAACTATTCTCATGAAATGAACGGTATAGTACACAACACTGCTCAATTTCAATGCAATGTCACACAAAATAATTAAATCAAAAGGAAATTAAATTGAAATCTATGAAAATTCAATTTATTAATGCAAATTGGGAACATTGAAATGGAAACGTCACGTAATTAGTAGAGTGTGTATTGCTATTACAGTACGTGCGACAGATGGCTTTGTTTTTCACAAAAGCATGTTTTTACCTGTCACAGGTAAAAACATCTATATAGTAAGCATCTATATAGTAAGTATATAAAAAAACGTGCGTATTCGAATGGAACAACGTGTCAAAATTTCAAAGGAATCGGTGAAGAACCTTCGGAGATTACAGCGTGGGTTGTTCTTATGTCCAACAGATGGCGCTGTTTAAAAAAAAAAAATGTTTTTTCCTGTCACAAGTGAGGCATGTATTCCGTAGGTATATAAAAACATGTGCCTATTCGATTTGCAATGTTGCGTCAAAAGTTTAAAGCAATCGGTAAAGAGGTTTCGCAGATTTCCCTCACATGAAAAACACAAAAAATACAGTTTTTCAAAAAAGCAGGTTTTTCACGTCAAAGACGTGACATCCATATAGTATGTATATAAAAACCTGCACGGATGCGAATGAAACTTTGTGGGAAAATTTCAAAACAATCAGTGAATAACTTTCGGAGATTAGCGATTTTGAACAAATGAACATTTCCATTTTTATTTATATAGATAGCTGTACCCGGCTACGCGTTGCTGTGGCTCAGTAATGCATGTGCGTTGCTGAGCTACAGCAACCTTTCCCCCTTCTGCCAGGTCTCTCCACTATTCCCCCCTCCTCAGTGCCGTCGACCTCCCAACCACTCCTCTCTCCCCCAAACCCTTGTCTTCCCAACCATTCCCCACTCCCCCATCCCCTCATCCTTCCCCCCCCCCCTCCCCTGTCTCTTTGCCCTCCCCACCATACCCCACACCACCGTCCCTTCGTTCTCCTAACTATTCTCCCCTACACTGTCCCCTCGCCCTCCCAACCATCTGCCACACATCATCTTCTCGTCCTCTCGACCATTCCCCCTACTCCCCCGTCCCCTAGAGAACGAGATGGGGAAGTCCCCATCCCCCTTGTCCTCCCCACTATTCTCCGTTACCTTGTCCCCCCGTCCCCTCGTCTTGTGCACCATTACCCCCTCCCCCTGTCCCCTCGTCATCCCCACCATCCCCCACTCCTCTCCCTTCGTCCTCCACATAATTCCCCACTCCCTCGTCCAATGCATTCCCAAATTATCTGATGCTCCCATCAGAAAATTGGGAACATCAAATGATCTTATGTTCCTGTCACTGAAATATAAGAAAAACAGTTAAAAAAGCGAAATGAAAAACAATGAAAAATAATAAAATAATCTATACTTACAAAATGAACTGTATGGTAAACAACAAAACTCAATTTCAATGCAATGTCACACAACATAAATAAATCAAAATGAAAATATATCAAAATTTATGAAAATTCAATTTATCAGTGCAATCAGAAACAGTGAAATGGAATCGTGACATATTTAGTAAAGCGTGTGTTGCTATTACGTGCAACAGATGGCGCTGTTAAAAAAAAAAAAAAAAAAAAAAAAAAAAAAAAATTTTACATGTCACAGGTGTAGCATCTATATAGTTGGTATATAAAAACACGCGCCAATTCGAATGCAACGTGGTGTCAAAATTTCAAAGCAATCAGTAAAGAGGTTTCGAAGATTTCCCTCACATAAAAAAAAAAACATGAAAAACACAGTTTTTCAAAAAAAGCCTTTTTCCCATCACAGACGTGACATTTATATAGTATATATGTAAAAACCTGCTCAGATGCGAATGGAACGTTGCATGAAAATGCCAAAGCAATCGGTGAAGAACTTTCGGAGATTAGCGATTTTGAACGAACGAACATTTACATTTTATTTATATACATATAGTACACATGAGAGGATGTGCAGTGACTTAATATCTAACATTTTCAGAGATTTGAATAAGGGTACCGAGTGCTGTCTTGGGGTCAGAGTTAGATATTGTTCTAATAGAAGCTCTGTGTAGGGTAATTAGGTAATTGGGTAATTTTGTAAATTAGAGATGGTATCTCATCAAGGGCACTTGACTTGGTTTTAAGGGAAAGGATTACTTCATTAACATCAGAGGAAGCAGCGGGAGCTAGGGACAGTAGCTAGGAAGTAGCTATGAGCTAGGAAGTAACTAGGGAGCTAGGACAAACGAGATGAAGTGAAATCTCAAAGATCAAGTAGGAGTAGCCGCAGTAGCAGGAACCGGAGTTTGGAAAGATTTCAGCTGGAGCTCCAGATGCAACGACAACGTGAGCATGAGAAGAGGCAATTCCAACTGGAAAAGTTAAGATTAGAACTTAAGATGAAAAATGAAGCAGAAAAAGAAAAGGAGAAAACCAGGATAAGAGAATTGGAGTTGGAAAAGGAGAAATAAAAATAAAAAACTAAACTAGAGGTAGACAAAAAGAAAACCAAACTAGAGGTAAAGAAAGAAGAGGCGAGAACAAAACAAACGCAAATATAAGCGAATTGAGCTTTGGCAGAGCAAAGGATTGAACGTGGTTTGCCAGAGAGCACCACACATGTGTCACATACACACAATAATAAAGTTAGGGAGAAAGATATTCCATTGTTTGTGCCTGAGGAGTCAGAGAGTTTCTTCGAGCACTTTGAAAAGATTGCCAACATCAGACAGTGGACGCAAGAGGAGTGGTCTCAGTTGGTACAGTTACGGCTGACCGGTGCTGCCAGGGAGGTGTAAACCCAGTGGTCTTTGGAGAAATGCCAAGATTTCTGGACTGTGAAGAGCAGCATGTTGTGCTCATTTCTGTTAACGCCTGAAGCTTGCAGAAAGCTTTTCAGAGAGATGATGAAAGCTCCTGCAAGTACAAATGCTGAGACAGCGAGAGACTTGGAAAGGTGTTTCCAGAGGTGGATAGAAGCTGTCGGTGTAGAATTGTATGATGATTTGAAGCGGTTGATGATTATGCAGAAATGTCTGGAAATGATGCACCCTGAAACGAAATTTAAGATCCAAGAGGCAGGAGTGAAGAATGTGAGAAATGCAGCAGACTGATTACGGATGCTTACCGGAGCTTGAGGGAAAACAGAGTGAAGAGCGATGTGAGATGCAATTATGGCAAACCCAGGGAAGCCTAGAGTGAGGAAAAAATTTGATAGATGGGCGAATAAACGAAAGCATCCTAAAACTCAGAAAAGGAGGTCATATGCTTTGTCTGAAAGTGAGGATGACGGAATTAAACAAGAAACTAAGTGCGTGCAAAGAGATCAAGAGTCTAGCCAGACCCCAGCAGAATGCAGGTGGTGCGCCTGTTCAGAGAACCTCCAAGGCGAGTGGACAGAGTTAAAGCCACTCAAGGAGATATAGAAGAAACTTCTCCCAAATGAGATGCTATAGATGTAACGGACAAGGTCACATGATTAAACATTGTTGGCCGGGCAAGAGAGTTATGACCCTGACAATGTGTGACCCCGTAATGTATGTGTTAATTTAATACAGGACAAACTGCAGAAAGTGAATTTAGTGAACGAGAGGTATAGCCCGTTCATTAGTAAAGGTTGGGTTAGTATGGAAGTCCAACCTGAAGTGGAAGTTAGTATCCTAAGAGGTACGGGAGTGAATCAGAGACTGATTTTCAGAAGCCTGATCGTGGATGATCGACTTTTAGATGACACTTGGAAAATAAGGGAGCATGGGTTATTGTCTGAGGGTGACATGCCCATTTGTGCTGTCAGGCTCAAGTCGGATTATTTGTCGGCGGAGGTAACGTTGGGAGAGTGTCCTGACATACCTGTTCCAGAGATACAAGTGATCCTGGGTAATGATTTGTGCAGGTCGAAGGTGTTGCCGAAGCTTATAGTGGAAGCTGTGCTAGAAGCTTCCACTAGAAGCCAGAAGAAGAAGAAGTTATTATCGTACGGTACTGATGGGACACCTGAGAGAGTAGACCTGACTAGCATCCTAGAAGATGAGTCAGAGGACAGCCAAGTAATTGTATACCCTGCCTGTGTAGTGACGAGGGCAGAGGTTGACGACGAGGGAGACACTGTTGGCGAGGTGACAGTGTCAACTCCACTGAGTGAAGTGATCGACGTGGAGATAACGTGGCTGTTTGGTGAAGGTCCAGCTCAGGAAAATGAGGGCAAGACGAGGTCAGAAGTGAAGAAAACTAATGTGAACAGAGTGGACCTGAGTAGAGCCCAGCCTGTTGAATTCGAGAATCAGAAAGTTGAGATAACTGCTGAACAGAGATGAAGGAGAGTGTGGACAGACTGAAAACAAGAGTAGAGTGACAAGTTGTCTACAGGAACAGAAGTATAGTGATGATGAAGTTGAGTTGTATGAGATGTCAGAAGTTGATACATTTAACAGGAAGCGCAAAGAAAAGATGGTGAAGAGGAATGATAGCCAAGAAGAGGAAGTGATAAGAGATAGTATGTATGGAGATATCCTTATTAGCATTCTAGAAGAGGTAGAGCGACAAGTATTGTCGAGTATGGTTGAGTGTAGTGCAGTACTTGAGGAAGCTTTGAGGGAATGAGGAGAAGAGTGGAATGAGGCTTCTCCCCTCTTGAAGGAGAAGAATTGGAGTTGTGTAGTAGAGCAGAACGTGAGAAGAGGAGGATAATAATGCAGGTATGGTAGAGTAGAAGAAAGTCGAAGGCTCAAAGGACGTCGAAGAGGATGAAGATACCAATTAGGTGGAGATGAAAGAATGGTCTTTCTTTTGGTCTGTCGGCATCACACTTCAGTGTGATGCCGACAGACCAAAGCGTGAGGACGATGAACCGAAGTATGAGGACGACAGAGGAGGTATAGAAAATAAATGTCTAACTCTGGACGTGTGGAAAGCAAGAAGAAGAAACGAATGATGAAGCGTAGGTGTCCAACACGGACAGCCTAGCCAAGGTGCAAGAGAAGTTGGGTCACTTAGAAGAAGACCATGTTTCCAACGAGTGAGGCAGACAGACTACTGGATTGTTCGGCCGATTAGAGAGGGCCAATATGACAATTAACTCAGCGAAGAGTGAGTTTGGAAGAGCACGACTGGAGTACCTAAGTTATGTAATAGGGCAAGGGATGTTGCTCCAGTGAGGACGAAGGTGGAAGCCTTCGATAATTTCCCAGTACCCAAAGGAAGGAGAGAGTTGTTGAGGAATCAATGATCGGATATTATAGGAAATTCTGTAAGAATTTTTCCACCATAGCCACTCCTAGAACAACTTTGTTGATTAAGAGTAAAAAGTGGGAATGGAACGGAGTAGGGCAAGAGGCGTTTGAATAAACCAAAAGGTTATTGACTGAGGCGCCTTTGTTAGTATCTCCGGATTTTGGAGCACCGTTTGCGTTGTTCGTGGATGCCAGTGACGTAGGGGCTGGTGTGGGGAAATCTAGCTTTAGTATAGTAATGATGCTAAATGTTTCGAAGGACCAGAATTCTATTAATAATTAAAGAAAGCCAGTGCCTATGGGTCTTCTTCATTACTTGTAAAATGAAATCAAATAAATCATACTAAATGAACTGTAAATTAATACTAATTCTTCTCTTTAATACTAATTCTAATTATAATTCTAACTCCATACACAAACTTTGGGGGTTAAATTTATATAATATGCATAAACATGTGAATAAAGTATTAAATCATATAATATTAAATCACAAGAATAATCAATGATTCTAACTGCAAAAATTATACGGGAACAGCTTAGCTGGTAAAGATGATAGTAGCATGTATCCAGCAAATACATCACGGCCAACTTGTCCAAGCACGATCACGCATCCTTAGTGGTAGTCTTACCACTAAGGATGCGTGATCGTGCTGGGAGAATGTGGTCTCTCTCGAGCCCGTAAATCCATGCTGAAAGGCGAACTACATATAATTTCTATTCCAAACCTTCAATTAATACAATAAATCAATAAATGTAAATAAGCTTGAAGAGTAGAACGTCCACTTACGTGGATGTTGTTGTTAATATCGCACGTCGTCACAACAGACCACCTAACAGAATACATATATAATTGGCCAATTAAATATATCTGAGGTACTTATGGGTAGCACACAGCATTGGTTAGCACACAGCATTAGTTAGCACACACCATCGTTTAGCACACAGCATCGGGTATGGTGCTCACAGCTTCTCTTCCTCCTCCAGGCAACATGCTTCTCCCTTGTGTTTTAAACTGAACAAATACCTGCGTTCACAGTTCATCCTCGTCGCCAATGTGGTGTTTGTGTGTTGCTGAGGAAGTCTTGGTTGTAGGGTTGATATAAAGTCTTTGCTTGGTTATTGACTTTAATATTTAAACTGATACATGACTAGTAGCTTCCAAGCTGGTAGCGTCCTGTGCGCTCTTGTTTACCTCTCTCTCTGGCGTCTCAGCTGCCACACATAGAAAACGGATGGTACCATTTTCTGTGAACATGACAGGAAAGAAGATCACTGACCTGAAGAGGATGAACGAGAGGATTGAAGACATCGATGCTCATGATGCACTTTACCTCATCACCAGATGCTTGTCCCTCCCCAGGCTGACCTACTTTCTAAGATGTTCGCCATCTTTCAACAATATTAAATTAGGAGAGTATGACAGCTTGCTGAAATCAACACTAGAAAAAGCCCTCAATCTTTCCCTCAGCAACTCACAGTGAAAACAGGCCTCCCTTCCTGTCAGACTCGGGGGCCTTGGCGTGCGCACAGCAACACAAATTGCTGTACCAGCTTTCCTGTCCTCTTCAGTAGGGTCTGACAACTTGGTGAAGGAAATCCTACCTGAGCACCTAGTTCAGCAGGCAGGGGTACATGATCCCAGCTTCACAGACTGCACAACCAAATGGGTCTCTCTCGCAGGACCAGCACCCCAACAACCGCCTTCTAAAGCCCATAAGCAATCCAGCTGGGATCGCCCCATTGCCGCCCAAGAAACTGCGACTTTGCTAGAAGCTGCGACAACACCACATGACACTGCCCGACTTAGAGCTGTAGCAGCTCCCCATGCAGGTGATTTCCTATTAGCAACCCCAATGTCAGCAACCGGCACCCGTCTCACACCGCAGGCCCTCCGAATTGCCATGGCTCTCCGCCTCGCTGCCCCAATCTACACCGAATACAGGTGTTTTTGCAGCGAGGCAGAGGCCGACAGATACAGACGGCATGGCCTTCTCTGCCAAAGGACAGGAGGATGACATGCAAGACACGGCGAGGTCATTGACATTATTAAGAGAAACCTTACCAGAGCCGGTTGTCCAGCAGAGAGAGAGCCCCGTTACCTAATGTCCCGCAACTCTGATGAGCCTGTCGGTCGCCCAGACAGAATCACGGTGAACCCCTGGAAGAATGGTAGACAGTTGGTGTGGGACTACACTTGCGTTTCAACTTTAGCCAATACCTATGTTGACTTCAGTGCTACACAAGCAGGAGGAGCTGCCAATCACCGGGAAGCGGCCAAGTCATGTAAATACAGAGACCTTGAGCACCACTACAATTTTGTCCCCCATTGCCTCAGAGACACTTGGTGCCTAGGGTAAAAGTGCTGCTAGCTTTTTGAAGGAGTTGGGGTCTAAGCTAATCGAAACAGCTAGAGACCCTAGAGCTGCCAGTTTTCTTTTTCAGCGCCTTAGTGTGCCAATCCAGAGAGGAAATGCTCACTGCATCCATGGTTCCTGCCCGCCATCTGAGGAGCTAGAGGAGCTATTCAACTTGTGACAAGCAGCCGTATACCCTGCATGTAATCAATATTGTAATTTTTTTGTGTGATGACATTTTCAAATTAAGTTAGATAAATATACACACATACCAAAAGAATAGGGGTGGTAGGAGAAGAAAATATCAGTGTTCAGTGAAGATCCACAAGGTCTTCTCTGAGTACTCTTTATTTTCTTCTCCGAGGCTATAGGTCCCTACACTTGCACCAGAGGTGGTACCCCTTCTAGGTTTAAATTTACATATATATATAAATATATATGCAACAATGATCACAAAAACACTGATCCAAGTATGCAGAATAACCACATATGAAAAATAGAAAATGCTTAACGCGTTTTCGGCTAATTCGCCTTCATCAGAGCAAAGTAGAATAAAAAAAAGTTAGTAGAAAAGTAGAAAAGTAGAAAAGATTCTACTTTGCTCTGATGAAGGCGAATTAGCCGAAAACGCGTTAAGCATTTTCTATTTTTCATATGTGGTTATTCTGCATATAAATATATATATATATATATATATATATATATATATATATATATATATATATATATATGTCGTACCTAGTAGCCAGAACACACTTCTCAGCCTACTATGCATGGCCCGATTTGCCTAATAAGCCAAGTTTTCCTGAATTAATATATTTTCTCTAATTTTTTTCTTATGAAATGATAAAGCTACCCATTTCATTATGTATGAGGTCAATTTTTTTCATTGGAGTTAAAATTAACGTAGATATATGACCGAACCTAACCAACCCTACCTAACCTAACCTAACCTATCTCTATAGGTTAGGTTAGGTTAGGTATCCGAAAAAGTTAGGTTAGGTTAGGTTAGGTAGGTTAGGTAGTTGAAAAAACATTAATTCATGAAAACTTGGCTTATTAGGCAAATCGGGCCTTGCATAGTAGGCTCAGAAGTGAGTTCTGGCTACTAGGTACGACATATATATATATATATATATATATATATATATATATATATATATATATATATATATATATATATATATATATATATATATATATATATGTCGTACCTAGTAGCCAGAACTCACTTCTCAGCCTACTATTCAAGGCCAGATTTGCCTAGTAAGCCAAGTTTTCCTGAATTAATATATTTACTATAATTTTTTTCTTATGAAATGATAAAGCAACCCTTTTCTCTATGTATGAGGTCAATTTTATTTTATTGGAGTTAAAATTAACGTAGATATATGACCGAACCTAACCAACCCTACCTAACCTAACCTAACCTATATTTATAGGTAAGGTTAGGTTAGGTAGCCAAAAAAAGCTAGGTTAGGTTAGGTTAGGTAGGTTAGGTAGACGAAAAAACATTAATTCATGAAAACTTGGCTTATTAGGCAAATCGGGCCTTGAATAGTAGGCTGAGAAGTGCGTTCTGGCTATTAGGTACGACATATATATATATATATATATATATATATATATATATATATATATATATATATATATATATATATATATATATATATATATATGTATATATATATATATATATATATATATATATATATATATATATATATATATATATATATATATATATATATATATATATATATATATATATATATATGTCGTACCTAGTAGCCAGAACGCACTTTTCAGCCTACTATGCAAGGCCCGATTTGCCTAATAAGCCAAGTTTTCACGAATTAATTGTTTTTCGACTACCTAACCTAACCTAACTTTTTCTGCTACCTAACCTAACCTAACCTATAAAGATAGGTTAGGTTAGGTTAGGTAGGGTTGGTTAGGTTCGGTCATATATCTACGTTAATTTTAACTCCAATAAAAAAAAATGACCTCATACATAATGAAATGGGTAGCTTTATCATTTCATAAGAAAAAAAATTGCGAAAATATATTAATTCAGTAAAACTTGGCTTATTAGGCAAATCGGGCCTTGCATAGTAGGCTGAGAAGTGCGTTCTGGCTACTAGGTACGACATATATATATATATATATATATATATATATATATATATATATATATATATATATATATATATATATATATATATATATATATATATATATATATGTCGTACCTAGTAGCCAGAACTCACTTCTCAGCCTACTATTCGAGGCCCGATTTGCCTAATAAGCCAAGTTTTACTGAATTAATATATTTTCTCTAATTTTTTTCTTATGAAATGATAAAGCTACCCATTTCATTATGTATGAGGTCAATTTTTTTTTATTGGAGTTAAAATTAACGTAGATATATGACCGAACCTAACCAACCCTACCTAACCTAACCTAACCTATCTCTATAGGTTAGGTTAGGTTAGGTAGCCGAAAACGTTAGGTTAGGTTAGGTTAGGTAGGTTAGGTTGTCGAAAAAACATTAATTCATGAAAACTAGGCTTATTAGGCAAATCAGGCCTTGCATAGTAGGCTGAGAAGTGAGTTCTGGCTACTAGGTACGACATATATATATATATGTCGTACCTAGTAGCCAGAACGCACTTCTCAGCCTACTATGCAAGGCCAAATTTGCCTAATAAGCTAAGTTTTCATGAAATAATTGTTTTTCGACTACCTAACCTACCTAACCTAACCTAACCTAACTTTTTCGGCTACTTAACCTAACCTAACCTATAAAGATAGGTTAGGTTAGGTTAGGTAGGGTTGGTTAGGTTCGGTCATATATCTACGTTAATTTTAACTCCAATAAAAAAAAATTGACCTCATACATAATGAAATGGGTAGCGTTACCATTTCATAAGAAAAAAATTAGAGAAAATATATTAATTCAGGGAAACTTGGCTTATTAGGCAAATTTGGCCTTGCATAGTAGGCTGAGAAGTGCGTTCTGGCTACTAGTTACGACATATATATATATATATATATATATATATATATGTCGTACCTAGTAGCCAGAACGCACTTCTCAGCCTACTATGCAAGGCCTGATTTGCCTAATAAGCCAAGTTTTCATGAATTAATGTTTTTTCGACTACCTAACCTACCTAACCTAACCTAACCTAACTTTTTCTGCTACCAAACCTAACCTAACCTATAAAGATAGGTTAGGTTAGGTTAGGTAGGGTTGGTTAGGTTCGGTCATATATCTACGTTAATTTTAACTCCAATAAAAAAAAATTACCTCATACATTAGGAAATGGGTAGCTTTATCATTTCATAAGAACAAAATTAGAGAAAATATAATAATTCACTAAAACTTGGCTTATTAGGCAAATCAGGCCTTGAATAGTAGGCTGAGAAGTGCGTTCTGGCTACTAGGTACGACATATATATATATATATATATATATATATATATATATATATATATATATATATATATATATATATATATATATATATATATATATATATATATATATGTCGTACCTAATAGCCAGAACGCACTTCTCAGCCAACTATGCATGGCCCAATTTGCCTAATAAGCCAAGTTTTCATGAATTAATGTTTTTTCGACTACCTAACCTACCTAACCTAACCTAACCTAACTTTTTCTGCTACCTAACCTAACCTAAACGATAGAGATAGGTTAGGTTAGGTTAGGTAGGGTTGGTTAGGTTCGGTCATATATCTACGTTAATTTTAACTCCAATAAAAAAAAATTGTACTCATACATAATGAAATGGGTAGCTTTATCATTTCATAAGAAAAAAATTAGAAAAAATATATTAATACAGGAAAACTTGGCTTATTAGGCAAATCGGGCCTTGCATAGTAGGCTGAGAAGTGCGTTCTGGCTATTAGGTACGACATATATATATATATATATATATATATATATATATATATATATATATATATATATATATATATATATATATATATATATATATGTATATATATATATATATATATATATATATATATATATATATATATATATATATATATATATATATATATATATATATTAGTATATTTTGGTAGCAGTCTTTCTGCTACCAAAGTCTTTAATATTAAAACGCACGTCCCAGCACCCAGCAGCAATGAATCAAGCCTTCACGATAAAATATCGCCAAGATCTGATTCGTAATCAGATACATAAGGCAGAAAATGAAATCAAAGACAACAAAACGCAACTACTTCATGCTACAAACCAATGGAGAAAAAGCAACATCGACGAAAGTTTCCTTACTCGCATCGAGCAACACCTCGAGATCCTCACAGACCGACATCACCTCAGCACCGAAACCAGGATAATCAAGAAACTAACAACATTATATGGAGGACCTATGGCAATTCCACGACCAAGAGACGGCTTCCTGAACCTTGCAGGAATCAACCTCATTGAGGATCAAGTCACTCTCCGTAATCTAGGTATAAACTGTCACGTTACGTCCAGACCAAGTGAGATGGCCCGGAAAGTGGGGTTGGCGATCCTGTTGGACGACATATTCGACCTCGAGACACAAAAGACGGTCACCACCAGAGACACTTTAAAAACAGAACTTATTGCGGAAGGAGGAAAGAATCGAGGCAATTACAGAAGCACCATACTGTCCCCCGAACTCAAAGCGGCAGCTAAGAGCCTTCGTGAGAACAAGAAGATTGTCATCAGGAGAGGTGACAAGTCGCCAATATACGTCATTCTTAAAAAAGACGAATATCTGGCGAAAATGAACCTCATACTCTCTGACCAAACTAAATTCCAAATGGTAACGAAGGACACTACAGCCAAATTGAAAGCAAAGGTCAACAAATTGATCGAAACTGTGAACGCCAAAATATCCAGACTCCACCTGCCAAAGGTTATTGGGGAATATAAATCTGGATACACGTATGGAAATGTCAAGACACATAAACCTGGAAACCCACTTCGGCCAATCATCAGCCAGATACCCACACTCACGTACAGACTGGTGAAGCAACTCAACGGCTTGCTGACTCCTTATGTCCCTTGCGCCTTCAGCCTGAAGTCTCCAAAGGAATTTGTTGACTTACTGCGGGGAACACGGGCCACAGGGATAAGAGCCTCGCTGGACGTAGAATCACTGTTTATCAACGTACCTGTGGATGAAACAATCGGGATGATAGCGGACAGAGTGTATCGTGATCCGGCCTGTACTCCTCTTGACATACCAGAAAACATTCTAAGGAAACTACTCCAAGCTTGTACTAAAGAGGCACCCTTCTTGAGCCCGGATGGGCACATGTATAAGCAAGTAGATTTGGTCGCCATGGGTTCTCCCCTAGGTGTCCTGTTCGCGAACTTCTACATGGGTACCATCGAGCAAAAGGTCTTAGTCGACATGAACTTGAAACCAACCATATACTCCAGGTATGTTGACGACATTTTTACACAGGTACCTGATGTCAGACATCTGCATTAGCTGAAGGAGGCATTTGAGCGGAATTCTGTGTTGCATTTCACTTACGAGATGAAGAAGG
The DNA here is from genome assembly GCF_040958095.1 of Procambarus clarkii. Taxonomy (NCBI): domain Eukaryota; kingdom Metazoa; phylum Arthropoda; class Malacostraca; order Decapoda; family Cambaridae; genus Procambarus; species Procambarus clarkii. The sequence goes on from NC_091220.1 coordinate 3,167,385, forward strand.
ATGGGAAGCTGCCTTTTCTAGATGTAACAGTCATGGAAAGGAGCGGAGGTTTCCACACTGCAGTCTACACTAAGGAAACAAACATAGGAATGTGCCTCAATGCCAAACGTGACTGCCCAGACAGGTACAAGAGGAGTGTCGTTAACGCTTATCTCGATCGTGCTCTCAGCCACAGCTCAGGATGGAAGCAAGTCGATGAAGAACTCTGTAGGGTAAGGCAGGTCCTAGTCAACAACGGCTTCTCCAATGGTTTCGTTGAAGACGTCATAAGAAGGAAGGTGAAACGCCATGCAACCTCTGAAGAGACAACTAACACAACACCTGTACCCCCTATTAGACTATTTTACAGGAACTTCTTTTCCACAGCTCATAAAACGGAGGAAAGGGTTCTGAAAGACATTGTTCTATCTTGAGATGATTTCGCGGCTTTTAATGTCCCCGCGGCCCGGTCCTCGACCAGGCCTCCACCCCCAGGAAGCAGCCCGTGACAGCTGACTAACACCCAGGTACCTATTTTACTGCTAGGTAACAGGGGCATAGGGTGAAAGAAACTATGCCCATTGTTTCTCGGCGGCGCCCGGGATCGAACCTGGGACCACAGGATCACAAGCCCAGTGTGCTGTCCGCTCGGCCGACCGGCTCCCCTAACTAACCCCTGTTAATAGAAACATTATCCCTACAGACAAAAATCAGAAGATACAATTGACGATTTACTATAAAACCAAGAAAACTGCCAACCTACTCATGAGAAACTCTCCAGACACAAAGCTGAACGCTTTGAAAGACACCAATGTCGTCTATGCCTTCAAATGCCCACTTGGGGACTGTAAGCCTCAAAGAACTCAGTATATAGGCAAGACAACAACATCTCTTTCCAGGCGATTAACGATGCATAAGCAACAGGGCTCCATTAAGGAACATATAATCTCTTCCCACAACCAGACCATCACCAGAGAAGTCTTAACAAAAAACACGGAAATCATCGATAGATACAGCGAATGCAGGCGGCATGATATCTGCGAGGCACTAAACATTAAGAAGTCGACACCAGCAATCAACAGCCAATTAATGCACAACTATATTCTACCCACTTCAAGACTCCGCTCCAATATAGAAGCATCAAGAAATATGGGTCAATAGGCCCTTTGCAGATACTTCCATTCTTCCCTTTAACTTACAAAATATTATACCCATTGTTTCGTGTTCTGTCTTGTGTTGAAAGTTTGTTTTCACCTCATCCAAAACTGTTGTAACATATCACCTCACCCAAATGCAGGTATATATATATATATATATATATATATATATATATATATATATATATATATATATATATATATATATATATATATATATATATATATATATATATATATATATATATATATATATAACTGAAAACTCACACCCCAGAAGTGACTCGAACCCATACTCCCAGGAGCTACGCAACTGGTATGTACAAGACGCCTTAATCCACTTGACCATCACGACCGGACATAATGAGGTGATAGCCGAGGCTATTTGAACCACCCCACCGCCGGCACTCGGATAGTAATCTTGGGCATAGCATTTTACCAAATCACCTCATTCTTTGGGGCACACGATGGGTCAATAGGCCTCAGAATGAGGTGATTTGGTAAAATGCTATGCCCAAGATTACTATCCGAGTGCCGGCGGTGGGGTGGTTCAAATAGCCTCGGCTATCACCTCATTATGTCCGGTCGTGATGGTCAAGTGGATTAAGGCGTCTTGTACATACCAGTTGCGTAGCTCCTGGGAGTATGGGTTCGAGTCACTTCTGGGGTGTGAGTTTTCAGTTGCATATTGTCCTGGGGACCATTCAGGCTTGTTCGCATTTGTGTTCCTCACGTGTGCCCCAAAGAATGAGGTGATTTGGTAAAATGCTATGCCCAAGATTACTATCCGAGTGCCGGCGGTGGGGTGGTTCAAATAGCCACGGCTATCACCTCATTATGTCCGGTCGTGATGGTCAAGTGGATTAAGGCGTCTTGTACATACCAGTTGCGTAGCTCCTGAGAGTATGGGTTCGAGTAACTTCTGGGGTGTGAGTTTTCAGTTGCATATTGTCCTGGGGACCATTCAGGCTTGTTCGCATATATATATATATATATATATATATATGTGTCTGAGTGTGTGTGTGTTGCGTGTGAAAATAATGTTACTCATTATAAAATATAAAGTATTCTTAAATAGTCTAAGGAAAAATAATTATTGTGACTCAGTGGTAATTACTAATGCAATAATTTATAAAAGGTTGGCATTGAAGGACATCGGTGGTGGCCTGTCATGGGTGCTGAAGAATACCAATGATGACCTCTATAAGAAGTTGTGGAATAAAACAGACCTAATGCTACATGATGATGCTATGGTGGCGGCATTGATGGCAGGCACTCACGCCTTCATAGCTGGCGATATGCGAGGCCGGACTCTCCTCGGACACCATTACAAGGTGATTCACACTCTGTTCTGGGAGGGGAGGAATAGTTCTGGGATGGGAGGGATAGTTCTGGGATGGGAGGGATAGTTCTGGGATGGGAGGGATAGTTCTGGGATGGGAGGGATAGTTCTGGGAGGGGAGGGATAGTTCTGGGAGGGGAGGGATAGTTCTAGGAGGGGAGGGATAGTTCTGGGAGGGGAGGGATAGTTCTGGGATGGAAGGGATAGTTCTGGGAGGGGAGGGATAGTTCTGGGATGGGAGGGATAGTTCTGGGATGGGAGGGATAGTTCTGGGATGGGAGGGATAGTTCTGGGATGGGAGGGATAGTTCTGGGAGGGGAGGGATAGTTCTGGGATGGGAGGGATAGTTCTGGGAGGGGAGGGATAGTTCTGGGAGGGGAGGGATAGTTCTGGGATGGGAGGGATAGTTCTGGGATGGGAGGGATAGTTCTGGGATGGGAGGGATAGTTCTGGGATGGGAGGGATAGTTCTGGGAGGGGAGGGATAGTTCTGGGAGGGGAGGGATAGTTCTGGGATGGAAAGGATAGTTCTGGGAGGGGAGGGATAGTTCTGGGATGGGAGGGATAGTTCTGGGATGGGAAGGATAGTTCTGGGAGGGGAGGGATAGTTCTGGGATGGGAGGGATAGTTCTGGGAGGGGAGGGATAGTTCTGGGATGGAAGGGATAGTTCTGGGAGGGGAGGGATAGTTCTGGGAGGGGAGGGATAGTTCTGGGATGGGAGGGATAGTTCTGGGATGGTAGGGATAGTTCTGGGATGGGAGGGATAGTTCTGGGATGGAAGGGATAGTTCTGGGAGGGGAGGGATAGTTCTGGGATGGGAGGGATAGTTCTGGGAGGGGAGGGATAGTTCTGGGATGGGAGGGATAGTTCTGGGAGGGGAGGGATAGTTCTGGGAGGGGAGGGATAGTTCTGGGATGGGAGGGATAGTTCTGGGATGGAAGGGATAGTTCTGGGAGGGGAGGGATAGTTCTGGGATGGGAGGGATAGTTCTGGGAGGGGAGGGATAGTTCTGGGATGGGAAGGATAGTTCTGGGAGGGGAGGGATAGTTCTGGGATGGGAGGGATAGTTCTGGGAGGGGAGGGATAGTTCTGGGAAGGGAGGGATAGTTCTGGGATGGAAGGGATAGTTCTGGGAAGGGAGGGATAGTTCTGGGATGGGAGGGATAGTTCTGGGAGGGGAGGGATAGTTCTGGGAGGGGAGGGATAGTTCTGGGAGGGGAGGGATAGTTCTGGGATGGGAGGGATAGTTCTGGGAGGGGAGGGATAGTTCTGGGAGAGGAGTGACTGAGGTTTTCTTCTCGACAATATAGTCCATAATAATCTGTTTTTGTTTGTTCTTCTGCTTTGTTGCTTTTGCCAGAAGTTATAAATTAACAGATCTTCTTTCCCAGCTGATTCACATGAGGCTACTGCACCTCCTGACTCACATGAGGCTACTGCACCACCTGACTCACATGAGGCTACTGCACCACCTGACTCACATGAGGCTACTGCACCACCTGACTCACATGAGGCTACTGCACCTCCTGACTCACATGAGGCTACTGCACCACGTGACTCACATGAGGCTACTGCACCACGTGACTCACATGAGGCTACTGCACCTCCTGACTCACATGAGGCTACTGCACCACCTGACTCACATGAGGCTACTGCACCTCCTGACTCACATGAGGCTACTGCACCTCCTGACTCACATGAGGCTACTGCACCACGTGACTCACATGAGGCTACTGCACCACGTGACTCACGTGAGGCTTCTGCACCACCTGACTCACATGAGGCTACTGCACCTCCTGACTCACATGAGGCTACTGCACCACATGATTCACGTGAGGCTACTGCACCACGTGACTCACATGAGGCTACTGTACCACCTGACTCACATGAGCCTACTGCACCACGTGACTCACATGAGGCTACTGTACCACCTGACTCACATGAGGCTACTGCACCTCCTGACTCACATGAGGCTACTGCACCACCTGACTCACATGAGGCTACTGCACCACCTGACTCACATGAGGCTACTGCACCACCTGACTCACATGAGGCTACTGCACCACGTGACTCGCATGAGGCTACTGTACCACCTGACTCACATGAGGCTACTGCACCACCTGACTCACATGTGGCTACTGCACCACCTGACTCACATGAGGCTACTGCACCACCTGACTCACGTGAGGCTACTGTACCACCTGACTCACATGAGGCTACTGCACCACCTGACTCACATGAGGCTACTGCACCACCTGTCTCACATGAGGCTACAGCACCACGTGACTCACATGAGGCTACTGCACCACGTGACTCACATGAGGCTACTGTACCACCTGACTCACAAGAGGCTACTGCACCTCCTGACTCACATGAGGCTACTGCACCACGTGACTCACATGAGGCTACTGTACCACCTGACTCACGTGAGGCTACTGTACCACCTGACTCACATGAGGCTACTGCACCTCCTGACTCACATGAGGCTACTGCACCACATGATTCACGTGAGGCTACTGCACCACGTGACTCACATGAGGCTACTGTACCACCTGACTCACATGAGCCTACTGCACCACGTGACTCACATGAGGCTACTGTACCACCTGACTCACATGAGGCTACTGCACCTCCTGACTCACATGAGGCTACTGCACCACCTGACTCACATGAGGCTACTGCACCACCTGACTCACATGAGGCTACTGCACCACCTGACTCACATGAGGCTACTGCACCACGTGACTCGCATGAGGCTACTGTACCACCTGACTCACATGAGGCTACTGCACCACCTGACTCACATGTGGCTACTGCACCACCTGACTCACATGAGGCTACTGCACCACCTGACTCACGTGAGGCTACTGTACCACCTGACTCACATGAGGCTACTGCACCACCTGACTCACATGAGGCTACTGCACCACCTGTCTCACATGAGGCTACAGCACCACGTGACTCACATGAGGCTACTGCACCACGTGACTCACATGAGGCTACTGTACCACCTGACTCACAAGAGGCTACTGCACCTCCTGACTCACATGAGGCTACTGCACCACGTGACTCACATGAGGCTACTGTACCACCTGACTCACGTGAGGCTACTGTACCACCTGACTCACATGAGGCTACTGCACCTCCTGACTCACATGAGGCTACTGCACCACCTGACTCACATGAGGCTACAGCACCACCTGACTCACATGAGGCTACTGCACCACCTGACTCACATGAGGCTACTGCACCACGTGACTCACATGAGGCTACTGCACCACCTGACTCACATGAGGCTACTGCACCACCTGACTCACATGAGGCTACTGTACCACCTGACTCACATGAGGCTACTGCACCACCTGACTCACATGAGGCTACTGCACCACCTGACTCACATGAGGCTACTGCACCACCTGACTCACATGAGGCTACTGCACCACGTGACTCACATGAGGCTACTGAACCACCTGACTCACGTGAGGCTACTGTACCACCTGACTCACATGAGGCTACTGCACCTCCTGACTCACATGAGGCTACTGCACCTCCTGACTCACATGAGGCTACTGCACCTCCTGACTCACATGAGGCTAATGTACCACCTGACTCACATGAGGCTACTGCACCACCTGACTCACATGAGGCTACAGCACCACCTGACTCACATGAGGCTACTGCACCTCCTGACTCACATGAGGCTACAGCACCACGTGACTCACATGAGGCTACAGCACCACGTGACTCACATGAGGCTACTGCACCACCTGACTCACATGAGGCTACTGCACCTCCTGACTCACGTGAGGCTACTGCACCTCCTGACTCACATGAGGCTACTGCACCACGTGACTCACATGAGGCTACTGCACCTCCTGACTCACATGAGGCTACTGCACCTCCTGACTCACATGAGGCTACTGTACCACCTGACTCACATGAGGCTACTGCACCTCCTGACTCACATGAGGCTACTCTACCACCTGACTCACATGAGGCTACTGCACCTCGTGACTCACATGAGGCTACAGCACCACCTGACTCACATGAGGCTACTGCACCACCTGACTCACATGAGGCTACTGTACCACCTGACTCACATGAGGCTACAGCACCACCTGACTCACATGAGGCTACTGCACCTTCTGACTCACATGAGGCTACTGCACCACCTGACTCACATGAGGCTACTGCACCACCTGACTCACATGAGGCTACTGCACCACCTGACTCACATGAGGCTACTGCACCTCCTGACTCACATGAGGCTACTGCACCTCCTGACTCACATGAGGCTACTGTACCACCTGACTCACATGAGGCTACTGCACCACCTGACTCACATGAGGCTACTGCACCACCTGACTCTCATGAGGCTACTGTACCACCTGACTCACATGAGGCTACAGCACCACCTGACTCACATGAGGCTACTGCACCTCCTTATTCACATGAGGCTACTGTACCACCTGACTCACATGAGGCTACTGCACCTCGTGACTCACATGAGGCTACAGCACCACCTGACTCACATGAGGCTACTGCACCACCTGACTCACATGAGGCTACAGCACCACCTGACTCACATGAGGCTACAGCACCACTTGACTCACATGAGGCTACAGCACCACCTGACTCACATGAGGCTACTGCACAACGTGAATCACACTAAGGTACTTTACACGACTCAGTTTAGTATATGTATTCTTACTTCAGCGACAAATATTTACTGCACTTTCAGGTTACAAGAGAAAGCTGAACAAAGCCTGACTCTCTGGTATTTGATAATATAATAATATGCTTCATCAATACCACTTTTAACTGTGTTTAATGTAAGATCAAATGTTCTGACTTGATAATAAACTGAAATATAGATTACAGGCAAGGTAATCATAACGATGCATTTATTGGTAAAGGAAAGACCAAATACATGTGTCAGTGTTTTAAAACCAAATTTGCAGATACCTCCAACATCCTTTATCAAGTTGCTGTAAACTATGTTCTTAACAAGATTTTAAGAGCTTGTGTTTATATGTCTGTCAGAGTGCGTTACATGGGTACCATCACCCTGGTAGTTTAGGGTTCCGGTAGTACAGTCGGATTCGTTGTATATACACAATCAAATCAAATCAAATCAAATTAAATATTTATTCAGGTAATAAATACAAGGTGAGATACAAAACATTGATGGATTTATATATAGAGCTAGTACATACAATGCCTAAAGCCACTATTACGCAAAGCGTTTCGGGCAGGAAGAATTCTTCTTCAGAAGAAGAAAGGAAGGCAGGAAACGAGAATTCTGGTTTCGATTCAGAATTATACTTGGCTGTCCTATAACTACTAAAGTTTTCAACATGCGGAAAGAATTAAATATACTTAGCATTCGAGACAGAATATTTGAAATTAATCTTATGATGGGACTAAAGCTGCTGCGTGATAACAAAAACAATATTGTGTCAGTTGCACTGTTAGAACACATACGAAATGGAACCAGCGAGTCTAAATGGATTCAAAGAACAGCCACTCATATTAAAATTATTGGACTGCACGATGTATATACAGATGAAAGAGTACAGCACTTCCTTCCACCCTGGCAGATAGTACCTTTTGACATCCTGACCCCTGCATACCCCACCAAGAAACTAATCACTAACAACCCTCATGCTCAGCTTGCTGCTAAATTAAGCACCATAGAACTCATTCACAATATACAAGCTAAAAACAACATAGCACAGACAATATACACTGACGGATCACTCAATACAGCTACAGGGAGGGCAGGAAGTGCTGTTATTGCTCATCAGCCCGATGGCAGCACAATTCAAAGGAATATCCAAATTAGTAACTGGGCGTCCACAAGGCAAGCCGAGTTGGTAGCGATACTGGTAGCACTCGAAATTTTGACAACACTGAAGTAGACAGCTTAATTATTTCTGACTCCCTTTCCTCACTACGAGCAATAAACAGTTTGCAATCAAGTAATATCGTGCTTGTCTTGGAAGCTAGACGTAGATATATAAGAATGCTTAGCAAGATGGTAAATATAAAAATGATGTAGATTCCTTCTCACATTGGCATGCAGGAACATGACAAAGTTGACGCCCTTGCTAAGGCTGCAGTAAATAAAGACAGTATTGAACGGAATCTTGAGTTATCAAATAGGTCCCTTAATAGTGTCATTAGACAAGAACTCCTGGATGGATTTGAAGAAAGTAGAACTGTGCAAACTGGAACTAGCAGGTCCATTGTTCATCACAATGAAATGTGTGAAGTAAAACATGTGTATGGGGCAAGTAACAAAGTCAGTAGACTAACAGATGTTGTCACAGCTCGTATAAGACTTGGCTACAAGTATCTCTGGTAGTTCGGCTTGTATAGGGATCTAGATGAAGTGAAGTGTAAAGTGTGTGGACAAAGACAGGGACACACACTCGAACACTATATTTTGGATTGTAGCAAAATTGAGCCATTTAGAGATAAATCTAAGCTCACTCTGTATGATATGGCAACCTATCTTATTACCATGGATAAATTACCTGAAGTCCTTGCACTGTATCCATATTTCGCTTCCAGTAGATAAACGACATATGAGATGAAGAAACAAGTAGTGTATTGGGAAGACTAATAATAAACAGAAGCTCCCCTATGACTCTGTGATATCCCCATTGGTCAAACTATTATGTATTAGCGATAAGACCTACCATTAATGTATAATGACTTACTGTATATGTATAGCTCTTGAAATAGCACTTTCTCTGTAACTAGCTGACATTGTAACTATAAGGTGTGAAGGAAAGATGAAATTGTTTATGTAATAATCTAAGATGAGGTCTGATAAAGACCTTTTGTGCCCTCTGTAATGCTTTTTGCGCTACCACTCACAGGATGGGTATGGGGTGCACAATAAACTAGCCGCCTCCGGCGGCAACAATCAAATGGATTCGAATCCCTTGCAGGACAGAAATGGTTGGGCACATTTCCTTTCGCCTAATGCCTCTGCTCACCTAGCAGTGAGTAGGTAGTAACAACTACCTACTCAGGGATGTGTGGTGTTTTCAGTTGCATGTTGGCTTGGAGACTGTTCAAACTTGTTTGCATTTGTGTTGCTCACGTGGCCCCACCAAGTGAGGTGATTCGATGCAATATCTATGCCCAAGTTAACCACTGAGCGCTGTCGGATGTTGGGTACATAAGTCTCACTACTTCCAACATTTTTGTACAGTCAGTGTGGTCAAGCGCCTAAGGAACCAGGTACGCCAAGGTGCACAGTGTTCCTGGCTGTCTGGGTTCGAATCTTTCTGGGGTGTGTTCAGCTTTCACATATACTTTATACACATACAAATACATACATATGCATACACACACACACACACATATACGTACATATACATATATACACATATATATATTCACACACATGCATACAAATACATTTGTCTCTTTTACTCTAACAGGGTGAGATAGCTAATAGAGAAACTAGTGTGCAATTAAGCACTTAATCACTGAAGGTGATTAAGGTGCTTTTATAAGCTCAGGTTATGTAGTTACATCACATACATACATTGTATAAGTGATACATTACATGGTCAATCTTGGGTATAAGTCCAATATATCATCAAGTGTTCCAGTACTCATATAGTAATACACAGTTCAGCATACCTTAGCCCAGGAGGGCGAAAATCAGTCAGTATGGGACATTCTACAATATAATGTTCAAAGGAATGCATGTTTTCTCTTTCACAAAGTTGACACATTGTGTACTCGACATTTGGGTTTTGAGAAAGCTGCCAGATACGTCTGTATCCCAGGCGTATTCTGGCCACTATAACATCACATTGCCGGGCTCTTGTTCTATTAGTCCCATATGTGAATGTTTCTTCACGATATCTATCATAATATTTAATGCTACAACTTTCAGGTCTTTGTGAATTTGTTAGGTCGGTGAGATCGTCATTAGATATTTAAGTATTCTCTTTGTCACTGCTAATGAAACACCCATATCAATTTCTACTACTGGTTTTCTACAGGCTGTCTTTGCAAGCAAATCAACAGTGTCATGCCTTGAGATGCCAATATGTGATGGTATCCATAGGAATTTAATTTTAAATCTGTTTTATTTAACAGCTAAAACATTCATTCGAATATCACTGACTATTTTCTGGGTGTTACTACTATGTGCGTTCAATGCCAGGAGTGCACTCTGCGAGTCACGGTATAAAAGTCCAATGCCTTTGTCCTTTAAAAATTCAGTGGCAAGGTATATGCCTGCAAGTTCGGTTTGAGTTGTACTTGCCCAGTCATTGACGCGCTTCATCGCTGTCTGTACGAGAGAAGATTGTTCAAATATATTACATGCACATCCGGTACATCGTCCACCTTCTTCTACAGAGCCGTCGGTATAGCACTGATAAACATCGTTACCCATACTCTGAGTACTTTCAGTGATGCTTTTCAGTGTTAACTGTTTTAATAATGTAGAGTGCACACTATCTATCTTGGGCGCATTTACAAAATCAACTGATAGATCTCAGTTATCCCATGGAGTAATTGGCTGATTAATCATTAATTGAGTTGGGTACATATTTAATATTTTGATGGAGTTGGCTACCTTGCAGAACCAAAATGCATAATCAGATTTCGTTCTTCTTTTATAAACCTCAGGTAAGTGTCGCATATTAGAAAATTTAGCTTGAAACTTCATGTATTGCCGAGATCTACGCAATGCCTTCAAGCTGAAAACTGTGCTAATAGAGAAAATTCTCTCACTTATGGTAGGTAATTTTAACTCTGCTCTCATATTAACTATTCTCGTGGACTTTGGAGCCCCAAGGATGAGACGCATAGCTTCATTTTGCAAGGTTTCAAGGGATTTCAGCTTTTTTTCTGTATATAGTGTGAGATGTAGAGCATTGTAGTCAATCACAGAGCGGAGCGCATAAATGATACATAAAACATTCTAGCAAGTCTCACGTTAATTCCATGATTGACACCAACAAGTACCCGCAAGGGCTTTAATCTCTCCCACAGTCTCCTCTTGAGAGAAGAAAGATACTCAGGGTCGTTGATCGGGATATCAAGGTATCTGTAAGACTCGCAGTTTTCAAGTGCTCGCCCATCTATATGATAATTGGCTGGTGGAATACCACACGGAATGAGGGCACGAGTTTTCTGTACAGATATAAGGAGGCCACATTCCTCAGCTCTAGTAGCAAAAGCGTCGAGCAGAACTTGCATTCTAGGCTCGGAGGCAGCCTGTAAACATATATCATCAGCATAACAAATGACAGTGTCTTCATTATTAGTTGGTATACCTTTAATAAGTTTATGCATCGGAACGTTGAACAACAAGGGGCTGAGGACCCCTCCTTGTGGAGTTCCCAGTTCAAAGTGTTTGCTCTGTGCTTTTAATACCATTAAACTAAATATATGCTGTTTGATTAGACAAATAGCCCTTTATCCATTTCAATAATTTCCCTTGTATTCCCAGCTCGGCAAGCTGTTCTAGTATGATTTCTCTGTTTGCTGTATCAAAAGCTGCTGCTAGGTCGATGAAGACTGCTTGAGGGGAGGCGTCAATATGAGAGAAGTATTCAGCAACAGTTGGGGTGACAGGTGCCCCTGTATACGATACATGAGTCGGTTAAGGCCAATGCGTACAAGCACTTTACATACACACGATGTTAGAGATATGGGTCTATAATTATCTGAGTGTGGTTTGGGGATGGGAACAATGACACTCTTTGTCCAAGCATCAGGTAATACTCCTTCACATAAACCCATTCTGTACAACACTAAAAGTGGATTACCTGGTACGTGTGAGACTAATGTCAGTAGTCTGTAAGTAATACCGTCCTCTCCAGGAGCAGTTGATTTGCCCATCTTTAGTGCATGATTTAATTCACATTCAGTTACATCATTAAGGTCCGACACTAAAGTGTCATTAAGTTTATGCTGTACGTTAATTGGGAGTGAGTCGTAGCTCGATGTTAGTGCCCATTGATCAAGGAGAATGTTTGCTTGTTCTAGTGGGCTGTGGTGCATTGGTTTGGTTGGGTTGCTTCTAGAGATTTTTCGTATCTTTTCCCAAACTTCAACAAGTGTTGTTTGCTCATTTATACTTTGTAGGAACTCTTCCCAATGTTAATTACGTGTAACGTTGCTCATGTTTCTCACCTATCAATTTGCGACAAGAAATGCATGCAAGTCACCTTGTGCTTTGGTTCGTTTGTATGTATCTCCAAGTTGCTTTACACGTTCATGTTCTTTAACAAATACGGGGTCAAGGACCCACTTGGGTGGTGGAAGGTGTTGTCCACTTCGGCTAGGCTTATGGCCTGTTCCCCAACACACCCATGTATCGTACTAGGTAGTAATTGTATAACGAGATCTCTGTATGACGAATTGTACACTCGTCATACAATGACGAATGTACATTGATTACACAATGTACATTCGTCATTGTGTAACCTTCATACCATTTGGAAATACAATTAATAAAGTGGTCGTGCAAGCCATATGGAATGTTAATTTTTTCCGTCTCTGATGTCTATTAGGTACATCACACTGTACCTCATAGGAAGAAGAAACTGCATAGTGATCACTTCCCCGTTTATTAGGCAAATCGGGCCTTGCATAGTAGGCTGAGAAGTGCATTCTGGCTACTAGGTACGACATATATAATATATATATATTTATATATATATATATATATATATATATATATATATATATATATATATATATATATATATATATATATATATATATATGTCGTACCTAGTAGCCAGAACTCACTTCTCAGCCTACTATGCAAGGCCCGATTTGCCTAATAAGCCAAGTTTTCATGAATTAATGTTTTTTCGTCTACCTAACCTACCTAACCTAACCTAACCTAGCTTTTTTTGGCTACCTAACCTAACCTTACCTATTAAGATAGATTAGGTTAGGTTAGGTAGGGTTGGTTAGGTTCGGTCATATATCTACGTTAATTTTAACTCCAATAAAAAAAAATTGACCTTATACATAGTGAAAAGGGCAGTTTATCATTTCATAAGAAAAAAATTATAGAAAATATATTAATTCAGGAAAACTTGGCTTATTAGGCAAATCGGGCCTTGCATAGTAGGCTGAGAAGTGAGTTCTGGCTATTAGGTACGACATATATATATATATATATATATATATATATATATATATATATATATATATATATATATGTCGTACCTAGTAGCCAGAACTCACTTTTTGGCCTACTATTCAAGGCCCGATTTGCCTAATAAGCCAAGTTTTCCTGAATTAATATATTTTTTCTAATTTTTTTCTTATGAAATGATAAAGCTACCCATTTCATTATGTATGAGGTCAATTTTTTTTTATTGGAGTTAAAATTAACGTAGATATATGACCGAACCTAACCAACCCTACCTAACCTAACCTAACCTATCTTTATAGGTTAGGTTTGGTTAGGTAGCCGAAAAAGTTAGGTTAGGTTAGGTTAGGTAGGTTAGGTAGTCGAAAAACAATTAATTCATGAAAACTTGGCTTATTAGGCAAATCGGGCCTTGAATAGTAGACCAAAAAGTGAGTTCTGGCTACTAGGTACGACATATATATATATATATATATATATGTATATATATATATATACATATATATATATATATATATATATATATATATATATATATATATATATATATATATATATATATATATATATATATATATATATATATATATATATATATATATGTCGTACCTAGTAGCCAGAACGCACTTCTCAGCCTACTATGCAAGGCCCAATTTGCCTAATAAGCCAAGTTTTCATGAATTATTTGTTTTTCGACTACCTAACCTACCTAACCTGACCTAACCTAACTTTTTCTGCTACCTAACCGAACCTAACCTATAAAGATAGGTTAGGTTAGGTTAGGTAGGGTTGGTTAGGTTCGGTCATATATCTACGTTAATTTTAACTCCAATAAAAAAAAATTGACCTCATACATAATGAAATGGGTAGCTTTATCATTTCATAAGAAAAAAATTAGAAAAAATATATTAATTCAGGAAAACTTGGCTTATTAGGCAAATCGGGCCTTGCATAGTAGGCTGAGAAGTGCGTTCTGGCTATTAGGTACGACATATATATATATATATATATATATATATATATATATATATATATATATATATATATATATATATATATATATATATATATTATTAAATATGACCGAAAAAGTAAGATTAATAATTCTAACACGAATTTTCTCAATCTTTCGTACATTTCTTTTCACTGTTGGAGGTAAATAAAAAATCAATTCTCCAAAATTCATTTTTATTTCTAGTCTGACGCGACACTTGAGCGCGTTTCGTAAAACTTATTACATTTTCAAAGACTTTAGTTAACACATACACAACTGAATAGAACTTACACATCTCCGATTTTGTTTATATCTACATTTGAGTGAGGTGGATGGGGTGAGGTGGTATTTAATAAGGTATTAATTTCATCAACACAAGCCAGAACATGAAACAATGGGTATTGAACAGAAGTGATTGTAGAAAGCCTATTGGTCCATATTTCTTGATGCTTCTATATTGGAGCGGAGTCTTGAGGTGGGTAGAATATAGTTGTGCATTAATTGGCTGTTGATTGCTGGTGTTGACTTCTTGATGTGTAATGCCTCGCAAACGTCAAGCCGCCTGCTATCGCTGTATCTATCGATGATTTCTGTGTTGTTTACTAGGATTTCTCTGGCGATGGTTTGGCTGTGGGAAGAGATTATATGTTCCTTAATGGAGCCCTGTTGCTTATGCATCGTTAAACGCCTAGAAAGAGATGTTGTTGTCTTGCCTATATACTGGTTTTTTTGGAGCTTACAGTCCCCAAGAGGGCATTTGAAGGCATAGACGACGTTAGTCTCTTTTAAAGCATTCTGTTTTGTGTCTGGAGAGTTTCTCATGAGTAGGCTGGCCGTTTTTCTGGTTTTATAGTAAATCGTCAGTTGTATCCTCTGATTTTTGTCTGTAGGGATAACGTTTCTATTAACAATATCTTTCAGGACCCTTTCCTCCGTTTTATGAGCTGTGGAAAAGAAGTTCCTGTAAAATAGTCTAATAGGGGGTATAGGTGTTGTGTTAGTTGTCTCTTCAGAGGTTGCATGGCTTTTCACTTTCCTTCTTATGATGTCTTCGACGAAACCATTGGAGAAGCCGTTATTGACTAGGACCTGCCTTACCCTACAGAGTTCTTCGTCGACTTGCTTCCATTCTGAGCTGTGGCTGAGAGCACGGTCGACATATGCGTTAACAACACTCCTCTTGTACCTGTCTGGGCAGTCGCTGTTGGCATTTAGGCACATTCCTATGTTTGTTTCCTTAGTGTAGAAAGTGTTTCCTTAGTGTATCTAATAACAAGATCTTAGTGTATAATAACAAGATTTAACATTTTACTAGGAAATATTGGTTAAACAGATGCTACTCATTCTTCCTGATTTAAAATAGAAAGAAACGTTGACTGACGTGAGCCGCATTCTGAGGGTTAAGAACATTCACAATCATGTCACTGTGTACACTATCAATAGCAATGTATTCTTTGCAGATATTCAACTGGTATTTGATGAAGCAAGGGCTGTGCACGAGGTATGCGTCGTGGTTTTTCCAGAAACATACACCATGGATGAATAAGTTTGACAAGAGGATCCGATGGCTAGTGGAGGCTGGTCTGACACAACACTGGCTCAAGGTGAGGCTCATACAACACTGGCTCAAGGTAAGGCTCATACAACACTGGCTCAAGGTGAGGCTCATACAACACTGGCTCAAGGTGAGGCTCATACAACACTGGCTCAAGGTTAGGCTCATGCAACACTGGCTCAAGGTGAGGCTCATACAACACTGGCTCAAGGTGAGGCTCATACAACACTGGCTCAAAGTGACTCGCTCATACAACACTAGCTCAAGGTGAGGCTCATGCAACACTGGCTCAAGGTGAGGCTCATGCAACACTGGCTCAAGGTGAGGCTCATACAGCACTGGCTCAAGGTGAGGCTCATACAACACTGGCTCAAGGTGAGGCTCATACAGCACTGGCTCAAGGTGAGGCTCATACAACACTGGCTCAAGGTGAGGCTCATACAACACTGGCTCAAGGTGAGGCTCATGCAACACTGGCTCAAGGTGAGGCTCATACAGCACTGGCTCAAGGTGAGGCTCATACAACACTGGCTCAAGGTGAGGCTCATACAGCACTGGCTCAAGGTGAGGCTCATACAACACTGGCTCAAGGTGAGGCTCATACAACACTGGCTCAAGGTGAGGCTCATACAACACTGGCTCAAGGAGAGGCTCATACAACACTGGCTCAAGGTGAGACTCATACAACACTGGCTCAAGGTGAGGCTCATACAACACTGGCTCAAGGTGAGGCTCATACAACACTGGCTCAAGGTGAGGCTCATACAACACTGGCTCAAGGTGAGGCTCATACAACACTGACTCAAGGTGAGGCTCATACAACACTGGCTCAAGGTTAGGCTCATGCAACACTGGCTCAAGGTGAGGCTCATACAACACTGGCTCAAGGTGAGGCTCATACAACACTGGCTCAAGTTGAGGCTCATACAACACTGGCTCAAGGTGAGGCTCATACAACACTGGCTCAAGGTGAGGCTCATACAACACTGGCTCAAGGTGAGGCTCATACAACACTGGCTCAAGGTGAGGCTCATGCAACACTGGCTCAAGGTGAGGCTCATGCAACACTGGCTCAAGGTGAGGCTCATGCAACACTGGCTCAAGGTGAGGCTCATGCAACACTGGCTCAAGGTGAGGCTCATGCAACACTGGCTCAAGGTGAGGCTCATACAGCACTGGCTCAATGTGAGGTTACCTTGAGGTTACCTTGAGGTGCTTCTGGGGCTCAGCGTCCCCGTTGCCCGGTCGTCGACCAGGCCTCATGGTCGGTTCATGCAACACTGGCTGCAAGTGAGGCTCATGGAACACTGGCTCAAGGTGAGGCTCATGCAACACTGGCTCAAGGTGAGGCTTATGGAACACTGGCTCAAGGTGAGGCTCATGCAACATTGGCTCAAGGTGAGGCTCATGGAACACTGGCTCAAGGTGAGGCTCATGCACCATTGGCACAAGGTGAGGCTCATGGAACACTGGCTCAAGGTGAGGCTCATGGAACACTGGCTCAAGGTGAGGGTTATGCAACACTGGCTCAAGGTGAGGGTTATGCAACACTGGCTCAAGGTGAGGGTTATGCAACACTGGCTCAAGGTGAGGCTCATGGAACACTGGCTCAAGGTGAGGGTTATGCAACACTGGCTCAAGGTAAGGGTTATGCAACACTGGCTCAAGGTGAGGGTTATGCAACACTAGTAAAGTGCTGGAGTCGACTTCACCATAGTGGAGGACTGGAAATGTCTCACTAAGGCTACATGAGGCTTCCTGTGGAACTCTTCCTCAGACCAAGTCCATTCCATCCATCGGTCGACCCTCAGGACGCGTTCATCAATTTTAACATGCTGTTCATTCAAAACAGGGTTTTTTCAAATTTAAATTAATTTTGTTATATGCATACTGTGCATATTTAGGCATTGGTTAGGTTAGGTGTTTAGGTTCTCATGGCATTCCATGCATCGATCAACCTCACCTGTTTATGAATGAAAAACCGTTTATACACGACTCAAAAATGTTGACATTGAAATCCAAATACCTAACCTAACCAATGCCTAAATCTTTACAGTATGCTCATATATACCATTAATTTAAATATAACATTAATTTATATTTTAGAAAATTCTTATTTTGAATGAACAGCATGTTAAAATTGATGAATGCGTCCTTGGGGCCAACCGATAGATGAATGGACTTAGTCAAAAAACCATTTCATAAGAAAAACCATAAGAAAAAACTTAGTCAATGAAACACCATTTTCTGGGTGAGTACCGGAGACTCCCCGGAGCTATCCCAGGCTGACATGCTAATGTCAGACTTTGGCATCAGTCATGTGTATGGAGTTCTTAGACCTACCGGGGACCTCGGCCAGAACCGGGCCCCTCAGAGAGGCAAGGGGAGCAATGGCCTATAGAAACATCCGTGTGGTTGGGAGCATTCTATGTCTGCCATCGACCTGATCAGGCAACCAGAAAGGTAAGATCCATAAAACAAACCCCCTATTCTGGTTAAGATTGCTACCAAAAGCCGAACTAGGGGATAGAACTCACCAACAGAAATAGTATGACATCACACGTCGTCGTGCCACTGTCTGCGCAGCTCCCCTCCTCCCCGGGAGGGGAAAGGGGGAGCCGCAGACCCTTCACGCCTGCTACCCACACCTCAGGTCTGAGGCTGGATGTCAAAAACACGAAAACCCGCCGACCGGAGGGAGGGAGGGATGCCGGGAAGCCTCTGGGACTCACCCAGAAAATTGCATTTTATTACATTCAACCTGGTTTTCTGGGGGAGCCCTGTCGGCTCCTCAGAGCTAACTACCCACAGACGGAAAAAGAGGGGACTTACCCGGGACGCGGTCGTCGCTCACTCCTCAACTCGAAGTCGAGACAACTGGCTGCAACCACCGACCCAAAGCAACACAGGCCCGATGGGGCCCAGGGACATTAACGAGGTAACGAACAGCCAGCACCGTGTTCGACCACCAAAACCCCTCTCCCGAATATCAGACCAAGACATGTTCCCAAAGACGGCAGCAAGACCCGCGAACTTACAGACGTCATGGGCAGGGGGATAAACCGCAGGCTGGCTGGATTTGATAACCCTGCGGACGACCTGGGAGACCCGAACCCGCGAACAGGGAAGAAGGGAAACCGGATCTACCCAAACCTCGTCCCCAGACACAGAAGCTGTGGCGTGCAAATAACGGCAAAAAGCCACAACCGGACACAAAGCATGATGAACCCCCGGCCGAACCAACCAAGTATCAACCACCCACGGACACCTCCAGAATGCAGCAGTCTCATTCTTCGCCAGAAAGAGGGAGACGGCTGCAGGCGAACAAAACAATTGTCACGACCGAAAGAACAGAAACCCCTGTGCCGGAGGAGAGCATGAAGCTTCCCGACCCGACCCCCAGAGGCTAATGTCAAGAAAAAAGAGCCTTGGAGAAACAATCCTGGACCGAAGGGGCCACGACGAAACGAGGAGACGAAAGGTAAGCGAGCACTCTGTCCAAACACCAGGACGGCTCAGGTGGCGCATGAGCAGGCCGGAGGTGAAACAAAGCAGGAGACAACTTGTGAAACGGCGCAGACGTAACATCGATACCGAAGGCAAGCTGAAGCGGCTCCGCCAGCGCCGTACAATACGAGGTGACAGTGTTAGGCATAAGATGACGGTCCTGAAACAACCAAGAGAGA
Source organism: Procambarus clarkii (assembly GCF_040958095.1). Classification (NCBI taxonomy): domain Eukaryota; kingdom Metazoa; phylum Arthropoda; class Malacostraca; order Decapoda; family Cambaridae; genus Procambarus; species Procambarus clarkii. Next base: position 3,187,250 of record NC_091220.1, read on the forward strand.
AAGGACAAGACCACCCTAACCGACAGCGAAGTAAAACGATGAAGACGCAAAAAGAAACAGAAGGACCGCCAGGAAACTTCATACTGCCGCCGAGAAGAAGCCCGCAGGTGGGACACCAACAAAGAAGCCACCTGATCACCATAGAGATGATGATAGACTCGAGTAAAAAAAACATACTCGAGACTTGAGGAGAAGATCGAACCAGCCACGTGATGTACTGGCCCGATCTGCTGAAAGAGGCGGAGCCGCGGGAAAACCCTCGGGTTCGGACACCAAGCAAGCAGCGCCTGAAACCAAGGCTGGGCTGGCCACCAAGGGGCCAGAAGGACAACTCTCCGCTGGTAAGTTTCCAAGCAAGTCAGGATCTGGAGCAACAGCCGAACTGGGGGAAAGAGGTACAGGAACCCCCACCTCGACCAGTCCAGCCGAAAGGCATCGGCCCCGACGGCTTCGCGAACGGGGAAGTTCGCCGCATACATGGAAAGGCGCCTCCACCACCCCAACGCGAAGAGGTCCACCTCGGGATGCCCGAACGTCCGGCAAAGCCAACGGATGGAAGTGTCGTCGACCGTCCACTCCGTGGAGAGGGGAACGAAGCAAGACAGGCCATCGGCCAAGACATTGGACACACCCCACACGTGAACCGCCAGGAGAGCCAAACCCCGAGAACTCAGCAGACGAGTCACCTCATCTGCTGCTGACGAGTCAACTGGAGCAAGAGCATGAAGAACCTAAGCATGTCCAAGAATTAGGTATGAACAAAACAACTCAAGTATTGCCTTAAACAAAATTATCAACATCTTGTGTTAATGGCATGTACTTGGAAAATAATAATTTTAATTATTATTTTCCAAGTTTTCAAGTTTTCCAAGTTTTCAATTTGCCATTAATTTTCAAGAATAAGAGTTATGACCTAACAACCACAGTGAATCATATCATTAGATAAGATAAAAACTAATTATGTACAATATTTACAAACTATTTACAAAAGCTGGACCAAAAAGGCTAACATCTTAATGATAGCAGTCAGAAGTCACTGGTCTCAGTGTGGTTGCTAGAACAGTTATGGAACATTTGATGACATGCACTGTAAAAATACAAATATCACAGTAGGCACTACAATGCATCTGAATGAAGACAAAAACAAAGTTGAAAGAAGTATATACAATGATACAGTATATACATGAGGCACATGGGATGGAGTTACCAGAAAGACAACTGCAGAAAGCACTTAATTATAGATTCTGCGAATGTCAACACCTAATTCATCAGGAGCACTATACAACTCTGGCTCTGACTGAAAGTCAGGAACAGAAACTGCAAGTGACCAGGTGTCATCTGGGTTGTTAAACTCGTTAGCATTTAGCCAATGGATGCGTGGTGAGTGCACAATTGAGACTAAAGGTCTAGATCTAAGAGTATAAGTACTGGCATGAGGGTTGTTCTGTGTCAAGTGGTCTGTCAACCACAGTAGGTGGTGTTCCAATAGAGGAATCTGTCAGGGTAAAGTCAATGTCATCTTCTGCATCAGTCTCATCAGCAGTAATTTTAGCTTACATCATGTGGTCTAGATGCTTTATAAACTTTTTCTTTTATAAACTCTCCTGTTAACAAATTCTTAAGTTTGTACTTGTTACCCTTGATAAGCTCTATTACCTTATATAGACCTAAAAATTTCCTAAGTTAAGTTGTACATAGTGCCAGACCTGTGTTGGTTAAGTACCATTACTACAGATCCGACAGTTATCTTACTGGGCTTAGCTTGAGCATTCCTTGCTCGGGTGAACTCTGCAGTTGCCTTGGACAAGTGTTCTTGTATTTTCTTAAAAACTAGTGCATTTGTCTATGCTTTACTTGACCAAGATAATTTAGGTTATACACAGGAGCAGGAGGTACATTGATTAATTCATTAGGAAGGATCTTATCTGTACCATAAAGAATAGCATGAGCACTGCTTCCATTAGAAGCATTAATTGAAGAATTTATGACACACTGAATTAAGGGTAAGAACTCATCCCAATTACAGTTATCAAAATTTCATGTGACTCTCAAGGCATCTAACACTTCAACCTGTTCTCGCAAATTTAATAAGTCAATATTGACTTATTAGTTGCGTGCATAGGTGACATACTAAACATAATAATTTCCCTTGAAAAGCTTCATAGAAAACACCGACCTTACCTAACCTACTTAGTATGTTAAAATAATCATCTTATAGCTTCGTAATTACAATTGTTACTTAACCTATTATAGGTATAGGTTAGGTAATAATTGTAATTACGAAGCAATAAGATGCTTATCTTAACATACTAAGTAGGTTAGGTAAGGTCGGTGTTTTCTATGAAGCTTTTCAAGGGAAACTATTATGTTAAGTATGTCACCTATGCACATATTTAATAAGTCAATATTGACTTATTAAATTTGCGAGAACGGGTTGAACACTTTCCTGTTAGTATGCTCTGCTAACCCATTACTTGCTGGATGATATAACATAATGCTAATTTTTTTAGTGTTATATAGTTCACAAAAATAGTTAAGACACTATTACTGAACAAAGGACCATTATCTGAGAGAATTACTTTTGGCATATTATATTTACAAATTATATGGTCATGGAATCCACTGGCTATAGTTTCAGCCATTTTGTTCAGAATAGGAACTAGTTCGCAATACCGTGAACTTGAATGGACTTCAACCATTACAAGCAAGTTTTTGTTACCTTTTTCAGTTTCTGCAAAATTTGTCAGCAGATCCATTGATACTCATTCCCAAGGGGCTTTAGTCGCTGGGTACACATGAATTGGGTTAGGTCCCACGACGTGTCCCTTGTGCTGTAAAGAGGTTAAACATCTGTCAACATAATGAGCAAGATTTAGCCATTTTGGACCAAAAATACTTCAATCAACCTTGCTGGAGTGTACGATCCTTTCCTGGATGTGCATTTGCAGGTGCATCATCATGGATAATCTTTAATACAGTTGGTACCAAGACAGATGGAATGACTAACTGACAACATTTCCTCGGGGGTGTCCCTATGTTTACTATTCTACACAGTAAATTGTCTAACATCACTAGTTCTTTCAATGGAACTTAGGATTTGTGAATCTTGCTTAGTCAAAAACTTAATGATGGTGCCCATATGGGGTCTTGTCTTTGTTCTGTCTCTACTACTGTAGTGTCTAATGCTGGGTAATTTAACTGGATTGCAGCTACATGTTGAGAGAACGCATCAGCTACCACATTTTGTTTCCCTGGGATATACCCAAATTTAGGAATAGATTCTTGAATTGTGAGTAAATATCTGGCAAATTTTCTGACAGGATTCTTATTCATTAACAAAAGAATTAATGGTTGATGATCTGTAAGAACATGAACTGGGTAATTGTATATTGCATCCCTGAAATGGTTCAGAACCCATACAACTGCTTGAGCTTCACACACTGTTGCATTATAATTTTTCTCTTCCTTAGACAATGTACGGCTGGCCTTAGCTATTGTGTGATCTCTGTGACCTTCGGTTTGAAGTAATGCAGCACCTAAGCCTACATCACTGGCATCTGTGACCTGATCTGAAACCAACATAAAAGGTTTAGAAAAATCTGGGTACTGTGACGGTGTTCCCCCCCCCCTTATATTTCTCCAACGCCTGCTGTAAGAGTCATATCCACTTTACCCGAGCATTCTCTATGTTGCGGCCAACAATTTGATATATGTGGGAGAGTGTAGTGTTTTCGCGTTGGCGAGAAATTCGTAAAAGAAAAGTATTTTGGCCTGTTGTTTTGGCCATTTAGGGCGCCAACATGGCGCTGGCCCCTCCATTTTGCCGCCAAAACTATGTGACGTCAGTGGCACCAGATTGGTCACTGACAGTGACGTGGCACAGGGAACCAATGAAAACCGCCCCTGGCAAGTATGACGTCATGAAGGCAGGGGGGTCCGGAGATCGCGCCACTTTGGCGCCACCAGTCTGACACGACACGTCAAGGTGGACGGATGTGCGAAGGTTGGTCATGTCAGTTGACTGTTGTACCCTGCTCCCGTGGATTTTACGCGTCACCCGTAGTCTGCAAGTACGCTGTGAGGTCTTCCCTTGTTCATGTGTTGGATTGAAGAGGGAATCGACAGACTATTGAGCAACAAGTGCTCCAGGGACAGGTGCTTTGCAAGAAGAAGAAGTGGAGTCTGTACAGTGACATGTGACGTCTGAGGCAGTTCACCCATTCAGTGACGACGAAGTGGCTGGGCCAATCCACCGGGAAGCAGTGAAAGAAGAAAACTAATTGGGAATCAGGACGATTGCAGCCGAGAAGTAGGATGGCAGCCGTAGTTGTGAGGAGAAGTCGACGGCCGGGAGATCGGCTCCAACCCTGCAAGACGTTCTGGAGGAGCACGGACCTGCAAAGGACAGAGCACGGTGACGACGCGTTTATTTTGGGACGTTGATTGGGTTCCTGGAGAACGCATCAGTGTGTGTGTGGGGGCATTCCCTACAACAAGGCAAAAGCTGGGATCAGGAGCTACAATTCAACTCTCACCGGAGGGAGAGTCCACATCAGTGAGGTGGAAGTAGGTGATTCTAGTTTCCCTCCCAATTCCCCTTTAGTCAGCTATATATTTAGCCAGAGTATCTTTCATGTCGTGAGCAAGGCTTGCTAATGTCTATGTCACGGTAGGATACAGTGATGAGAAGTGAGGCTGTAGAAAGCCCTCACGGTATAAATATTTGCGGTGTGTGGATGCACCTGTTATCATTGAAGAGTTTACTGTGTCGTTGATGATTTCTTTCATGTGACATTAATATGATAACTTATGTCAGAGAATATATATATATAAGTGTACCAGTTATTGGTGGTAGGCTGTGCCCAGTATTTGTCTTATTATTATTGATATTGACGAATTTATCTCTATATATGCATATGTTGGTGTGTTGGATAAATTTCCATGTGTGCAGTGATTAATTGTGTTATCGCCTGCGAAAGGAATTACTGAATCTAAGGTCAGTACCGTAACTGATTGCATTTATTATCATTAAGTACAGTGCAACGCCATAATAGTGAAATATTATGTTAAGTGCTGTAGAAATGAGTTATTGAACTTGAGATCAGTGTGGTTTTTCATTGCGTTCTATTGCCATTATAGAAATATTGTGTTGATTGCAAACATAGTGATCCCTGCGAATTTAAAGAATCAGGCGCTTCACGCCAAAGAAACAAGTACTAAGCATTCGCATGGTGAGGGGGGCCGCTCAGCTGATTATGACATTGACAGGAGGGGGGGAGTGTTACCCTCTAGACGAGCCCCAGTTTTATGAAGAGAGAGTGACTTTCTGCATTGTACTTGATGTTTCGTTGCTAATACGGATATAGTACCTTGAAGTTTTTAAGTAAAATACAAAATACCTTTGAGTTAGTATTATCCCTCCATATATCTTGTTGCTATAGAACAGTTCCAAAGAGTGAGAGTATTAGAGACATATACCTGCCTGAGACCAGATTTAATGAGTGAGATCTCTGCCACTGGTACCACAATTCCACAATACCACTGACGTGTTACTGGACACGGGAAACACCAGTTGGCGACCTTGCAGTTAGTGGTAGAGCCCTTGTCGGGGCGGGCACACGGTTAGGAGAGAGCAAACTGTGTTCCCACTCATTCTTTGGCTATAAGGCTGGCTGGGGATCGACTGGGATACTCTCCTGGCGAACAGTGGCACCGCGAGGATTGAGTGAAGACCCGCAGGGCTACGGTGAGTAACAGTTATCGCTAATACTACAGGGTGGTGTCCATGTAGAGAGAGAGACACCCCGACGTTGGCGACCGTGGACCGGATATCGAGAACGGTTACTTATACTTATACTTATATTTACATCTAAGGTAAACCCGACATTGGCGATCTTGCCAGGTGTCCGGGATAAAGATCTTGTGTACACTGTTACTCGCTTGAAGGACGTTCCCCGACATTGGCGACCTTGCCAGGATAAAGTACTTAGGATTTCTTGTATACTGTTACTTATCTCGCGTATCCCGACATTGGCGACCTCGCCAGGATATCGATCAAGATAAAGGTTGCAATTGTGGTGCTTTACAGTGGTATTAGGTATCAGGTACAGGTTATCACTCGTAGCACAAGATGGAGGATGATAAGGTAACAAGGTTCATTGACACAAGGGATGAGCAGGTGCTGGAGGATTGCACCAAGGCACAGCTGCAATCGATAGCCGACCACTTTGGGATAAAGTTGAGATCTTCCAGAGTGGGAGAGAAAAGATTGGAGATCATGGCACAGCTCAGGGTACGAGATGAACCTTTGGGGGAGGAACGGCCACAGACACCTGCCAGTGGGGAAGAACATTTGAGCACTGGTGGAAGCAGCAGGGGATCCAGCGGCAGCAGGCGCAGCGTCAAGCTGGAGATATTGAAGCTGCAGCTGGAGGCGCAGCTGTGCAGGGAAGAGCGAGAAGCAGATGCACAGCTGCGAAAAGAAGAGCGAAAAGCAGAAGCACAGCTAAAACGAGAAGAGAGAGAGGCACAGCTGCGCAGAGAAGAGCGAGAAGCAGAAGCGCAGCTGAAATGAGAGGAGCGAGAGGCACAGCTGAGACGAGAGGAGCGCGATCTAGAAGCTAGGCTGAAACAGCAAGAGGTAGAAGCTAACAAAGAGGTTGAGCTGAAGCGAGGTGAGCTAGGGCTAGCTCCAACTGCCCCGCCACAACAGGAAGACCGCCGAGTGAGGCAGGGAGATTTGCCGGTCTTTGTACCAAACGAAGCTGAAGGTTTCTTTGACCACTTCGAGAGGGTCGCTACCTTGAAGAAGTGGCCGAGGGTGGAGTGGGCGGAGCTGGTTCAGGTTAGGCTCACCGGTGAAGCTCGCAAAGCCAACAACATGCTCGACCTCAGGGAGTGCACCAACTACGATGCTGTAAAGTGGGCTGTGTTCCATTCTTTCAAGCTAACGCCGGAATGTTACAGGAAGAGATTCAGGGAATGTACCCGTTTGCCAGGAAAATCTTATGCAGAGACGGCGAGGGACATGGAGAGAAAGTTCCTGAAGTGGCTGGAATCCGAAGGAGCTAAGTCGGCTGAGGATGTCAACAGGCTTATGGTCATGGAGAAGTTTATGTCCGTGCTCTCTCCTGAGATCAGGGTTAGAGTAAAGGAGGCAGATATAAAGGACCTGAGGGCCGCGGCCGACAGAGCTGACATGCTGGAAGAAGCCTTACGACCACGCCGAGAGGGACAGCACCGACCGCCAGTGTACTCCGGATATGGTAGAAGTTATAAAAGGACGGACGGATGGAGGACAGGAGCGAGTTCTCCCAAATCCCACCTCTCGAGTGGAGACAGTAGAGGATCAAAGAGTGCTGTGGAGCCGGTGAAGAAGTCCCAAGCTGAGAGCTCAGAAGCTGTTGCTGCGACGAAGGAGTCGACGGATGGTGCAAGGAAGACACACGGAGCGACGGCCTCTGGAGGCATTGCCAGGGCGAGCGGTGGTGGATGGTCTCCGCCGGGGAAAGTTCCGCTGCTACAATTGTGGGGGATTCGGACACTTTTCGCGGGAATGCAAACGCCCTAAGCAGTGGGGGGAACGTTGCTTTCGTGGGGGTCGAGGACCAGATGGCCGAGAGTGTGCGGGATGAACCAGTACTGAGTGGGGAGAAAAGAGTTCACCCATTCGTGTGTGAGGGAACCGTAAGGATGGAGGATGCAAACCCCATTCCAGTGAAGATATTGAGAGACACTGGGGCAGATTTTACCCTGGTGAGTAAAATCCTGTTCCCCGAGGGTTACGAGAGTACCAGTGTGGGGGTGGCAAGTGTGACCACTGTGGGAGGCCCAGTGCGGAACGCCCCTACACCAGGTGACTCTGAATTCTGATTATTACTGCCAGACCCTAGTGGTGGGGGTCTGTGCATCAATGCCCAAGAAGGAGGCACAAGTCATCCTTGGAAATGACGCATGTGGAGGATGTGTCCTCCCGAACCTCGTGAAGGGCGACGAGTGCTTGGAGCACTATAAGGAGAAAGGCGGAGTGCTAGACGCCTGTGGGGACGAGAAGGGAATAGCCACGGTGGCATTCCCTGTATGCGCTGTGATTCCGAGGCGGTGCGACGGACACGGAGGGAGTGGATCGGATAGGGCTGAAGAGGAGACGTCCGACAGCCTGGGAATCGATCACCTCTTAATGGAACCCGGAGAACGAGTGGAGGGCGAAGGCAGCCCGGATGGTGAGTTACAGGTGACCCTCACCAGTTCTCTTGGGGTAGACCGCACTCGTCTTGGGGAGTTGCAGCAGATAGAGTTCCCCGAATTGATTCATGAGGCCAAAGGAGGACGTGTTGGTCCTGAGAGGGCCACTTATTTTTACATATAGGACGGAATGCTGATGAGACAGTGGAGGCCTGTGAGGATGGAGGCTGGAGAAGAATCTCTAGGTACGAGGCACCAGGTAGTGTTGCCGGCCCAGTGCAGAGTGGCAGTGTTGGATCTGTCGCACTGTGTGGACTCTGCAGGTCACCGGGGGGTGACCAAGACGCTGCGTAAGATCAGGGATCATTTCTACTGGCCAGGTATGGACGCCGATGTGAGGCGTTATTGTAAGACATGCTTACCTTGCCAGAGGGCAGGGAAGAGCCAACCCGCGATACCAAAGGCCCCGTTAGTCCCTGTTCCTGCGTTTGGGCCTGCATTTGAGCGTCTGTTGGTCGACGGGGTGGGACCGTTGCCACGGACGAAACGAGGAAATACCTACCTGGTGATGATAATGTGCGCGTCGACCAGATTTCCTATAGCTGTCCCGATGCGGCGTTTGGCGTCGAGAGGAGTAGCCGGGCAGCTGCAACGATTTCTCTCTTTGGTGGGAATGCCCAGGGATATTCAGACGGACTATGGAAGTATATTCCAGTTCAAATGGTTCAGACAGACCGTGACAAGATGGGGAGTGACTCAGATTCGGTCATCGCCCTACGACCGCAGTCGCAAGGGGCGATCGAAAGGTTTCACTCCACCTTGAAGACCGTTCTGAGAGTGTTCTGCGCAGAGCAGGGAGCTGAGTGGGATGAGGCAGTATACCCTGCGTTGTTTGCCATACGTAACGCAGTGGTAGAATCGTTAGGTTTCTCACCTTTAAAGCTGGTGTATGGACATGAGGTGCGAAGTCCTCTGTCCATGCTGAAGGAACAATGGACACTAGGAGTGACCGTGGGGACGGTCAACGAGTACGTTCAGAAGTTCAAGGAGCATCTCACTCTGGCAAAGGAACTAGCAGGAAAACATCTGAAGGAGGCACAGCGTAAGATGTCGGAATGGTATGACAAAAAAGCTACGCCGAGAGAGTTCCAGGTTGGGTCCCAGATGATGGTATTGCTGCCGGGTAAGAGCCGAGTGACCGAGTCACGATTCGAGGGACCGTACCAGGTGCTACGGCGGTTGGGTCCTGTAACGTATGAAATCAGTAAGCCGGATAGACCCCGCAAGACACAGGTGTGTCATGTCGACCGCCTGAAGCCTTTCTTCCCTGAGGAAGGAGCCGCCGAGCAGGACGAAATGATGTCTCGAGACCCCCAGCAGATGATTTTGTGCATGCAAGTGGATCAGGAACTTCCAGAGGAGGAAGGAAAGTGGTCCAGGGCGGACGGAACCCATCTCACCAATTCGGAGAGTTTGGCGAAGATCGAGGACAAGCTACAACACCTGGAAGGACAACAGAGCGCGGATCTGACGAACCTATTAAGGGAGAATGCCTCTCTCTTTACCGACGTGCCACGACGGCACGAGTGTAACGCACGAGGTAGAGGTGAGGGACGCCAGGCCCGTCAAGCAGAGCGCTTATAGGGTAAGCGCAGAGAAGCCAGAGCTGATGAGGAAGGAGGTGGAGTATCTCCTTGAGAACGACCTTGCAGAGCCTAGCAACAGGGAGTGGAGTTCCCCATGCTTGTTAGTGAAGAAAAGCGATGGTACATTCCGCTTTTGTACAGACTACAGAAAGGTGAACTCCATCACTGTAGCAGATTCCCACCCCATGCCAAGGGTGAGTGGTTGCATCGACCAGGTGGGTAGTGCAAGATACGTATCCAAGGTCGATCTGCTCAAGGGGTACTACCAGATCTCATTGTCTCCCGAGGCCAGGAAGATATTGGCTTTCGTAACACCCGACGGGCTGTACCAATACAAGGTGTTACCCTTCGGAATGAAAAACAGCGGTAGTTGTTTCCAGCGCATGATGAATGAGATGCTAAGGGGAGCCGAAGGCTGCACAGTGTACATCGATGACATCGTCGTGTGCGCCGACGATTGGAAGACACACCTGGAAAGACTCAAAGAATTGTTCAGGAGGCTTGAGGAGGCTAACTTAACCGTAAACCTAGCCAAGAGCGAGTTTGGAAAGGCCCACTTAGAGTACCTAGGCTTCGTCATCGGCCAAGGAGAAGTAACCCCTGTAGATCACAAAGTGTCAGCCATTAGGGAGTACCCAGTGCCCAGGATGTGTAAGGAGTTGTTGAGGTATCTTGGGATGATAGGATACTATCGTGGGTTCTGCAAGAATTTTTCCACGGTAATGCATCCCTTGACCTAACTACTCTCCAATAATGTGCAATAGAAATGGGGAGAGGCCTGCCAGGAGTCTTTTGAGAAGACCAAGAAACTGTTGATGGAGGCCCCAGTATTAATATCCCTAGACTTCTCAGCCAGATTCATCCTGTACGTGGATGCCAGCGACGATGGGATAGTGGCCATGTTGGCCCAAGAGAGGAGTGAGGTACATAGGCCGGTAGCTTTCTACTCAAAGAAATTTGTGAAATACCAGCGTGCCTATAGTACCGTCGAGAAGGTGGCTTTGGCTTTAGTAATGGCCCTGAAGCACTTCGACGTGTATGCGGGAGGAGGGGCGATAACTATTCTTTTGTTCACAGATCACAACCCTCTGACCTTTTTGTACAAGATGAGGAACTCCAACCAACGACTGACGAGGTGGGCGTTACTACTACGGGAGTACTGGATGGACATCAAACACATCGGAGGGAAGGACAACGTGGTTGCGGATGCCCTGTCCCATGTACACTAACCAGATATGACTCTTATTTTAAGGGGAGGGGTATGTGACGGTGTTTCCCCCCTTATATTTCTCCCACGCCTACTGTAAGAGTCATATCCACTTTACCCGAGCATTCTCTACTTTGCGGACAACAATTTGATATATGTGGGAGCGCATAGTGTTCTCGCGTTGGCGAGAAATTCGTAAAAGAAAAGTATTTTGGCCTGTTGTTTAGGCCATTTAGGGCGCCAACATGGCACTGGCCCCTCCATTTTGCCGCCAAAACTATGTGACTTCAGTGGCACCAGATTGGTCACTGACAGTGACGTGGCACAGGGAGCCAATGAAAACCGCCCATGGCAAGTATGACGTCATGAAGGCAGGGGGGTCCGGAGATCGCGCCACTTCGGTGCCACCAGTCTGACACGACACGTCAAGGTGGACGGATGTGCGAAGGTTGGTCCTGTCAGTTGACAGTTGTACTCCGCTCCTGTGGATTTTACGCGTCACCCGTAGTCTGCAAGTACGCTGTGAGGTCTTCCCTTGTTCATGTGTTGGACTGAAGAGGGAATCGACGGATTATTGAGCAACAAGTGCTCCAGGGGCAGGTGCTTTGTAAGAAGAAGTGATGTCTGTACAGTGACATGTGACGTCTGAGGCAGTTCACCCATTCAGTGACGACGTAGCAGCTGGGCCAATCCACCGGGAAGCAGTGAAAGAAGAAAACTAATTGGGAATCAGGACGACTGGAGCCGAGAAGTAGGTTAGCAGCCGTAGTTGTGAGAAGTCGACGACCGGAAGACCGACTCCAACCCTGCAAGACGTTTTGGAGGAGCACGGACCTGCGGAGGACAGAGCACAGTGACGCCGCGTTTATTTTGGGACGTTGATTGGGTTCCTGGAGAATGCATCAGTGTGTGTGTGGGGGCGTTCCCTACAACGAGGCAAAAGCCAGGACCAGGAGCTACAATTCAACTCTCACTGGAGGGCGAGTCCACATCAGTGAGGTGGAAGTAGGTGATTCTAGTTTCCCTCCCAATTCCGCTTTAGTCAGTTATATATTTAGCCAGAGTATCTTTCATGTCGTGAGCAAGGCTCACTAATGTCTATGTCACGGTAGGACACAGTGGTGAGAAGTGAGGCTGTAGAAAGCCCTCACAGTATAAATATTTGCGGTGTGTGGATGCACCTGTTATCATTGAAGAGTTTACTGTGTCGTTGATGATTTCTTTCATGTGACATTAATATGATAACTTATGTCAGAGAATATATATATATAAGTGTACCAGTTATTGGTGGTAGGCTGTGTGCCCAGTATTTGTCTTATTATTATTGATATTGACGAATTTATCTCTATATATGCATATGTTGGTGTGTTGGATAACATTTCCATGTGTGCAGTGATTAATTGTGTTATCGCCTGCGAAAGGAATTACTAAATCTAAGGTCAGTACCGTAACTGATTGCATTTATTATCATTAAGTACAGTGCAATGCCATTATAGTGAAATATTATGTTAAGTGCTGTAGAAATGAGTTATTGAACTTGAGATCAGTGTGGTGATTCATTGCATTCTATTGCCATTATATAAATATTGTGTTGATTACAAACATAGTGATTCCTGCGAATTTAAAGAATCAGGCGCTTTACGCCAAAGAAACAAGTACTAAGCAATCGCACGGTGAGGGGGCCACTCAGCTGATTATGACATTGACAGGAGGGGGGGGGAGTGTTACCCTCTAGACGCGCCCCAGTTTTATGAAGAGAGAGTGACTTTCTGCATTGTACTTGATGTTTCGTTGCTGATACGGATATAATACCTTGAAGTATTATATTCAAAATACAAAGATATTTTGTATTTTACTTAAAAATACAAAATACCTTTGTGTTTGTATTATCCCTCCATATATCTTGTTGCTATAGAACAGTTCCAAAGAGTGAGAGTATTAGAGACATATACCTGCCTGAGACCAGATTTAATGAGTGAGCTCTCTGCCACTGGTACCACAATTCCACAATACCACTGACGTGTTACTGGACATGGGAAACACCAGTTAGCGACCTTGCAATTAGTGGTAGAGCCCTTGTCGGGGCGGGCACACGGTTAGGAGAGAGCAAACTGTGTTCCCACTCATTCTTTGGCTGTAAGGCTGGCTGGGGATCGACTGGGATACTCTCCTGGCGAACAGTGGTGCCGCGAGGATTGAGTGAAGACCCGCAGGGTTACGGTGAGTAACAGTTATCGCTAATACTACTGGGTGGTGTCCATGTAGAGAGAGAGACACCCCGACGTTGGCGACCGTGGACCGGATATCGAGAACGGTTACTTATACTTATACTTATATTTACATCTATGTTAAACCTGACATTGGCGATCTTGCCAGGTGTCCGGGATAAAGATCTTGTGTACACTGTTACTCGCATGAAGGACGTTCCCCGACATTGGCGACCTTGCCAGGATAAAATATTTAGGATATCATGTATACTGTGTGACGATAATCTCCTTCAAGAGATTGAGCCTGCTCTTCCCTCCAAAAGACGTCGATATAAACATCAATATAAAACAAGTATGGAAGAAATATCCAACAACTACACCACTCCAAGGATTGCCAGAGAGCAAAACGTATGCAGCCAGGAACACCTGCTCCACCTCAAACCGCCAAACTACCTGTCTTGTCGCCTGCTCATCGCTGATTGGCTGCGGGTCCAGCTGCAACTGCACTCCACCCACCATACTACTTGATGTCTGGGGCCGCCACGACCTCAGTCCTCAGAATATCCTGTGCTTTCGACAAGTTAACACGTCTCGTTGGTAGACTAAGCCCCAGTCTTACGTGTACTAAGAGAGGTGGCAGCTTAAAGCCAATATTCCTGCACCTATTTACTTTGTTTGTCATACACTTGTTATTTGCTCACTTGTCTTAACGTAACTTTTCATTTTGCCATTTGATTATTCTTATTACTTTGATTGATTTTATTATACGAATTTGTATGTCCATTTTATTCATGTTTTGCTTTCTTTAACGTAATTAAAATTTCATTGTTAAAATTTACTTGTGTTTTGTGTGTCTTCTCCTTACCTTACCACAGACGAAGTTCCAGATTTTCTATTTTTTTTGTTTCTATGTGACGAGGCCATACCCCTAGCTTTGAACAGCCGAACACCAACGCGTTACCGTCACAACTGTTACTTACCTCGTGTACCCCGACAGTACCTAAGGACAGGTGATAAGATTAATGCTTCTTTGAGCTTTCTGAATGACTGTTCTTGGGCTTCTCATGTATCCAGCAATAAATGAGCGAAATGAAATCCTACAAGACCTGTAAACTGTCTTACGGCCTCTGCATTACGAGGTGTTGGAAAATCATGGGCAGCAATCATTTTTTACTCATCCAAGGTAATACCTGAAACGTTGACTGTATGACCTATGAAAATTAATCTTCTTTAAAAATTAGCACTTTGAGAACAAATCCACAAGGGCCGTGATGAGGATTCGAAATCCTCGTCACAGCTCTTGTGGATTTGTTCATTTGATGCATCACGCAATTGTGATTTCTGTGTGTATCATTTTGAGAGTTTTATTTTTAAATTTGCCTCTGCGAGCATTGCAAGTACTCTCTCAAGGTTCTGGAAGTGAACCTGAACATCTAGTGACATGATTATGAGATCATCAAGATACACCAAAAAAGTACTTACTACCTATCAATCTACGAAATAGGTTTGTCATGAACGTTGAAAAGGTTATTGAGCTGTTTTGCACCCCAAATGGCTTTCTTTTGAAATGAAATGACCATTAGGGGTACTAAAGGCTGTCAACTGTTTACTTTCCTCATCGTGTGGGATTTACTAGAATTCCCGCTACAAATCTAATGTCGAAAATATTTTGTTTCGACCTAAGCTTTGCAGCAAATCATTTAAGTCTAGAAGCGGGAAGCGGTCAGGTATGGTTACTCTGTTAAGCTTCCGGTAGTCGATTACCGGTCCCCATGTCCCATCTCGTTTTGGTACAAGAATCCCTGGGGCGTTCCATTGTGAATTGCCCGATTCAGTTACATCTTCCTGTAACATTTCTTCTGTAAGTCTATCAGCTTATGCTCTCTGAGAATGTGGTAACTGGTATGCTGGAACATAAATTGGTGTTGTTCCTTGCTGAAGGGGAATTTTCTCCGTGATGAGAGGAGTGAGACCTAACTTTTCTCCAAGTAGAGCAATGACTGTTCTGTTTTTGTTTAATATTTCCAAAAGTTGAACCACGGAGTCAGGGAAATCTGTAGGACTGAGGTGTTGAGCTTAATAAAAAAATATATGTTTATTTAGGTAAGGTACATACAAGAGATTTTACAAAGTTTGTTGGATTAATAGATAGAGCTAGTACATACAATGCCTAAAGCCACTATTACGCAAGAGCGTTTCGGGCAGAAACGTAGAGCTTGTACCAGTACCTGAGATCCCCGTTCTCCTGGTGGGAGTTCACACATAATATATTCTACTGAGATATAGTCCACCACTCTCACCGCTAACGAATAATAGGCAAAATCTACAATGTGGGTAACAGACTGGAGATGGATGTTGGCACTACTAGTGTTTGCAATATACAATGTAACAGTACTGTCCTGCACTGTGTGCCAGGAGGATTCAATAAACTTACCGTTCACTTTACATGTTTCACTATCTGCAATAACATCCGATAACTCAGGAACTCCCTGAATCTTAACTCTTACTCTTGTGAGAGAATGAGAGTTCAACACAGTGTCAGTGGCCGTGGAACCACTGGCTTCATAGATGGAAGCTGCCAGGCGAGCATGACAATGAGAATCTGTTAGAGCGTTCCCCACCAGAAAGTCTCGGTACTCACTCTCCTGAGACACTGCACAACTACGATGCTTTAATTGAGTACTTGTTTTCTCGGGTAAGCTACTGCGAGAAGTATCTGACAAACCAACGCTAGCAAGTTGGCTGTCAACATAATGAATATAATCTTTTTTACTGTTGAACTCATGACCTATCTTATACATACTGTAAAGTGGTATGACATGATTCTTGATACTAATGATCCAACGATGGGGTAAAATACAATATTTTCATTAATCATGGTGTACGAACCTATGATAATGTCACCAGGAAAATGGGTACTATCAACAACTAAGCATGTTATAGACAGTGTGATGTCATTTAACTTGAGTGGGAGGTCGATTTCTACCTTAACAATTACTTTATTTCCTGAAATACCTTTCAGAAAAGGTACGGGTGATATTCTTACTGTGACAGAGCGCTTACTTGCAATATCTCTAAGAGCTGAAGGCTTGACAATATATATTTTAGCACCAGTATCAACAAAGACTTTTAGTATTGTACCATATACTAGGGCTGATACTAACGGAATATCACATGAAAATGTACAATTCAGTACTTGTGATTTATGTTGCCTAGGTTGCCTGTGTCTTGTCTGAGTCAAATTCACTCTGGTTCCGTCAACATCTTCAACTGGTCTATTGTCAGTGTTCTCCTAAGTCAAGTGTTCAAATCTGTTTTGGGTAACTACTGAGTACACAGGAAGGGCACTAGGGTTTGCTATCTTGAATTGGTTAAGGAGGCGCTTTTCAAGTTTCCCGAACATGTGAAATGAACACTCTGAACTTCAGGGTTCTGTGACCTCGTATGGTGACTGATTAATCATTGACTGATTATTGTAGTTATGGGAATATTGATACTGTCTAGGACGCTGTGCGCCTTGCTAAGACTGACCACGGGAGCTACGAGGTGGAGATGACCTTTGACAAGCTCTACAGTCTGCAGTGTGGTGACCAACTTGTTTATGATACTTACAATATGGGAACTTAGAGCTATTAGAATGACTAGAAGACTGATAAAATTGTCTGGGGGCTGATGATCTAGACGTGGACCAAGAGTTATTTGCTCGGTGGTTAGTTTTATCACAATGCTAACACGAGGTAGTGGTTGATCGTGAACTATAGTGTTGTGGCTACTTATAAGAAGGAGAATTTAACTGCGGGCTACGACCATTGGTATGGTTCTGTGACCAAGCATTTTGTTGTTGTTGTTGAGTTAGGGGCGACGACGATCGTGGATCGGATGCGCCCCGGCGTACCCGTGAAGGGTGAATCGCAAAGCCAGGAAAGGCGAAATGCTAAGCCAAAACGCGAAACGAGTGACGCCAAGCACTAGAAACTAATATGCCACACGGCAAAGCTACGCACAAAGGGAGAGGCAGAAGCACATAATAGAACAGGGCAAACAAACAGCCAGAAGGGCACACAGCATGTCAGAGCAAATACACAAGAAATCAGAGCACATACTTGCCCGGGAACTTGGCCCGCGGGAATCTTACATTGAATGCCTCCCAGAGCACCCATTGCCAAGGGTCTCGTCCATCCACCGGGGACGCCATAACATCCGGAACCGGGGCAACAAACACCTGCAAACTGGGGACCCAGATGGTAGAACTCATGAGGCGAGAAGTCGCCACTCGCCCCCACAGGAAGGGAACTTGTCCCCCACGAAAGCACTCCGGTCCGTCAGACAGCAGTAACTCGGCAATCTTCGACCAGTGACCCGGTGGCATCACAGACGCCGGCAACACGTCCCCCAGGGCCCCAACGCGCACCCGCACCACAGGGGTACCCACGGCCCCGGGCACACCACCAGACGACAGCAGGGAACCCGGACGGCGCGCATCCTTCCGTAACGTCACCAACAGGCCACGCCCAGCACCAGAGTCCACACCATCCCTGGCAGCAGAAGCCACCACACCCCCCACTGTGGAGAGTCCCCCGGCGGAGAAAGAACCAAAGGCACGTCCGAGACACAGACACCAGCACCGGCAGGCACATGGACCTCCGCCACCACGAACCGCGGAGACATCGACGCATCCGTATCCACACTGTCAACATCCGAAGCCCCACAGTCACTGAAGTCACCAACGTCGGCCCAGGAAGAAGACGAACGCCGGGAACGTTTGGGCACCGGCCGGATATCGTCCGAGCCGGTAAGCGACCCAGAAACACGGGTACCACGAGCCGAAGGAACCGACGCCAGGACGGCAGCAGCCTCTACCACAGGGGGAACTGGGCCACACACAGCAGGAGGCTCTGCAGGCACCCCAGCACCAAGCACATCCGGGACCCGAGTCACAGACACAGGGCCAGGCGCAGCATCAGAAGACGAGGGAGAAGACGGCGACGTCACACAGGGAGCTCCAGGAAGGCCCACGGGAGCAGCTGGAACAGCAACAGGATCAGGCAGACCAACCGACGGGACCTCAAGAACCGGAGGAGGGACGGCAACAACCGGAGGAACGGCAGGCTCCGCCGGGGAAGCTGCAGCAGCAGACGGGACGCGCACCTCCTCATCAACATCACCGGAGACTGCCTCCAGAGGGAGCGGCGGGAAATCCTCGGCGCAAAACAAGTTGACAGGAGCAGCAGGGGCCTCAGAGCACACGGCAGCCTGATGCCCCAACAGGCCACACCGGAAACAGGTACGAGGCTGCCGGGCATAATACACCCGGACGTAGTACCCCATAAGCCGGACAGAAGAAGGTATATCCGACCGCAGGCGCATCCCCAACGTGCGAATGTTTGTACGCCTCCCAGCATACCACCCCGAGGAGAGCGTGTTCACCCGCACGCTGACAACAGTACCAAAACCCCCGAAGTAATGCCGGAGGAGGTCATCAGGGAATTCCAGGGGCGCACCATGGATACTGACATAAGTCAGGGCACCACTGCGGTCCGAAATCGCCACAGAGCCGGCATCGTCTGGCAACGGCAACGTACGCCCCCCGTACCGACGGAGGAAGTCCTGGTACTCGTCCTCCCCCACGAACTTAATAACAACCCGATGGGCCGAAACTAGCTCCACACCGTAAACAGCTTCCACCGGGACACGAAGCATGTCACACATCACCATCTCGATAGTCGGATAACCAGCCTTACAAGTGAACTCCAGGCCCACGGAGTTCACACGCTGAACAGGAGGAAGATGGCCCCCTATGTCAGAACTGCCACGTCAACGCAGCCAGGCAGGCAACAAAACTGGTAGGGCAGGGACGCCCACACCACCTGGCGACCAAAACAGCAAACAACTCCAACAGCCACGGAGGGTCGAGAAACGTCCTCACTCCACGGCTGCTAACAGTCGACTCCCCAAGCATTTTGTGAAGTTGTGAGAAGAGGGCGCTTAGAGCTTGTTACTTGTATCTGAGGGTGGCAATAATTGAGCATTTGGGGGGGAGGCAATTTATCGGCTGCATTATTTATGGCCTCAAATACTTCACCAATTTTGTGTTGAGATTCAAAATTTTGTTGTTATAGGATAGGTTTAGTATGCCAAAGGGCAAAATGCATTAAAGTCCCAAATGCTATCATTTTGGCAATTGCTATGGGGGTCAGTGATTTGTTTTTATTCGCCCATGATGAACTCAACATTGCAGTCACTAAGGCATACAAATATTGATCTAGACAGCTTGTAAATGATTCATCAGGCTGCCTGGTGGAATTGGCAATTTTCTTAATTAACTAGCCTTTATGGGTCGAGGTATCCTTTGTTGACAAAGTGGCGGTGAAAGAAATCCTTAAATTCTGGCCATAACTGGAGCCTAACAATGGCTTTCTCATCAACCACAAAATGTGCATCACCTTTGGTGGTGTCAACATATGGCCTAGCAATTGGCAAGTATTTGGCATCAGTAGGCCCAGAAAAACAAGCTTTGGTCTTTGCTTCAACCTTGCTAAGCCATGATTCTAACAAGCAAGGTTCTCCAGCAAAAAATGGAATTGTCCCCTCCTGTACAGAGCGTGGGACACTAGTACAAGCAACTGCTCCATTTGACTCAGGAGTTGTAACAGTGGCTGGCATTGTCACTTAGTGTGTGCTTGGGAACACAAATTATAATTAAGCATAAGAATAGAATGTACAAAATAATATCACTCAAAATATCAAACTAGGCTTAAGTAAGTAAATGGCAAGAATAAACATTTAAATTATAGCTAGGCAAGGCAAAATAAATGGGAATCAACAAAATTGTGAATTAATATGCAATCTGGTATGAACATGACTTGAAACTTGAGTAATGTAATTAATTAAACCAGGCAAAGCACAACAATTTAGATTATCAAACTGGAAGGTGTAATTGCAAATTTCAAGATAAATAATTAAACAAGTATAGTATTCAACACTCAACATGTGGCACAATAAGATGCTAAATAATTAATACAATTCAGAAAAATGCACACAAAATAATCAACATGTAAAGCAGGACATGTGGGCAATAAGACATCAAGAATCTAAAACAAAAATTTACTTCCTGTAAAAGTTTAAATAAAATGGACTGTTAAAAGAATACAAATTACTCTGCAATGTTATAGCAACTGTTGTAATTAACTTGTAATTAACTAATAAAGTACTATAAACACAGGTAATGTGAAGAACACTTAAATTGGTAATATGGTACAATAACATTTAATATTAAATGCTGGAAGAAAAACTTCAGATTAAGGTCTGGGGAAAATATATTTATTTATTTATTTTTATTTATTTATTTATATACAAGAAGGTACATTGGGTTTGTTAGAATACATAGCATAGTACAGTATTTACACCTCTTGTAAAGCCACTAGTACGCGCATCGTTTCGGGCAGGTCCTTAATCTAACAGATAATTTAAAGTAGGTAAATTCTATCAGAATGAATAAAATTATAACAAATACATTGCAAGAAAAAAAATGAGATGAGAGAGATTAGTAAGTATATTAAAGTACATTGGTATATTAAAGCTCTGATTGATTACATTGACAGCTTGATTGGTAATTTAAACAAGATTAATAGACACCATACAGCAGATTGACAGCACATATAAGACAGCAATGATCACAATGGTAAAGATGTTCAGATTGGGTACATAAAGATTGGGTAGCAATAGATACAGTGCAATTTTAAAGTAAAAGGTAAAAAACTATGAAGATGAAATTAGGTACTTTTTAGTATTGTTTTTGAATGACGCAAAAGTTGGACAGCTTTTCAATTCAATAGGGAGTGAGTTCCATAGACTGGATCCCTTTATTTGCATAGAGTGTTTACACAGATTAAGTTTGACTCTGGGGATATCAAAGAGATATTTATTTCTGGTGTGGTGATAATGGGTCCTATTACATCTGTCCTGGGAGAGTTTCAGAGCAGGATTGCAGGAACAGGGTTTTGTAAATGTAGTTGACACAAGAGAATTTATGGAGTGAGATTATGTTTAGCATGTCTAGGGAGTTAAACAAGGGGGCTGAGTGTTGTCTGAAAGCAGAATTTGTGAATATTCTGATAGCAGATTTTTGCTGGGTGATGATGGACTTGAGGTGGTTTGCAGTGGTTGAACCCCATGCACAGATACCATAATTAAGATAGGGATAGATTAATGCATAATATAGAGAGATGAGAGCAGAGTTAGGTACATGATATCTGATTTTGGAGAGTATACCAACTGTTTTAGAGACTTTCTTAGTTATGCGTTGTATGTGGGTACTGAAGTTGAGTCTCTTGTCTAGGAATAGGCCAAGAAACTTGCCATCATTTTTATTGCTAATGTTTACATTGTCTATCTGAAGCTGAATTGCATTTGATGATTTGCTTCCAAATAAGATGTAGTAGATCTTTTCTATGTTAAGTGTTAGTTTGTTGGTTGACATCCATAAGTGTACTTTTTTTAGTTCATTATTAACAACATTATTTAGTGTATGTGGGTTGGGGTTAGATTAGATGAGGGTAGTATCATCAGCAAACAAAATAGGTTTCAGAATGTTAGAGACATTAGGCAGATCATTGATGTATATAAGAAATAGAAGAGGTCCCAAAATGCTGCCCTGTGGCACTCCAACGGTTATTTGTAGAGTGGGAGAGGTTATATTATTGATGGCTACACATTGGTGTCTATCACTAAGAAAGGATTGGATATAGTCCAGTGTATTAAGAATAGTCTATAGTGCATTTCCTATTGCTGGATAACAACTATTATTATTTCTTACTTAATGCACTGGATCAGAATGTACTTGAAACCACTTGGAATATTGCTAATGCACAATGGAATCCTGTTTCAAAACACCACAAATGAGCTCTGAGTGTGGAATGAGCAGTTAACTTTTAAATTAAATTAAATTATAAAAATTTATTCAGGAAAAGTACATACATAGTTGATTTACAAACATAATGTTGGATTTATAGATAGAGCAAGTACAAACAATATCTAAAGCCACTTATACACATAGCGTTTCGGGCAATGTGTGGGAGAAAAAACAACACTTGGACTAAAACTTAATAGTAATTGGGATTAGATATAAATTGTGTTGAAAAAAGGAATAAAAAATAAAAAGGGGTGGGAACATGGCAGAAATCAGCAATTGTACAAGTTGGTGAACAAACAGCATTGTTTAAAAATAGCAAGACGGGTTGACATTTAGGGGGTAAGGTAGGTTACATGGAGTTAATTAGGTAGTATCTAGTTTACTCTTAAACTGGTTGAGAGAGATACAGCCTTTAATCTGATTGGGGAGGTCATTACACATTCTGGGTCCCTTGATTTGTAGAGCATTTCTAGTTTGATTAAGTCGCACGTTTGGAATATCAGATAAATATTTGCTTCTGGTGTGATGCCCATGAGCTCTGTCACAACCTTCTAGGAAGCTTCTAAGGTCAGGAGTGACATTGCAGTTCAGTGTTTTAAATATATAGAGTACACATGAGAGGATGTGCAGTGACTTAATATCTAACATATTCAAATATATGAGTAAGGGTACTGAGTGCTGCCTGGGGCCAGAGTTAGATATTGTTCTAATAGCAGCTTTGTGTTGAATAACTAGAGGACGTAAATGATTTTGTATAGTAGAACCCCAGGCACAAATACCATAATTGAGATAAGGATAGATGAGAGAGTAATAGTGCATCACCAGGGCAGGGCGAGGTAAATAATATCCGATCTTGGAAAGAATGCCAACAGTTTTTGAAACTTTTTTGTTATATTTAGAATGTGTCCCTGGAAATTTAGCTTGTTATCTATGAGAACACGAAGGAATTTGCCATCTACTTTGTTACTAGTTTGGATATTGTTTATTCTTAGATTAATTTGATTTGAGGATATATTGCCAAACAAAATATAGAAAGTTTTGTCAATGTTAAGTGGGAGTTTGTTGGCAGTTAGCCAAAGATGAACTTTATTTAGTTCAGTATTCATTCTGACATTTAGAGCAAGAGGTTCAGGACTGGAGAAAATGAAGGTTGTGTTGTCAGCAAATAGAATTAGTTTGAGGTGTTGAGAGGCATATGGAAGGTCATTAATGTAGATGAGAAAGAGGAGAGGGCCAAGTATGATGCCCTGAAGAACACCAATATTGATGGGTATGGTGGGAGAAATTGAATTATTCACAGAAACATACTGGAGGCTGTTAGTAAGGTAAGACTGAAGATATTGGAGGGAGTGACCTCTGACTCCATAATGATGTAATTAAAGAAGAAGGTTTTGGTGGTTGACAGTGTCAAAAGCCTTACGTAGGTCAACAAATAACCCAACAGGGAACTCATTTTTATCAAGAGCTGCATGTATCAAGTTAATCATACTAATAAGTGCATCGTTAGTGCTTTTTTTGGTCTGAAACCATAATGGCAAGAGCTAAGTGTATTGAATTTGGCTAGATAGGAGTAAAGCTGCTTGTAGATTAGTTTTCAAATATTTTTGACAAGTTTGGCAGAATTGATATAGGTCTGAAGTTGTTGACATCAGTGAGATCACCACATTTATGAACTGGGGTTACTCTCGCTTTTTTTGAATATCTGGAAAGGCTTGGAGTTCAAGTGACTTCTTGTAGAGCAATGCAATGGCAGGATTTAAAAATCTGGAGTTTTTTTTTTGTAAATTACAGTTGGTATCTCCGCAAAGGCACTAGACTTTGTTTTAAGGGAAAGAATTATCTTATTAACATCAGTGGAATTAGCAAGCATAAGGTACAGAGACTGTTGATAGTACTCGAGGTACAGAGACTCTGACTGTTGATAGTTCAGGACTACCTGTAAGGTAGTCCTGAACATTAGTACTGGAGGATGGAATATCATTAGCAAGGGATGACCCAATGGATAAGAAGAATCTTGAATTCTATAGCAGTATCAGAAACTAAAAGCAAACCATCATTATTGGACAGGAGTATTGGATTTTTATTTAAAATCTTTTTTTGATCCCAATATTTGTGAAATAGTGCTCCATGTTTTCTTAATGTTGTCCTATATTTGGGTAAATTTATTTTCATAGCATTTAATTTTGACTGTCCTAATTATTTTAGATAGCACTGATGAGTAATTCTTTGAAAATTCTTTGAAGACGATTCCTAACCCATACTTCTCAAGGTCATGTTTTTTTATTAATAGATTTAAGTATCCCCTTTGTAAGTAATGGATTGTTTAGCCTTTTAGTTGTGACTTGTTTCGTTAGCATAGGACAGTGGGTGTTATAAAGGCTGAGAGTTTTTGAAGAAATGATTGCACTGCTAGGTTGATGTCCCCCTATGTCACCTAATTTGGACTCCCAGTTGATATTAGCAGCAGCAGCTATAAAATTGCCTATAGAAGTTTCATTGTGTAGCCTAAAGTTTTCTTGTATTTAGAGGTGGTTCGTTAATGTCGGTTAGTAGAAATGTGGGGTAATGGTCTGTGGTTCTATCAATGATTATCTCTGAAGTGGAGAGGTTATGTTAGTCCAGATGTGATCAAGAGCCGTGGCAGTACTATCAGTGATTCTAAGTAGGTCTAGTGATTAAGTGTATGAGGAAGCAGGAATTCATACAACTGAGGAAACTAGCAGGAGGAGGGTTATCAGGCTCGTAGAGGTCAATGTTAAAGTCCCCAGAAATAATTAAATGGTTTTTGTTAAGTCTGTTCACTAGTATTAGATTTCTAAGGTTAGAGTTGAATTCAGTCACATCAGTGTTAGGAATACTGCAGACTGCTCCCACAGTCAGGACAGCCTCGCCACCCCTGACTCTAAAACAGGCAAAGATATACTCTTCTGTTATCAAGTTCACTGAAGGTAGCAATAATTTATATACAGGGTTTTCCTTAGTTAAAACACTGTTACTGTATAGCACAGTGAATACCAGCTATAGTTTACTTAGCTCGGGGGTGTAGTATATCCTACACAACAGCGGCCAACATGAGAAACGGCGAGGAAGCGTTGGGAGAGTTGAGTGGTGGCAGTGTTTACATCTGGAGGTGAGAGCAGGGTTGCCAGATCCAAATTGCTGAAAGTAGCAAGCTGACGGTTTAAAAGTAGCGAATTTGCAATAGGAGTAGCACGTTTTATCGTTTAGAGTGATACAGTTATCAAAGTAATATATTTTGATATATAGAGTACACGATTTTAATTGTTTTATTAATATTATCTTTGAATATTATTATTGCAATTATCTTTGCAATTTGCAATTATCTCATTAACATCAGTGGAATTAGTAGGCAGA
The DNA here is from genome assembly GCF_040958095.1 of Procambarus clarkii. Lineage (NCBI taxonomy): Eukaryota > Metazoa > Arthropoda > Malacostraca > Decapoda > Cambaridae > Procambarus > Procambarus clarkii. The sequence continues at coordinate 3,212,780 of NC_091220.1, forward strand.
TAATTGCAATAATGAGATAATTGCAAAAGATAATTTGCACTAAAAATATGATAATAGGATAACTTACCAATAATGTCAGTATGAAGCATAATGGGTGTGGAGTCCTTCCATGTCTTCACAGGTGAAGATTCTTCGACTCTGAAGAACCATCTTCTTGATAGTTATTGCCTTGGTCCAAAATGACAAACCACCAAATGTTGGAATTTGTCCCTCACAATTGTTGGACTAGTCAGTGGTTAACAGTAGGTGCCACTGACTTCCAATTTCACTAAGCTTAGATTGGTCAGCTAGTACTAATGGAAGTTCTGAAAATGGTGGCCGTGTGTGGCTAAGCCATATGCTAGGTGACTTATACTTCACCTTTTTGATAGTTTCAGCAATTACTTGGAATACGAGAAAGAACCTCTTTGCAAGCTTTCACTAAAACTTTATGGCATTTTTCTTGAATATTTTGAAACTTTTCCTGGATTATAAAATTGTTTTGTCTATTAGTTCCCAGATGTGTTGAAAATTCGTAACCAAAGTCCACTTTCTCCAGGGGGGTAGGTATATAGAATTGTAGTCCAAATTAACATCACGCTTTGCATAAAGAGGATGCACGATTCTTCTGAGCATATCAAGAGTGAAGTTTTCTAAGACAGTGTGAAGGCTACACTGAACTGCTTCATCATTTTGATTAAATAAATTCATCCTTTAAAATTCATTTAGAATTGGTTTGAGAAATGTGAAATATAGCTTATTGGCAGAATCAGAGTACATTGAAATAGTTGCCTTGTAACATATTTATCACAAGAGGAGGAAGAGCGATTTGGTAATGAGTTATTAAAGAATCCCACTGATCTAACAGCCGCTTTACACTACCGCTCTTTGTCACCATCATGTTCCTGACATATGTGTTAGCTGTTAGGGCTCTTTCCCATCATTTATCAATCTGTAAATTTCTAGATAACTTTCTCTCCTTAATGAAGATATGTGGAACCAGCTGTAGCTTTCTCTTATCATGAAGTCGATGTACCCGGGATGAAGTATTAACCCTTTAGTTGCGCAAGACATCATATGATGCGTTGAGTGACTTGCAGTAAATTGCACTTGGCATCATATGATGTTTTGGAGTACTGCGCAAGATTTAACCGGCCCGCGGATACACAGGGTTCACCACACCTTCATCAGGGCTCTTGTAAACAGACGCCATTTTAAAAAAAAATCGTGGGCCAAATTCCCGGGTGTTAGGGGCCTCAGTATTGAGTGAGCAACCAAGCCTGACGCACACAGCATGATCTCACAGCACTGCTGTTCAGCTTGTGACCACAGCATCGCCTAAAAATGCCATAATATACATGTTCTTGCTATTATTTAGCAATGATGTTATTACAGAAGCCCCCTCTGACTGTGTTAAAACTGACCAGAGTTCTGATAATAGCAGGATTGTAGTAATATTTAGCGCTGTGCTCCATGGAGGGAAGAGTAATGCTGTGAGAGGGAGGGTGGTGGCGTCGTCTTCTGACTGTGTGTGGCCACCTTTTATTGACTGCACTCACCATACCAGCTTAGTGATTCGCTATGATGAACACAAGTGTAGATACTTATATATAACGTGTGTATAGAGGGTATAAACAGTAATAGGAATAGGTTGGGTGCCGCCATTTTGGTGAGGGAGGTGCGTCGTCTGCACGACTTATCATGTTGTTTACTGGTGACCACTATGGTCTTTGGGCATCATACCAGTTTACTTGTACAAGTATGGAGAATAAAACAGGTAACAGACGCCGGATATTCAAAATGGTTGGGCGCGAGAACTGTCCTCTTCCTCCCTGATGAAGTAATATTCTTGTTGCTAGATACCATGCCTTACTTGAGAACGTTGACCTTGAGCAGTGGTTAATTGTAGGACACTGGACTGGTATGAATACTGATGACACACAAGTGTAGCTGTGGCAGGTGGCTTGAGTTAGCTGAGGCGGGTGGCTTGAGTTAGCTATGGCAGGTGGCTTGAGTTAGCTGTGGCAGGTGGCTTGAGTTAGCTGTGGCAGGTAGCTTGAGTTAGCTATGGCAGGAGGCTTGAGTTAGCTGTGGCGGGTGACTTGAGTTAGCTGTGGCAGGTGGCTTGAGTTAGCTGTGGCAGGTGGCTTGAGTTAGCTGTGGCAGGTGGCTTGAGTTAGCTGTGGCGGGTGGCTTGGCTTGCTGAGGCGGCGTAAGTAGACACATGGGTTCTAGCTTGATCAAAAATTTCTGTCCCACGCATTGTTACCAGTATTCGCGCCTTGTATTTATTCAGTTGTTGAATGGATCCTGCTTGGGTCTGAAGAGATACACAGTCTGACTTCTTGGGGTTTATTGGTTGAGGTAGAGAATACATAACCAGCGCACCAGGATCCTGAGGTCCTGCTCTAATCTAGGTCAGTGTGGTACTGGCGGCCTACTAGTAAGCGGCTACTGCGCTGCTCTGAGAAATGACGTCATGGCCCACTGGTCACAGGATTGGCACTACACCAATCGACTTGCTCCTGGTTCAACCTTGACGACGAGCGGACGTTTGGACACCTTTTCCGCCTGGGAGCCACCAGATCGCGTTTTGTCTTTGCTACAGCCGTTTGGCATCCCTCTTCAACACTCCGGTTGAACGTCGACTGGCGCACATAACACCTTGGGTCACGGGACTGTTGATAGACTTTTTTTTGACGTGTTCTGGCTTGTTATCCCGGCGGGGTGACGGTGTCCGGAGCCAGCTTGGCAGAGAGGTGCCAGGAGTTGGCAGGTCTTGGTGGGCTCCTGGTGTACCCTCAGCCGTAGTGGGCGGCTGGCTTCTGCTCTGTCGGAAGACACTATATGACTTGCGTTTTAATTGGTGGCCGAGTTTTGGTTTTGCTACCCAGTGTTCTCTGTGTGGGGCGGGCCGGTGCTTGTCACCTTGAGGGACTCCAGGGGCGCCCCAATCATCTGCCTGTCTGCGTTTCTTTGCCACATGGTATATTAGTTTCCAGTGATTGGCGTCACTTGTTTCGCGATTTGGCTTGGCGTTTGACCTTTCTGGGCTTCGCGATTAACACTTAACGGGTACACCGGGGCTCATCCGATCCCCCAATCGTCGTCGCCCCTAAATTAACAACATCACCAATCGACTTGGAATTTAAAGGCTAACATATCCCCTGACACACTGTGTGCACTCTACACATTCTCCCCTGACACACTGTGTACGTGCAACACATTATCCCCTGACACACTGTGTACACCCAACACATTATCTCCTGACACACTGTGTACACCCAACACATTATCTCCTGACACACTGTGTACACCCAACACATTATCCCCTGACACACTGTGTACACCTAACACATTATCCCCTGACACACTGTGTACACCTAACACATTATCCCCTGACACACTGTGTACACCTAACACATTATCCCCTGACACACTGTGTACACCCAACACATTATCCCCTGACACACTGTGTACACCTAACACATTATCCCCTGACACACTGTGTACACCTAACACATTATCTCCTGACACACTGTGTACACCTAACACATTATCCCCTGACACACTGTGTACACCTAACACATTATCCCCTGACACACTGTGTACACCTAACACATTCTCCTACCACACTGTGTATATTCAAATTATCTTATTCCACGTCACAATTCAAATTTTTAATAGCAATTATTATTTAGCTTCTTGCACGGGTAATTTCCCACGAGTAGTTTATTAAATTCATATAAACCACAAGTAATTAAACATTGACCAGGAAAATATATTTTCTGTTGCTGTGTAAAACCCTCAAATGAATTTAAAACCAGATTTATCCAAAACAGGAAGAATCGTAAATAATTTTCCATTCATTGTGTAGAAAATGTGACCGCATCAGTAAAGAACATTCAGAGTACAGAGCGTATATATGTCTATACGTAAATACTTACAACGAACGTGACTGAATTATGCTTTTATTTTATTTTAATTCATTATATGGCAAAGAAATTACATGAATTTCCACTCCTTCCCCAAATTCATATATTATATCCCGCAGAGAAAGCGAGATCTTGGAGGAGTAGAGATAACGCCATCTTGGTCCGGTAAGACGTGTTGGCTCGTAACTTGGAGTAGTAATATTTATATTGTGCTTCCAGCATTATCCTGTCATACTCCTTCACGAAGACTAGTTGGAAGACTATCGTTATGCTGACATATATTTTGTTATTTATTAGCTCAATGTAATGTAATAAGGTCATTACCAATGATGAACACCAAATCACTGGTGAGAGCATATACTCCTCATTTTTTTTAAATTAATTCTTAATGGCAGTTTGCTTCACAAATAAGTAAAACTAAAGGTATTCGAACAATGTGAATTATTAACAGGTAATTGTCTGTTACGACGTAGAGGGCCTACGGCATGTGGTTCCTCCACCAGAGACGCAGTAGCCTAACATGTCCAGTCCTTGTCATCCAGAATATCAACTTCCTAAAACTGCTAAAATGTTACATATTTTTATTAAAATAGAACCAGTTCATCTAATTAGCAGATTTAAACAGTAAATGTTATTAATTTACTCAATGAAGTAGTTTATTTAACTAAGTTAATTATTGAGTATAATTAAAACTCCCCAATTTGTGTGAAGGATTATATGTGCAGTTGTGAAAATACTGTCCACTACATTCAATAAAGTAAACGTATAATTTTATTAAATAAATAATTAATTAAATTTGATAATTAATTAAATTAAATAAACTAATTAAATATTGCTCTAGAAAGTAAATTCCCACATTTTGGCATCATATTAATCTCAACCTCCAAACTTCACAAAGATAAATATATTTCCTGCACACTTCCGTCACAACAAGAAGCATGAATAACCTACTTAATCATTTGTGAAATATCACACATAAGTTGCATGAACCAGATTGTCTTTCATTATCTTTATTCATTAATATTATCCAACTTATTTCTCTGACATTCTCCATCTCAGTGTTGATCCTCCGTGTCTTATACCAATCATATCCATATTCTCTCTCTACCTCTGAACGTTTATCAAGAAATTCAAACATTCTCTTCTCAAAGGTTTTCACAACTTTCGTTATCTGATGTTTTCCTTTTAATCCCCTCACTATGGAAGCGTGTGGCATGCGAGCATGTTTGTGTTTGTTATGCCTCTGGGCACTTTTGGGTGTCCTGCGACACTCTCGGGTCTTAGTGCGGCTGGCGAGGCTGCCCCGGGGCACTCTTGGGTGTCCTGCGACACTCTCGGGTCTTAGTGCGGCTGGCGAGGCTGCCCCGGGGCACTCTTGGGTGTCCTGCGACACTCTCGGGTCTTAGTGCGGCTGGCGAGGCTGCCCCGGGGCACTCTTGGGTCCTGGAGTGGCAGGCAAGGCTGCCCAGGGACACTTTCGGGTCCTTGAGAGTAGTAGAGATGACACGCCACACGGCCCATATATTTTTTTTTTTTTTGGCAATGTGCCATGTCGTGTGTCGATTTTCCAGTTAATTTTTGATAGGCCGTGTGGCGTGTCGGGTTTCCAGATAATTTTTTTTCAGAGGTAGAAACCAAAATTTTTCAAAGGCTATATAACACAAAGACATTTTCTGATAAAGTGTTCATATAAGTTTGTTAGGAATTCTTATGAGGAAAATAATTTCTTAAAAGTTTGTTAAGAAAAATTAAAATTTTTCTCAGTTCATACTGAGAATAAACTCTACAGTCAATTTTATGTTATTTCTGGAAAAATCGTTTTTATAATTCACGGTGAAAATTGCTCATTTGGAGTTAAAGAGTTCTTATGGAATAAGACCGAAAGTTCTTAAGAAATTCATACCGAAAATCACTTATATGTTCTTACGGGTTTATTATTGAGGAAATTCAAAATTCTTCAGAGTTCAGTTTTTATAAAAATATTTCAGAGTTCATATAATCATAGAAGTTTATATACGAGTTTATGACCGAAATTTGTAAAAAGACCATTTTCAGAAAATACTGTCATAGAAGTTTTGTTAAGGAAAATAGACACCTTAGCCGTTACTTTTAGTTTTATATCCATTTACAGCTGTTTCACCTGAAAAAAAGACTGAAAATTATTCAGAGGCCATTTGAAGACCGATTATCTTCAAAGTCCATTTAAGACCAAAAATAGGAAGAGACCAGTTTAAGCACCAAATTGAACAAAGTTCACTTTGAGAACAATATTCATCAGAATCCAGTTGTAGACAGAAATTCGTCAGAGTTCAGCTGTAAGACCGAAATTTAACAGAGACCAAAATTAGTCTGAGTCTGGTTCATTACCGAAAATTAAGCAGAGTCCAATAAAAGACCGAAATTAGTCAGAGTCCATTGTGAGCCAAAAAATATTCAGAGTCCATTTTCAGACCAATTTTCATCAGAGTCCACTTTGAGACCAAAATTTGTCAGAGACCACATTTATAAGTGTAGTTTCGAAATTAACCTATCAATTTCCCTGAAATTTTAAAGTCATATTTCAAACGTAGTAAATCAAATCAAAACAGTTAACGAACTCTAGCTTCTATCCCCACCTTAACCCACTAACGCATCTTCATTAATACCTAAACAATTTCCCTGAAATTTAACACACCTGTATTTTAGATGTCGTAAATAAGATCCAAAAATTTACCGAGCTCTAGTTCATGTCCACGCCTGAGTCTCCTGTCGTAGATTCAATACTAACAGTTCAATTTCCCTGAAATTTAAGCCCCCTATATTCTGTTCGTAGTAAATAATATCTGAACAATTAGCAAGTTCTAGCTCCTGTCCGCGCCTTACTTAACTGGTACAACTCTGTCAATACCTGAACAATTTCCTCGAGATTTAAAACACAACTACCTCAGACATAGTAAAATACAATTATTTAGTTACCGAGCTCAAGCTCATGACCCTCACTTTAGTTCATATGTATAACATCGTTAGTAACAGAGCAATTTCCCTGAAATTTAAATCCGTTGCATTTCTAACATATTAAAATAGATAAAAACAATTAACAAGTTCCAGCTTCTGTCCCCGCCTTAACCCCCCTCTCGTATCTTTGCTATTACCGAGCAATTTTCATTGAAATTTAAAGCAGACATATTCCTAATTGAGTAAGTAAACAAAAATTGTGTTACCGAACTCCAGCTTTTGGCCCATACCTTATTTCACTCCTGTAAATACACTACTATTAGTCCAAATCCCCGAGATTTAAAACCCCAACTACATTTTCAGACTCATGTAATAAATCAACTAGTAAATTACCATGTTTCAGCTTATGTCCCCTGCTTTAGTTCGCTACTATCAGTCCAAATCCACTGAGATTTAAAACCCCATTGTATTTCGGACCCCCGATAAAATAAATTAAAAGATAATTATCGAACCCTAAGTCTTGTCATCCGCCTTAGTTTAATGTTCATCAAAATTATTTCAGATCAAGATGCTCACCAGTCTATCAAAGTAAATATCCCGTCCTTTAATACTTTTTTTTCACCAATCTGTGTAAATAATCACTAACGTGCTAATATTCACACGGTCAGATCGCACCCTACCTTCAATACATTTGTTTACTCAACTAAGCAATAATCACACAGTCAAATTGCACCAAACCTTTGCCCTCTCTTACCTTCTCATCCCTTACCACCTCCCCACCCTTACCCCCCTTATCTTCCCCAACTCTCTTTCGCCCTTATATCCCCCCTTACCTTCCCTTATTATCTTCCCCTCCCTTACCTCCCCCTACTCCCCTTTCATCGCTCCATCACCCCCTACTCCCCCTTTATCTCTCCCATTCTCAAACCTCACCTTCCTCCCCAGAATTTAAGGCAATACAGCATATATACTCATTATTCATGTTCACTCCATGTTCTCTTTGTTCATGTCATAAAATATACTTATCTCCATGTTCTACAAAATGTTCTCAGCATGTTCACTGTGTTCATTAGCTTTTCTTACACGTTCTGTGTTCTTTGTCATGTTCCCCATATGTTCACGGTAAGTCCATATTCCCTGCATGTTCACTGTGTTCATCACCTTCACTTACATGTTCTTTAAAATCAAATTTACCAAGACCATTCTTTACTTGTCATTTCTTAACTACAAATTACTTGTCAATCAACTGAATATAGTCACATTCAACCTCTTTTCTGTCAATTTTAACTAAAAGTATTCGTCAATCAACTAAAAATTGTCAAAGGAAACTTTCCGATACTTTTCATAACTAATTTTATCCGTCGACATTCAACTTAAAATAACCACATTCATCATTTTTTTAACTAAAATATTCGTCATTCAACTGAAACAGTCATGTTCAACTTCTTTCTTGTCATTTTGTATATGAAAGTATTCATCAATCGACTGACAATAGTCACATTCATCATCATTTCTTATCGCTTTGTAACTAAAATAACACTTCTCTTAGCAGAAAATTGTCAAATGTAGCTTCGTTCAGCACTGTTCTAACTAAAATCATTCTTCCCCTCAACTAAAAATAGTCATGTGTAGTTTCGTTCAATACTTTCCTAACTAATATTATTCGTCAATCAACTAAAAATAGTCAAATGTAACTTGTGTCAGCTCTTTCATAATTAAAATTATGAGTCGTTAAGTAAGAAAAATAGCCAAAGACATTCTTCGAGATGCAAAAGTTACTCTTTGAGACATTAAGGACACACTTAAAGATGTCAGTGACACACTCAAACACATCAATGACACTCTTCGAGACACCAAAGTTACTCTTCAAGACATCTCTAACTCACTTTCGTTCATCAAAGTTATTCTCTATGTATATTCTCATATTCTCAGTGTCATCAATGGTATTCTCTAACTCACCTTCGATCATCAAAGAAGCTTTCTAAGACATCTTCATTCATCAAAATTATTCTCTAAGACATCAAAAATTATTCTCAGAGACATCAAAAGTTAATCTCAGTCATCAAAGTTGTTCTCTAAGTCACCTTCGTGCGTAAAAGCTAATTCTCTAACTCGCCATCGTTCATCAAAGAAACTCTCCTTCGTTCATCAAAGTTAATCTCTAAGACATCAATGTTGTTCTCTAAGACATCTTCAGGAATAAAATATCTCTCCAAAATATAACTAGTTCAGTTTTTCATTTCAAATTGCACTTCTGTTAAAATATATATCTAACTTAACCTAACTTATTCTAACCTATTCCTCTCCTACTTGATGTAACTTACCTAATTAAACTTAACTAACCTAACCTAACATAACTAACTTAACCTAACTTACCCTAACTTAACCTATCCTAACTTAACGTAACTTACCTAACTTAATGTAACTTAAACTTACCTAACCTATCTTAACTTAACAAAACTTATATAACCTCTCCTAACTTAATGTAACTTGCCTATCCTAACCTAACTTAACTTATCTAACCTAACCTAACTTAATGTAACTTACCTAACTTAACTTATATAACCTAACCTAACTTAATGTAAATTACCTAACCTAACTTAATGTAAATTACGCTAACTTACCGAGCTTAACTTACCTAACCTAACCAACTTAACTAACCTAACCTATCTTGCCTATCGTAACCTAATATATCCTAACCTAATATTCCCAACTTAACTAAGTAAGTAATTATCAAAAGAAGGCACCAAACCAGGAAGGCTATGTAGCACCATCAAGTACGCAAAATAATCAGAGGGCGCTAAATATCACCAAGGATGCCAATACGAGAACAAAAACGCATAAGGCGAACGATATCAAAAGTATCCGAGTCACCAAGAATTCTATCGAGGGACAGGTGACCGCGAGGGGCGGTCGGAAAGCAAGACACACGCTCGTCCTGGAAGTCAGGACATTCAAGAAGGACATGCACGACCGTAAGAGGGACAATGCAACTAGGACAATAAGGAGCAGGGCGGCGCTCCATCAAGTGACCATGGGTTAAGCGAGTATGGCCAATACGCAACCTCGCCAGAAGCTGTTTCCACCGCCGGTTACGGTGGAAGGAGGACGGCCACGAGGAAACACAACATTTAAGAGTACGGAGCTTGTTACCAGTAACAGACAACCAAGAAGCCTGCCAACGGGAAAGGACTGAGGAATGGATAACCGGGTAAAAGTCGGAATACGGAATGCCCTTGCGAGAGATGGGACAAGAGCGGACAGCTTCCTTGGCAGCAGCATCTGCACGCTCATTTAAAGACACACCAATATGGCTGGGAACCCAACAAAACTCAACCGACTTAAATTTACTGTGAACGAGAAACAGCCAATGCTGGATCTCGACAACTACTGGATGAACCGGATTAAAGGACCCGAGAGCCATGAGGGCACTACGAGAGTCAACAACAACCACAAAGGAAGACTGACAACGAGAAAGCAGGAGACGAAGAGCATAGAGAATAGCATAAAGTTCCGCTGTAAAGATGCTAGTCTCCGGAGGCAAGCGACACATATAAGTGCGATCAGGAAAAACAACAGAGTAGCCAACACCGTCCGCTGACTTAGACCCATCGGTGAAGACAGAAACGGAGCGGGAGTGAGAAGAAAAGTGCTCGAGGAAAAGGCGTTTTAGAACCGTAGGAGGGGTAAAAGCTTTAGTGATACGGGTCAAGGATGTACAAAAACCGCGGAAGAGGGACCCTCCACGGGGGCAAAGAAGGAACAACACGAGGAGAAACATCAGAATACGAACGGAAAGAGAATCCTGTAGGCGAGATAACCGGACAGAAAGAGGGTGGTGAAGAGGAACAGAACCGCAGGAGGGGTAAAGTTAAAGCACGACAGAGGCGAGAGGAAGGATGTTGCAAGGACCGCGCAAGATAGCGAAGACAGTAGCGATCACGGCGGTCCTGGAGAGACAGGAAGCCAGTGTCAACATACAAGCTAAGGATGGGAGTCGAACGAAAGGCACCAGAACTGAGACGCAACCCAGTATGGTGCAAAGCATCAAGACGGCGAAGAGTAGAAGGAGAAGCAGACGAGTAAGCAGGGCAACCATAATCGAGCTTAGACAGGACGAGAGAGGAATGTAAAGCAAGGAGAGTGCGCCTATCTGCCCCCCAAGAAGTATGGGACAAGACCCGAAGGAGGGTAGGGCCTTAGAGCACTCAACACGGAGGTAAGAGATATGGGGAGACCAAGACAAACGAGTGTCAAGGAATAACCCCAAAAGCTTCGCGGAATCTTTGTATTCAAGGGGATGACCATAAAGTGACAAAGAGGGACGAAGAACAACCCGTTTCCGCGTAAAAGTCATGGCACAAGTCTTAGAAGTAGAGAACTTGAAGCCATGACCTGTGGCCCAAGACGACACGGCATCAATGGCAAGTTGAAGCCGGCGTTGAAGGAAAGGCGAATCATCACCCTGACAACAAAGGGTAAGATCATCGACATAGAGAGCGGAGAATACACCAGAAGGAAGAGAGGAAAGAAGACCATTGAGGGCAACCAGAAAAAGAGTAGTGCTCAGAACACTACCCTGGGGCACACCTTCGTATTGCTGAAAAGAGGGAGAGAGAGCGGTACCAAGGCGCACCCGAAAGGAACGACGAGAGAGGAAGCTGCGGAGAAAGAGAGGGAGATGACCACGAAGGCCAAAAGAATGAAGTTGAGATTAGGATATGATAACGCCAAGTGGTGTCGTAAGCTTTCTAGGTCAAAAAGGACGGCAACAACGGAGGTCTTCGCAGCAAAAGCAGTACGAATATAGACCTCCAAGTTCACCAGGACATCTGTCGTGCTGCGGCACTTGCAGAAACCAAATTGAGAAGGGGAGAGGAGGTGATGGTGTTCCAGGAACCACATCAGACGAACGTTAACCATACGTTCAAAGAGTTTGCAGACACAACTTGTGAGAGCAATAGGGCGAAAGTCCTTAGGGGAAGTACCCAGAGACCCCGGTTTGCGAACAGGGAGGACAACGGCATCTAGCCAGTCCTCAGGGACTGACGACGACTCCCAGATCCGATTATACAGACTCAGTAAATACTGAGACGTGCTCGGAGGGAGATGGCGAAGCATCTCATAATGAATACCATCGGAGCCCGCCGCCGTAGAACCGCAGAGGGCCAGGGCAGAACGAAGTTCAGAGAGAGAGAAGGGATCATTATAGGGAAGCTGAAGATGAGTGCAGAAATCTAAGGACGAGACTCAAGGACAGGTTTACGAAGAAGGAAAGATTGGGGAAGATGAAGACCAGAGCTAACAGAAGAAAAGTGGGAGCCCAGTTCGGAAGCGACCTGCAACGGTCCGCCACAAGAGTATCATGGAGGTGAAGGACCGGTGAAACATCGGGAACGAACTTACCCGCTATCTTGCGAATACGCTTCCAGATCTGGGCCAGAGGGGTTTCGGACGTAATTGTTGAGACGTAAGATGCCCAACATTCACGTTTAGCTGTACGGATGGCCCTACGGGCCACCGCACTCGCTTTCCGAAAGAAAAGAAAAGAATCGGTCGTCTGCCTACGGCGGTGCTTCTTCCAGGCTGCACGCTTACAGCGGACAGCCCGAGCACAGTCCGCATTCCACCAGGGAACGCACTTCCGTGGACCCCGAGAGGAAGAGCGAGGGATAGAGCGGAGGGCAGCGTCGAAGACAGTGTCATGAAAAAGGAGGAGAGCGCGAGAGAGGGGCAGAAGGGAGAGGTCAGAGAGAGTAGCACTGAGGGAAATAGGGTCCAGTCCGCCTTAGCAAACTGCCACCTAGGGAAAGAGAGGGAAGGGCGAAAAGAGAAAAGGAAACAAGGATGGGGAAATGATCACTTCCATGGAGGTCATCAAGAACCTGCCACGTGAAATCTAAGTAAAGAGAAGAAGAGCAGAGAGAAAGATCAAGACAAGAAAGGGTGCGAGTTCGAGAGTCCAAATGAGTGGGCTCACCAGAATTCAGAAGAGACAGGGAAGAAGAGAGGAGAAAGCGGCTCAAGGAGGCGACCCCGGGTATTCGTCAGAACGTCACCCCAAAGAGAATGACGACAATTGAAGTCACCCAGCAGGAGCACAGGCTCCGGCAAGGAGTCTAGGAGGTGTTTCAAATCAGGAAGAGAGAGCGGGACACTCGGGGGGAGATAAATGGAACAAACTGTGTACCATTTCCCCACAAAGATACGAGCAGCAGAACAATGGAGAGGCGAAGGAAAAAGTAAAGGAACAAAGGGAACATCAGCCCGAATCAAGAGAGCAGAAGAATTAGAAGCCCCAGCAATGGCTGGGGGGGGGGAGAGAAAGGAATAGCCACGAAACGGACCAGGACGAGCACCAAGCATTGGCTCCTGGAGACAGACACAAAGGGGCGAAAACCGCGAAACCAGAAGTTGGAGTTCGAGGAAATTGGCGTAATAACCTCGAACGTTCCATTGAAGAATGGACAACGCGAGAAGAGAAAGGACAAAAACAGAGAACAAGGAAGAAACAAAGGCGAAAGACCAACAGAGCACGTTAAAGAATATCAGGGTCGGGATCAGGGTCAGCAAAGTCAGGGTTAGGGGGCATGGGTAAACTGAGCAAAGACGGAGGGAAGGAAACGGGAGAACAGATCAGAGGTGGGCGGGCAGGGTCCGGAGGAGGAGGAGGAAGAGGAGGAGACAACGGAGAGGAGCAGTCAAGGACAGCAGCAGGAAGAGGGGGAGTAGAAAGAGGGGAGCGCACCCCAGCAAGAGCAGCAACCGAAAGGGAAGCAGGGGCCAAAGAAACCTCCATAGCAGGAACAGGGGGCGCAAGCACTGAAACGGGAGGGGAAGGAGCAACAGAGCCAGAAGGAGGAGCTGAGGAAGAAAGCGAAGCCTTCTTACCCGCCGGGGAAGAGGAAGGAGAGGAGCCAGGCTTACGCTTCTGACATAAAGAGACCGGTGTCCCAGCAACCACGTACCGGGCAACGGATTCCAGTGTCTCAACAGGAGAAGCCGAACGAGAGCACACACGACGGCCGTTAGGAGAGCGATGGACATCCGCCCGCACCGACAGGCGGTGGGGAGAGCCGATAGATGGAGGAAGAGGATGGGAAGGAGGATCGGAGGGGGACGAGGAAGAAGACACAGAAGACACGACAGACCGGGTAGAAGGAAGGGGAACCCCAGACAGAGGACCAGGAGGAGGATCCTTCGGGAGAGAACCCAAAGGGACAGAGGAGGGGGCAGTGGGCGCATCAGGGTCCAAGGCCCGGAAACGGTTGTGAGTCTGAGGAAGGCGGGAAGGACGAGGAGAGGAAGAGCGCAACACGCGAGCATAAGAGATATTAGCATAAGGCGGGAGCCGGCGAACCTGGCGCCTCGCCTCAGGAAAAGATAAACGCTCCCGGTGCTTCAAGTTGAGGACGGCTGCCTCAAGCTTGTAATGGACACACGCACGGGAGAATGTAGGATGGGCCTCACCGCAGTTGAGGCAACGAGCCTGGGGAGAAGCGCACTCCGACTTAGAGTGACCTTCGCCACCACACAAAGGACAGAGAGAGACAGCCCCGGAGCAGCGGAGGGCACCATGCCCAAACCTCCAGCACTTGTTGCAGAGCCGAGGAGAAGGAATGTACTCCTGGACAGAGCACCTGGCACCAGCAAGAATGACAGAGGGTGGAAGGGTCCTACCATCAAAGGTAATCTTCACAACCCGGAGGGGTTGACGGCGACTACCACGAGGGGGACGAGTAAACGTGTCCACCTGGAGAATAGAAAGGCCCTGGGCAGCGAGGATATGTCGAATATCGTCGTGGCAGTCGCGCAGGTCCCGAACACCGGTCGCAACATGGGGCGGGAGCAAAATAGTGCCAACACTGGCATTCAACTGAGCGTTCTTCGAGACCCGAACGGGGGTCTCGCCAAGGCAGGATAAGGCAGCCAAGCGGGAAGCAGCATCCTGAGAAGGAGCAGCAACGACACGTGTACCGACGAGTGGGGTTGAAAGTAATGGAGGCATCCACGGAATCAATGAGATGTCGATGGAGGGAGAAATTGTCAGGAGGCGCAGAATCAAGAGGGAAGAGATCAAAATATTTGGCCCATGAAGCGGGACCAAACAAGGCTTGATAGGTAGCAGAACTGGAAGGAATCGAGCGAGGGCGGCCGTGACGAGGACGGCGGTGAGAACCCCCAGAGAGAGAGGGGTTAAAAGGCGCAGTAGTTACAACTAGAGAAGGAGCCGCGCCAGGGGACGAGGTAGTCACCACTGGGGGCTTGGGGCTCGACCCAACCACAGAGGAGGGAGGGGAGCCAGAGGAAGGAGTCAGAGAGGCCAAAGGAGGAGCAAGGTCGGGGCCCAATGCAGCGGAGGCTACAGAGCCCGGTCTTCCAATACGGACCGACTCGGGGGCTTGGTCGCCCACCCCACGAGCCTGAGAAGGTAAACCAGAAGAAGCCGAAGCAGGGGTAATCATCTTGACGAAAGAAGAATTCACTCACGAATGTGCCCCCACACCCACCATGGAGCCACAATTAGAGGCAGGACACCCAACAAGATGCTATCGCCGATCTTGTCGGGGCCTCCTAGGGGTGCGTCGCGAGTATACGCCCCAACTTAACTAACTAACCTAACCTAACCTACCCTATTCTAATGTAACTTACCTAACCTAACCTAACCTAACTTACCTAACATAACTTACCTAACCTAACCTAATCTAATGTAACTTACCTAATCTAACCTAATTTAACTTAACCTAACTTGCATAACTTAACCTAACTTAACTTGCATAACTTAACTTGCATACCCTAACTTAACTAAACTTAACTGACAAAACCTAATCTAACTTTCTTAACCTAACATAACCTACCTAATCTAACCTAACCTAACTTAACATAACTTACCTAATCTAACCTAACCTAATGTAACTTACCTAACGTAACCTAGCCTAACCAAACTTATCTTAACCTAACATAACTTACCTAACCTAACCTAATTTAACCTAACCTATCTTAACTTACCTAACTTATCCTAACTTAACATAACTTACCTAATCTAACCTAACCTAACTTAACCCTTCAATTGTGGATCGCATCATATAATGCTTTGACCGACTTGCAGTAAATTGCGCATCACATCATGTGATGCTTTGGAGTACTACGCAAGATTTAAACGGCCCGCGGATACACAGGGTTCACCACACCTTCATCAGGGCTCTTGTAAACAGACGCCATTTAAAAAAAAATCGTGGGCCAAACTCCTGGGTGTTAGGGGCCTCAGTATTGAGTGACCTACCAAGCCTGATGCACGCAGCATGAGCTCACAGCATTGCTGTTCAGCTTGTGACCACAGCATCGCCTAAAAATGCCATAATATACTTGTTCATGCTATTATGTAGCGATGATATTATTACAGAAGACCCCTGACTGTGATAAAACTGACCAGGGTTCTGATAATAGCAGGATTGTGGTGATATTTAGCGCTGTGCTCCATGGAGGGAGGAGTAACGCTGTGGGAGGGGAGGGTAGTGGCGTTATCTTCTGACTGTGTGTGGCCACCTTTTATTGACTGCACTCACCATACCAGCTCAGTGGTTCGCTATGGTTCACCATAGCGAACCTACATCTATGTATCTATGTATTTGCTATGTATCTACATAGCAAATGTAGATACTTATATATAACATGTGTATGGAGGGTATAAACAGCAAGAGGAGTAGGTTGGGAGCCGCTATTTTGGTGAGGGAGGAGCGTCGTCTGCAGGACTTACCATGTTGTTTACTGATGACCACGATGGTCTTTGGGCACCATACCAGTTTTCTTGTACAAGTATGGTGAATAAAACAGGTAGATATTTATATATAATGTGTGTATATAGCATAATAACACACAAACAGTAATGTTGGAGGAGAAATATTAGTGCGTCTGGCCTTGAGGGCGGCATCCATCAGCTGACTGTGTGAGGTCCTACGTCTTTGTGCCTTTACTCACCATACAAGCTTAGATGTACAGTTATGGTGAACAAAACATGTAAATACTTATATATAATGTATGTATATAAAAGCAAAAACAGTATGGTGGGTGGAGAATTGTGGCAAGTCAGGTGAGGTGAGGGAGGGAGTGGCAGCCAGTGGCGGGCTGCCACTGCCACTCAGCATACCAACTTAGTGGTTCGTTATGGTGAACACGAATATAGATAATTATATATAACGTCTGTATATAGTGAATAAAAGCAAAAACAGTATTGTGGGAGGAGAATGTGGGTGAGTCAGGTGGCTTGAGGGAAGGCGTGAGTGGCTGGCTGGTACACGGCGATCACTTCTCGTTACTTTTTGACTGATAATAGCAACTTAGTGGTTCGTTATGGAGAACAAAACATGCAGATACTTATATATAACCTGTGTATATAGTGTAATAACCGACAAAGTATTTGTTCACTGTTTGATGAACATGATTGAGTCAGCAATATGCACACCATATTTTTGAGTACAGCGATGATTCACTCATTTTATTAAATAAATATATCACACTACACACTATTGAATAATATTACAGCAAAAAAACTACGAAAAATCACTCAGAGACATTGAAATAATTAGGTAATTTATATCTTTGTGGCAACTCCGGCCTGACAGCTGGCGATCAACAGACCGCCTGGGATGCATGCTGAGTCAACGCCTATTTTTTGCCAGACTTCCCCGCCCTATAGCGGGCAATATATGCCACTTACGATTTTTTTATTACTTTTCCCGTGATCAGTGAACACAAATTAACAGGTCAGGAAGAAATTTTTTTTTTTTTTGTATGCGCCTGTGGGTGTCAAATGGTATATAGCTATGCACCATTTAAGGGTTAACTAACCTAACCTAACTTAACTAACCTAATCTAACTTACCTAACCTAATTTAACTTGACTTAAATGTAACTTACCTATCCAAACCTAATATTTCCTATCCTATCTTAACTTACCTAACCTGTCCTAACTTAATGTAACTTACCTAACATAGCATAACTAAATTTAACCTTACCTAACCTAACTTACCTAACTTAACTTACCTAACCTAACCTAACTTACCTAACCCATCCCAACCTATCCTAACCTAACCTAACCTAACTTACCTAACCCATCCAACCTATCCTAACCTAACTTAACCTATTCTACCTATCCTAACCTTATATATCCTAACTTAACTATCTTACCTAACCCATCCCAACCTATCCTAACCTAACCTAACCAAACCTATCTTACCTATCCTAACCTTATATATCCTAACTTAACTAACTAACCTAAGCTAACTTTCCTACCCTAACTTACCTAACCTAACCTAACCTAACTTACCTAATCTAACCTAACCTAACTTACCTAACACATCCTAAATCCACATTCATTTGTTCGTTTCAAAGGTTAATTTCTCAAATGGTCATTTATAAATGGTCATTTATGCATTTCAAATGCTATTTGTTTTATATCGGGTACTTCAGCATTTCAAAGGATTTTGATATATTTAGACATTTACTTGTTTCAAGCGTTAATTTCACAAGAGGATGTTTATGCATTTCAAGGGTAATTTGTTAAAGATAGGGTATTTTAGCATTTAAAGAGATATTTGTTAGATATGATAGTTTATGCACTTTGTAACCTTTTTACTTAAAATTCGTTAAGTTGCTCATAAGTTGTATTTATTATGATTGTTATAATTATTTTTACTCTTCCCCCCTTTAACCTAACCTCTTTTGATCTTTGTGTATTTATTAGGTTTTATATATTTTGTTCTTATTCTTTGACTTTTAACCAAACCTTTCAGATGTAGTTTATTGTGTTGGACATATTTTGTTGAAAATATTATCCTTAACCTAACCATAGATATAGTTTTGTTTCTCCTTTTTGTATATTTTACCCAAACTCGTCTTCCCACTTAACCTTCCTTCCTTTTACTTTGTTTTCTCTTCCTCGTTCTCTCTCTTCCCCCTCTCCCCGCTCTCTCTCTCTCTCTCTCTCTCTCTCTCTCTCTCTCTCTCTCTCTCTCTCTCTCTCTCTCTCTCTCTCTCTCTCTCTCTCTCTCTCTCTCTCTCTCTCTCTCTCTCTCTCTCTCTCTCTCTCTCTCTCTCTCTCTCTCTCTTGCTCCCTCCCTCCCATGATCTCTTGTTTTTCTTTTTTGAATCTCAAGTCTTAGTAGATCTGACTCTTTAATACTGACTTATATAATTATTACTAAGATAAATGAACATATATAAGAAAACAAAGTTAAAGAAGGCAGGAAGGTTAAGTGGTTAAGTTAAGAACAGTGCTGAACGAAGCTACATTTGACAATTTTCAGTTAAGAGAAGTGTTATTTTAGTTACAAAACGACAAGAAATGATGATGAATGTGACTATTGTCAGTTGATTGATGAATACTTTCAGTTATAATATGACAAGAAAAGATGTTGAACATGACTATTTTCAGTTGATTAACGAATATTTTAGTTAAACAATGATGAACACATCTATTTTAAGTTGAATATCGATAGATAAAGTTAGTTATGAACAGTATCGGAAAGTTTCCTTTGACAATTTTTAGTTGATTGATGAATACTTTTAGTTAAAATTGACAAGAAAAAGAGGTTGAACGTGACTATATTCAGTTGATTGACAAGTAATTTGTAGTTAAGAAATGACAAGTAAAGAATGTCTTGGTTAATTTGAGTTTAAAGAACATGTAAGTGAAGGTGATGAACACAGTGAACATGCGGAGAATATAGACTTACCGTGAACAAATGGGGAACATGACAAAGAACACAGAGAACGTGTAAGAAAAGCTGATTAACACAGTGAATATGTTGAGAACATTTTGCAGAACATGGCGATTATGACAAAGAGCATAGAGAACATGGAGTGAACATGAATAATGAGAACAGAAGCTGTATTGCTTTAAATTCTGGGGAGGAAAGTTTGAGTGAGGTTGGTGAATAGGCCAGATTAAAGGGGAGTAAGGGGTGATGGAGGGATGAAGGGGGAGGTAAGGGAGGGGAAGATAAAGGGAGAAGGTAAGGGAGGATATTAGAGCGAAAGGGAGTTGGGGAAGGTAAGGAGGTAAGGGACGGGAAGGTAAGGGATGATAAGGTAAGAGAGGGCAAAGGTTAGGTGTAATTTGACCGTGTGATAATTGCTTATTTGAGTAAACAAAATGTATTGAAGGTAGGGTGCGATCTGACTGTATAAATATTAGCACGTTAGTGATTATTTACACAGATTGGTGAAAAAGAGGTATTAAAGGACGGGATATTTACTCTGATAGACTGGTGAGCATCTTGATCTGAAATAATTTTGATGAACATTGAACTAAGACGGAGAACAAGACTTAGAGTTCGGTAATTTTCTTTTGATTTATTTTACCGGGGATCTGAAATATAATGAGGTTTAAATCTCAGGGGATTTGGACTGATAGTAGTGAATTTACAGGAGCGAATTAAGGTGTGGGCCAAAAGCTGGAGTTCGGTAACACTATTTTTCTTTTCTTACTCAGACAGAAATATGTCTGCTTTAAATTTCGGGAAAATTTATTGGGTATTAGCGAAGATACGCGAGGGGGTTAAGGCGGGGACAGGAGCTGAAGCTTGGTAATTGTTTGAATCTATTTTAATACGTTAAAAATGTAACGGGTTTAAATTTCAGGGAAATTGGTCCGTTACTAACAAAGTTATACAATGAATAAAAGTGAAGGACAAGAGCTTGAGGTCGGTAACTAATTAATTGTATTTTACTATGTCTGAAATAGTTGTGTTTAAAATATCGAGAAAATTTTTCAGGTATTGACAGAGTTGTACAGCTAAGTGTGCAGAGTGTACGATGTTACACTCTGCAACTGAAAGCAATGTTACATCACCACTACTGAATCCAATGTTACACCCCACGAATGAATACAATCTTACACCACCACTACAGAATACAATGTTACACCCCTATTGCTGAATACAGTGTCACACCACCACTACTGAATTCAATGTTACACCACCACTACTGACTGTAATGTTAAACCTCCACTACTGTATACAATGTAACTTACCCATTACTGAAAAAAATGTTACACCCCAACTACTGAATACATTGTTAAACCCTCATTACTGACCACAATGGTACACCCCTACACGGAATACAATTTTTCACCACTACCGGGGCACCTAACAGCTGGGTGTACAGCGCTTCGGATTTGTAGTTCTGAGGTTCTGGGTTTCGATCTCCTGTGGAGGTGGCGGCAAATGGGTAAAATGTTTCTTTCACCCTGATGCGCCTGTTATCTAGCAGTAAATAAGTACCTGGGAGTTAGACAGCTGCTACAGGCTGCTTCCTAGGGGTAAAGGCCTGGTCGAGAACCGGGCTGCGGGGACAACAAGCCCAGAAATCATCTCAAGATAACCTCAAGATAACCACTAATGTATACAATGCTATACTACCACTACTGACTACAATATTACACTCCAATCCCAATACTGAATACAGTGATACAACCATACTTCTGATTATAATGTTACACTCCCACTACTGAATACAGTGTTACACTCCCACTACTGAATACAATGTTACACTCATACTACTGAATACAGTGTTACACTCCCACTACTGAATACAATGTTACACTCCCACTACTGAATACAATGTTACACTCCCACTACTGAATACAATGTTACACTCCCACTACTGAATACAATGTTACACTCCCACTACTGAATACAATGTTATACCCCCACTACTGAATACAATATTACACCCCACTACTAAATTCAATGTTTCGCCCCTACTTATGAATACAATGTTACACCCCTACTACTGAATACAATGTTACACCCCTACTACTGAATACAATGTTATGCCCCTACTTCTGAATATAATGCTGTGGCCCCACTACTGAATAAAATGTTACACACACACTATCCCGGCCAGTTTGTCCCGGCCCAAAAGATAAAAAATTAAATGCAGATGAGAAACCTATGGTTTAATCAGAGATGTAAGCTAGCTAAGTAACAAAGTAAAAAGCATGGAGAATCTATAGAAATAACAGGACACTTGAGAACAGAGAAGGTTACCTGAGAGCCAGGAATGAATACGTCAGGGTGAGAAGAGAATCAGAAGGGCAATATGAAAACGACATATCAAGCAAGGCTAAGACACATACAAATTGCGGCACAACAACATCAGGAGAAAGACAACAGTGAAGGAACAGGTAATGAAACCAAGGATAGGGGCAGACAGATTTACTTCAAACGACAAAGAAGTGTGCGTGGAACTTAATATGAAATTCCAGGAAGCTTCACGTTAGAGCAAGGAGAAGTTCCAGAGATAAGAGAGGAAATAATTAACCAGGCACCACTAGAGGTATTTGAGACTACCAGTGTAGATGTAAGGACGCTTTTGCTAGAGTTGGATGTGACACAGGCTATAGGGCCAGATGGAATACCACCATGCATACTAAAGGAAGGAGCAGAAGCATTGTGCCTGCCACTCTCCATGGTGTATAACAAATCAATGGTATCAGGTGAACTACCAGAAATTTAGAAGGCAGCAAACGTCATCCCGATATACAAGAAGGGGGATAGACAGGAGGCACTGAACTACAGGCCAGTGTCCCTAACTTGCATACCATGCAAGCTAATGGAGAAAATTGTGCATAAAAGCTAGCCGAACACCTGGAGCGAAGGAACTTTGTGTCGCATCACCAACATGGTTTCAGGGATGGAAAGTCATGCCTCAGAGGATTAATTGAATTTGACTCCATACTCAATTTCAAATGTAGATATGATAGAGCCCATTAGGCTCAGGAATCTGTTCATCAGTTAATTGACAGTTGAGAGGCAAGACCAAAGAGCCAGAGCTCAACCCCCGCAAGCACAATTAGGTGAGTACAATTAGGTGAGTACTACTGAATTCAATGTTTCGCTCACACAACTGATTAAAATGCTACAACCCCTCTACTGAATACAATATTACACCCTCACTACTGAATAAAATGTTGCATCACCACAACTGAATACATACTGTATTACACCCAACTATTGAATTCAATGTTTCGCCCCCACTACTGAATATAATGTTTCACTCTTACTATTGAATACAATGTTAACCTGCAACTTTTGAATACAATATTACACCCACACTATTGAATACATTGTTACACCTCCACTACTGAATACAATGATACACCCCCACTACTAAATACAGTGTGACACTACTACTACTGAATACAATGTTACACTAACACTACTGAATACAGTGTTACACCTCCACTACTGAATACAATGATACACCCCCACTACTAAATACAGTGTTACACTCCCACTACTGAATACAGTGTTACACTCTCACTACTGAATACAGTGTTACACTCCCACTACTGATTACAGTGTTACACTCCAACTACTGATTGCAATGTTACACTTCCACTACTGAATACAATGTTACACCCCCACTACTGAATACAATGTTACACTCCCACTACTGAATACAATGTTACACTCCCACTACTGAATACAATGTTACTCCCCACTACTGAATACAATGTTACACTCCCACTACTGAATACAATGTTACACTTCCACTACTGAATACAATGTTACACCCCACTACTGAATACACTGTTACACTCCCACTACTGAATACAATGTTACACTCCCACTACTGAATACAATGTTACACTCCCACTACTGAATACAATATTACACTCCCACTACTGAATACAATGTTACACTCCCACTACTGAATACAATTTACACCCCACTACTGAATACAATGTTACACTCCCACTACTGAATACAATGTTACACTCCCACTACTGAATACAATATTACACTCCCACTACTGAATACAATGTTACACTCCCACTACTGAATACAATATTACACTCCCACTACTGAATACAATGTTACACTCCCACTACTGAATACAATATTACACCCACACTACTGAATACAATTTACACTCCCACTACTGAATACAATGTTACACTCCCACTACTGAATATATATTACACTCCCACTACTGAATACAATGTTACACTCCCACTACTGAATACAATGTTACACTCCCACTACTGAATACAATGTAACACTCCCACTACTGAATACAATGTTACACTCCCACTACTGAATACAATGTTACACTCCCACTACTGAATACAATGTTACACTCCCACTACTGAATACAATGTTACACTCCCACTACTGAATACAATGTTACACTCCCACTACTGAATACAATTACACTCCCACTACTGAATACAATATTACACCCAACTACTGAATACAATGTTACACTCCCACTACTGAATACAATTACACCCACACTACTGAATACAATGTTACACTCCCACTACTGAATACAATGTTACACTCCCACTACTGAATACAATATTACACCCCACTACTGAATACAATGTTACACTCCCACTACTGAATACAATGTTACACTCCCACTACTGAATACAATGTTACACCCACTACTGAATACAATGTTACACTCCCACTACTGAATACAATGTTACACTCCCACTACTGAATACAATATTACACCAATACTACTTAATACAATGTAACACTCCCACTACTGAATACAATGTTACACTCCCACTACTGAATACAATGTTACACTCCCACTACTGAATACAATGTTACACTCCCACTACTGAATACAATGTTACACTCCCACTACTGAATACAATGTTACACTCCCACTACTGAATACAATGTTACACTCCCACTACTGAATACAATATTACACCCACACTACTGAATACAATGTTACACTCCCACTACTGAATACAATGTTACTTTCCCACCACTGAATACAATGTTACACTCCCACTACTGAATACACTCCCACTACTTAATACAATGTAACACTCCCACTACTGAATACAATGTAACACTCCCACTACTGAATACAATGTAACACTCCCACCACTGAATACAATGTTACACTCCCACTACTGAATACAATGTTACACTCCCACTACTGAATACAATATTACACCCACACTACTGAACACAATGTTACACTCCCACTACTGACTACAGTGTTTAAGGTCCTTGAGGCACCAAGATGTAAACATTGAAGTGTGTTGGTTCCCTCAGGTGGAGACGGAGAGCCTGCTGGGGCCGGACTGGGAGAGCCGACAGCAGCAGCAGCAGCCGGAGGAGAGCAACAAGTCCCTCAGCCTCCACGACCTTCAAGGTGTCTTCTGTATCCTCCTCCTCTCCTGGCTCCTCTCTGCTCTCGTCTTCCTCTTGGAGTGGCTCACCCACTACTGTTGGCCTCACTGAGAGCCTCCACTGTTGGTCTCGCTGAGAGCCTCCACTGTTGGCCTCCCTGAGAGCCACCACTGTTGGCCTCCCTGAGAGCCTCCCTGAGAGCCACCACTGTTGGCCTCCCTGAGAGCCACCACTGTTGGCCTCCCTGAGAGCCACCACTGTTGGCCTCGCTGAGAGCCTCCACTGTTGGCCTCCCTGAGAGCCACCACTGTTGGCCTCCCTGAGAGCCACAACTGTTGGCCTCACTGAGAGCCTCCACTGTTGGCCTCCCTGAGAGCCTCCACTGTTGGCCTCGCTGAGAGCCACCACTGTTGGCCTCCCTGAGAGCCACCACTGTTGGCCTCCCTGAGAGCCTCCACTGTTGGCCTCCCTGAGAGCCTCCACTGTTGGCCTCCCTGAGAGCCACCACTGTTAGCCTCGCTGAGAGCCTCCACTGTTAGCCTCCCTGAGAGCCTCCACTGTTGGCCTCCCTGAGAGCCACCACTGTTGGCCTCCCTGAGAGCCTCCACTGTTGGCCTCCCTGAGAGCCACCACTGTTGGCCTCCCTGAGAGCCTCCACTGTTGGCCTCCCTGAGAGCCACCACTGTTGGCCTCCCTGAGAGCCTCCACTGTTGGCCTCCCTGAGAGCCTCCACTGTTGGCCTCCCTGAGAGCCACCACTGTTGGCCTTCCTGAGAGCCACCACTGTTGGCCTCCCTGAGAGCCACCACTGTTGGCCTCCACTGTTAGCCTCCCTGAGAGCCTCCACTGTTGGCCTCCCTGAGAGCCTCCACTGTTGGCCTCCCTGAGAGCCACCACTGTTGGCCTCCCTGAGAGCCTCCACTGTTGGCCTCCCTGAGAGCCTCCACTGTTGGCCTCCCTGAGAGCCACCACTGTTTGCCTCGCTGAGAGCCACCACTGTTGGCCTCCCTGAGAGCCTCCCTGAGAGCCACCACTGTTGGCCTCGCTGAGAGCCACCACTGTTGGCCTCCCTGAGAGCCTCCCTGAGAGCCACCACTGTTGGCCTCCCTGAGAGCCTCCCTGAGAGCCTCCACTGTTGGCCTCTCTGAGAGCCACCACTGTTGGCCTCCCTGAGAGCCACCACTGTTGGCCTCCCTGAGAGCCACCACTGTTGGCCTCCCTGAGAGCCTCCACTGTTGGCCTCCCTGAGAGCCACCACTGTTGGCCTCGCTGAGAGCCACCACTGTTGGCCTCCCTGAGAGCCTCCACTGTTGGCCTCTCTGAGAGCCACCACTGTTGGCCTCCCTGAGAGCCTCCCTGAGAGCCACCACTGTTGGCCTCCCTGAGAGCCACCACTGTTGGCCTCCCTGAGAGCCTCCACTGTTGGCCTCCCTGAGAGCCTCCACTGTTGGCCTCCCTGAGAGCCAC